>NC_134359.1:138024766-138384766 GCF_048569485.1 Anomaloglossus baeobatrachus
GGGTATGAGTGGTAAGTTTCTGGAAGTGGGAGGCCCTCACTGCTGAGTATTTGTCACAGTGCAGCAGGAAGTGCGCCTCGTCCTCCAGAGCCCCCTGCTGGCAGTGCTGGCACAGTCTGTTCTCTCGCGGCTTGTATGTCTGTCGGTGCCGCCCTGTTTCCACCTCTAGGCTGTGGGCACTCAGTCTGTACAGGCTCAGGGTCTGCCTGTCTTTGGGGTGGCGTAACCTTTCCAGATATGGGGCCAGAGTGTAGTCCCTCCGCAGTGACCGGTAGATGGTGAGTTTCTGGGAGTTCTCTAATTCACTCTTCCAGTCCTCTATGTATTGCATCTTGCAGCTCTCTGAGATCTTTTATTTGGGCTTTTGTCAGGGTGTGTTGCTGACTTTGGCTGTACTGGCTGTCGGGGTTCCTGGCTTGCTCTGGACTCTGGCTCAGCAGGGCTTTATGATGGTAGGAGTTGTGGTTGCTGTTCTGTATGTGCGCCTGGTGTGATAGCGCCCTCTTGTGTATATTGAACCATATGGGGAATCGGCCCAGCTCTGCCCGACAGGCTATGTTTGAGGTGCTGCGATGGACTTGGAGGAGATATTTACAGAACTCCATGTGGAAGACTTCGGTTGGGCTGGAGTCCCACTTTGTGTGGTCTGGGTAGGTCACTGGGCCCCATACCTCGCTGCCATATAGCAGTATAGGGGTGATGACGCTGTCAAATATCTTGAGCCAGACTCTCACAGGTGGTTTGAGGTGGTACAGTTGTCTTCTGATGGCGTAGAAGGTTCTGCACGCTTTTCCTTTCAGGGCTTCTGCTGCTTGCTTGAGGCTCCCGTTATTGCTTAGCTCCAGACCGAGGTAGGTATAGCTGCTAGTTTTCTCCAGCGTGGAGTCATTTAATGTGAAGGAGGGAGTGTTTATTTTGTTCTGGTTCCTCTTCTGAAACACCATGACTTTGGTCTTCTTTTGGTTGATGGGAAGCGCCCATGTGGTGCTGAATGTTTCCAGTACTGCCAGGCTATCTTGGAGGCCTTTCTCGGTTGGGGAGAGTAGCAGGAGGTCGTCTGCGTACAGCAGGAACTTCACCTCTTGGTCATGCAGACTGAGGCCTGGAGTGGGGGAGGACTCTAGAGCTGTTGCTAGTCCATTTATATAGGTGTTGAATAGAGTTGGACTCAGGCTGCAGCCCTGTCTGACCCCACGGCCCTGTCGGAAGAAAGCCGTCCTCTTTCCGTTCACCTTCACGCTGCACCGGTTCTCAGTGTATGAGCTCTTGATCACGTCGTAGGTTCTGCCACCTATTCCACTCTCCAGAAGTTTCAGGAACAGGCCTGGATGCCAAACTGAGTCAAATGCCTTTTTGAAGTCCACGAAACATGCAAATATTTTCCCCTGTTTTTTGCCGTGGACGTGGGTCCTGATGAGGCTTTGCAGGGTGTAAATGTGGTCCATGGTGCGGTGGTTTGGCATGAACCCAGCTTGGCTTCTGCTGAGGACGTCACCCTGGGTGAGGAAGGCGATAATCCTTTTATTAATGATGCTGTTAAACAGTTTTCCCAGAATGCTGTTGACATGCTGTTTCTCTCTCTTTCGCTCTCTTTCTTTCTCTCTCTTTCTCTCTCTCTCTTTCTTTTTCTCTCTCTTTCTCTATTTCTTTCTCTCTTTCTTTCTCTTTCTTTCTCTCTTTCTTCTTTTCTCTCTTTCTCTCTTTCTTCTTTTCTCTCTTTCTTTCTTTCTCTCTTTCTCTCTCTCTTTCGCTCTCTTTTTCTCTCTTTCTCTCTCTCTTTCGTTCTTTCTTTCTTTCTCTCTCTTTCTTTCTCTCTCTTTCTCTCTTTCTTTCTCTCTCACTTTCTTTCTCTCTCTGTTTCTCTCTCTCTTTCTCTCTCTCTTTTTCTCTCTCACTCTCGTTGTCTCTCTCTTTCTCTCTTTCTTTCTCTCTTTCTCTTTCTTTCTCTCTTTCTTTCTCTCTCTCTTTCTTTCGCTCTCTTTCGCTCTTTCTTTCTCTCTTTCTTTCTCTTTCTCTCTCTTTCTCTCTCTCTTTCTTTTTCTCTCTTTCTCTATTTCTTTCTCTTTCTTTCTCTCTTTCTCTCTCTCTTCTTTTCTCTCTTTCTTTCTTTCTTTCTCTCTCTTTCTCTTTCTTTCTCTCTTTCGTTCTCTTTCTCTCTCTCTCTTTTTCTCTCTGTCTTTCTCTGTTTCTCTTTCTCTATCTCTCTTCCTCTCTCTCTTTCTACCTTTATTTCTCTCTCTTTCTCTCTCTTTATTTATCTTTCTCTTTCTTTCTCTCTCACTCTCTTTTTCTCTCTCTTCATCTCTCTCTTTCTCTCTTTCTTTCTCTTTCTTTCTCTCTCTCACTCTCGTTCTCTCTTTCTTCCTCTCTCTTTCTCTCTCTCTCTTTCTCTCTCTCTTCTCTCACTCATCTCACTCATCTCTCTCTCATCTCACTCATCTCTCTCTTATCTTTGTAGCTGAATAATCCACTTCTGGATTCTCTACTGCAATACAGAGGTCAAGATTACCAAATCTTCCTATTCTTTTCATTACAGGCAGTGGCTCAATGGGTAGAGCTGCTACTTAAGGATAATTAGTTCATGAGTTTGAGTCCCGGCCGTGGCGGTAAAGAATTTATTTTAATTTTTTTATAATTTTAAATTATAATTATTATTTATTTATAATTATAATTTAATTTAATTATGCACTGAGAGGAGGAGCTGGACATCAGCTGTGAGCCGCGGGACACACCTGTAAAATTGGAGCAGTTGACGGAATGAGGCTGCATTGCTCACTCTTCTCTCTCCTCTCTCTTCCCTCTCTCTTCTCTCCTCTGTCTCCTCTCTCTACTCTCTCTCTCTTCTCTCTTTCACTTCTCTCTTTCCTCTCTCTCTCCTCTCTCTCTCTCCTGTCTCTCCCCTCTCTCTCTCCTCTCTCTCTTTCCTCTCTCCCCTCTCTCACTTTTCTCTCTCTCTCCTCTCTCTTCTTTCTCTCCTCTCTCTCCTCTTTCTCCTTTCTCTCTCCTCTGTCTCTCCTTTCTCTCTCCTTTCTCCTCTCTCTCTTCTCTCTCTCAGACCTGGCGATGATCAGCTTATGCGGTCACCTGACAGAATCAGCTGACACTATAAGTCGAGCCGTGAGGCTGGCTTTTTACCGCCCGGCCGGCTAAACTGTCAGCTGATGCTGTCGTACAGGAGTCTGTACAGAAGTGTGTAGTTTTTTTTTTGGGGGGGGGGTGTTTGCACTGATGCATCAGCTGATTGTATAAAACCTATTTATACAATCAGCTGCTGTGTCATGTGATTCAGGCCCTTGAACCTGACACATCATCTGATCGCTTTGCCTTCCAGCAAACCGATCAGATGATATTGGATCCGGATTGGACGGCGTGGGACCCTTGACCCAGGATTACCGTGGAGGGGGGTTCTTTATTTCAATAAAGATGGAGTCACTAATTGTGTTGTGTTTTATTTGTAATAAAAATATTTTTCTGTGTGTTGTTTTTTTTTATCCGTACTATAAATTCATGGTGCCCATGTCTAATATTGGCGTGACACCATGAATTTCCAGCTTAGGGCCAGTTGATAATATACAGCTAGCCCTAACCCCATTATTACCCAGCGAGCCACCCGCCACCAGGGCAGTTGCAAGAGTTGGATACAGTGCCAGAAGATGGCGCTTCTATGAAAACGCCATTTTCTGGGGTGGCTGAGGACTGCAATTCTCAGCAGGGGTGCCCAGAAAGCTTGGGCATCCTGCGCTGAGGATTCCAATCTCCATCTGCCTAGTTGTATCTGGGTGGACACAAAAATTGGGTGAAGCCCACGTCATTTTTTTTTTTAATTATTTCATGAAATTCATGAAATAATTAAAAAAAAAAAGGGCTTCCCTATATTTTTGGTTCCCAGCCGGGTACAATTAGGTAGCTGGAGGTTGGGGGCAGCCCATAGCTGCCTGCTGTAACTGGCTAGCATACAAAAA
Organism: Anomaloglossus baeobatrachus; assembly: GCF_048569485.1. Lineage (NCBI taxonomy): Eukaryota > Metazoa > Chordata > Amphibia > Anura > Aromobatidae > Anomaloglossus > Anomaloglossus baeobatrachus. The sequence continues at coordinate 138,028,729 of NC_134359.1, forward strand.
CATGGTGAAGCCCACGTAATTTTTTTGGGGGGGGGCAAAAAACTCCTGCATACAGTCCTGGATGGAGTATGCTGAGCCTTGTAGTTCTGCAGCTGCTGTCTGTCTGTATGGAGGAGAGCAGACAGCAGCTGCAGAACTACAAGGCTCAGCCTCCTCCATCCAGGACTGTATGCTGGAGGGAGAGGCAGGGGGAGCAGAACTGCAAGGCTCAGCATACTTCATCCAAATAGGCAGCTGGGGGTTGGGGGAAGCCCATAGCTGCCTGTTGTACCTGGCTAGCATACAAAAACATGGTGAAGCCCACGTAATTTTTTGGGGGGGGGGCAAAAAACTCCTGCATACAGTCCTGGATGGAGTATGCTGAGCCTTGTAGTTCTGCAGCTGCTGTCTGTATAGAGGAGAGCAGACAGCAGCTGCAGAACTACAAGGCTCAGCATCCTCCATCCAGGACTGTATGCTGGAGGGAGAGGCAGGGGGAGCAGAACTGCAAGGCTCAGTATACTTCATCCACTAGTGTATGCAGGAGAGCAGATAGCAGCTGAAGAACTACAAGGCTCAGTATACTCCATCCAGGACTTTATGCAGGAGTTTTTTGCCCACCAAAAAAATGACTTGGGATTCGCCATAATTTTGTATGCTAGCCAGGTACAGCAGTCAAGTACGGCTGCCCCCAACCCCCAGCTGCCGATTTGTACTCAGCTGGGAACTAAAAATATAGGGAAGCCATTTTTTTAATTATTTCATGAATTTCATGAAGTACTTAAAAAAAACCCAACATATTCTTCGCCCCATTTTTGTGTCCAGCCAAGTACAACTAGGCAGCTGGGTATTGGAATCTGCAGCACAGGTTGGCCCGAGCTTTCTGGGCCCCTCTGCTGCGAATTGCAGACCGCAGCCGCCCCGGAAAATGGCGCTTTCATAGAAGCGCCATCATCTGGTGCTGTATCCAACTCTTCCAGCAGCACTGATGCCGGGTGGCTTGCTGGGTAATAAAGGGTTAATACTAGCTTTCTAGCTTTGTTTTACTAGCTAGTATTAAGCCAGAGATTTTTAATGTCAGGCAAGTTTGACCCGGCCATTAAGAATCTCCAATAAAGGGTTAAAAAAAAGACACCACACAGAGAAAAAATAGAAATAAATACACAGACACACTTAGGGACTGCATGTTTATTACTCCCTCTCACCCCTCTCCACGAGCCTGGTCTTCTGTCTTCTTTCTCCTTCAACCCATTCAGCTCTGCTACATCAGACAGCACTGCATGGGAGGAAAACGCTGCTGCTCCCGTGCAGTCTAATCACTCAGTGAGTGAGCAGAGGCTGCGGGTTGTAAGCGGTGACGTCACCGCTGCCACCGTTGCAATAGTAATCTGACAGGCGGGTTACTATAGCAACGGTGATCTCCGATCACCTGAGTCCCAGTGCCGCGATTCACCGGCTGTGGCATCCAGTCCCTGCATGAGGGCTGACTCTGTAAAGAGTGCTGACATGCAGAAACGGGGAGCCAAGCATGTGCCCAAGCATCTCGTCGGTACACGGAGATGCTCAGACGAGCACTGCGTACCGGAGAGATGCGCTGACAGGACCTAACATGACGTCTATCCATGTGACCAGTATGTAGCCAATGAGATAATAGACACGTAACTGGTCACATGCTATGACGACGTCACGGAAGGTCCTATCATCAGTGCTGGTTTCCGGTAGGGCACAGCGATGATCGGAAGGAGAAGCGGCAGGAGACAGAGTCTGCAGGACGTGTCGTGGGGATCTGTAAGTATAATGGCAATGTTTATTAACTGTATGTGTACATGTATAATGTTTGTATGTGTTTGTGTTTGCCTGCCATTGTTTTCAATGGGGTTCGAAGGTGTTCGTCGAACGTTCGCTGAACACACCCGCCGTTTGACGAACCGAACTCGAACACTACGGGGGTGGCTCATCTCTAGACTAAGGAGACGACACAATAGGGTTTCTATTAAACATAACTTTTACTTTTCTTCACACGGGTCACAATAACTTCAAACCCTTCGTCTCTCTCTTCCTTTCTGCGCACTCCTGCACTGGACTGATTCTTCTTTAATGGCTGCATTTGCTAACAGCAGACTGGCGTAGCCAGTTCTATTTCTTAGGGTTCCAGCTCTGCACTGTTCTTATCCTCACGGTCCCGTATACCCTACATTCAACCAGCAGTCCCACCAAAAACAAGGACCTGCCTGTAGGGAACCGATCCGATCCCGACACAACACACACTTCTTCCTCAGACAGCCATCTTTTTCCTATTCCCTTTTCCTGTCTCAGAGACTCTCTAAAGGGGGCTTTACACGCAACGACATCGCTAACGAGATGTCATTGGGGTCACGGAATTCGTGACGCACATCCGGCCTCGTTAGCGACGTCGTTGCGTGTGACATGTACGAGCGACCGCTAACAATCAAAATTACTCACCTAATCGTTGATCGTTTACATGTCGTTCATTTCCCAAATGTCGTTGCTGGTTCAGGACACAGGTTGTTGGTCGTTCCTGAGGCAGCACTCATCGCAACGTGTGACACCGCAGGAACGAGGAACATCACCGTACCTGGGTCCTCCAGCAACGAGGTGGGCGTGACTTCCCTGCGGCCGCTCTCCGCCCCTCCGCTTCTATTGGACACCTGCAGTGTGACGTCGCTGTGACGCCGCACAAACCGTCCCCTTAGAAAAGAGGCTGTTCTCTTTTCTAAGGTGGCGGTTCGTGCGGCGTCACAGCGACGTCGCTATGAAGGTAAGTATGTGGGACGGCTCCTAGCGATATTGTGCGCCATGGGCAGCGATTTGCCTGTGACGCACAAATGACGGGGGCGGGTGCGATCAGCAGCGACATCGCTAGCGATGTCGCTGCATGTAAAGTAGCTTTTAGACTAGTCCCAAGGGCTAAACCTTTCCTTAACCCCTGGTGAATGTCCCCTAGGATGTGCCTGAGTTACCCAGCCCAGCATCCCAATCAGTAGCATCTACCTGACAATACTTCTATACTTTATCTAGATCACACTTCTCTTGTCCTAACACTCTCTATCTATTATCATGTTTAACATTCTTATATCTCACTTTCTACATATACACAGCACATGTAAGGGCCCAGATGTTCCCTGCTATCCACCCCCACACAGTATCCACAGCTGATGGACAGTCCACAGACACGGTCTTGGGGATAACAGTTGCTTTAATATAGCAGGAACAAAGCAAATCAATACGGAATATATGTTTCACAGTCTCTCGTGGGTAAGCCATGGCAAATACAGCTTGGAGTTGAATGCTGAAGTGCAATTAGTGTACTGGAGCTTTAAGTGCACGATTTATTTCAGAATTAATACTGGTATGCTTTAGGTTCAGAGTCTCTTGAGTTTAGAGGGAAGATATGATAAGATTGTACAGACCTGGAGTCCTGGGGTTAATTTCACTGCTAGTTCAGACACGTGCAGTACTTGTAAGCAAATGAAGACAGTTGCCCAGCGTGCTACGGGGAGCGGACGGCTGGTGCGTGGACAATGGCATGAAAGCCACTAATATTGCAGTGGGGCGGGAGACCCTCAAACTTCCCCAATCTGCGTGCAGTAGGGTCTGGTATATAGTCAGTATGCCCTACTGTCTGAAGAGATGCACAATGTCAGGATAGGAAGCCTTCAGCATATTGGCTGTAAAAATCAGGAAATGATGAAATTCTAGGCCTCGGGCCTAGGAGGAGTCTTGTGGTGAAGAGATTCTCCACATAATGTCTTCCCTCAGAGGAGACTCAGCCAGAACCAGCTCATTCCAGTTGTTTCTAGACAGAGGCTGGAGAATAGCTCCACCTATTGAGCCATGTGACCAAGAACTAGCCAATAGGATAACACCCAATAAACACTTCAGATTCTTACAGTTTTCACCAGTAGATGGTGCTAGAACACAACAAATGAAAAATGCTTTACTTATAACATATAGCATAATATTACATATAAGTAAATGTACTTAAAGAAACAGACACAATCTGGACCGGGCCACTACATACTCCCCCTCTGAAGGTGAGCCGTCCTCGGCGATTGTGCGAGTGGAGGACTGCTAAGAAAGGAAGGAAATATATATTTAAGACACAGTAACAATAAGGCAATGAACAAATGCAAAACATGAATGTTGTGAATGTTAGTTATGTTTTGGCTGCTGGGAGGCTCCCTCTGGTGGCCAGGAATGGTTTGGACAGAGACCAGGTGTGTTGTGCAGTGGGTGTTTCCTTTGCTAACTCTCTGCTTATTTAAGTCCTGGTGTGATTGCAGGCTGTTGCCGGATGTCAGTTGTTCTTTGTATCTCCAGCCTGCTTAATCCTGCTTTACACCACATCTACTCCAGATAAGTGCTTGCTCTTTATTTATTGTCTGGTTCTTTTGCTTATCTGGGTTTGTCATTTCTTGTGGTTGGTTTCAGTTTATTTCCTTCCAGGGATTTTCCCCCTCAGTGAATTGTTGAGGAACTCCCTGCAGTTCTGTGTGGAGTATAGCTCCTTTGGGTCCATGTGTTTGTGGCTTGTTGAATTTGTTATAATTCTTGTTTTCTGTTCATTGGTATGACAAGGGCACCTGGTATAGGACGGAGTTCAGATCGAGTGATCTGAGGGCCTTTTTGTACTATCAGGAAGTTGGTTATTTTGCAGGGTTTTTCTCTGGCCACCATCAGTCCCTTTCCTGTCCTTTCCTATTTTAGTCAGCGGGGGCCTCACCTTTTGCTAATCCTGTCATCTACCTGTGTATTGTGTTTTTCCTATATCACCGCAGTCTTTGAATGTGGGGGGCTTGCTATTCTTGTCTATTTTCTGAGGCAGAGAGTTATTCACCTTTCCTACCTTTAGGATAGTTAGTTCTCCGGCTGGGTTCGCGGTGCACAGGATGTTAGTTCACCCCTCGGCTACTTCTAGTTGTGATGGTTAGTAAGGGGATGGCGGCCAGATTAGTTGCCAATGCTCTTGTCACCTTTTTGCCAATGATTTGTGGTGGTCTTCCATGGTTCCGGATCATAACACATGAATGTGGTAGTGCCAATATGAGATAGAGTCTCTTTCCGCAATATACTATCGTCCATATGAAAGGCTCTGGAAAGGCACTTTAGTGGTCCAGTCTATAAGTCCATGGCTGTATACAGAAAATTGTGCAAATAATAAACAAGGTGCTTGGTATTACTCAGGTGCAGAGGCTTAAACATTACTAAACTGACCATCCAGCTAAATAAATAAACACAAGATTATATACTCATGGAAAAGGATATGACCTTTTAGTCTCTGTAGCGGGCTGGAAGTGTTCCTTTTGTGCTTCGCTCTAAACGCCTCAACACTTGATCTTCCTCTTGAGCAGGAAAGATATTGTTTGCTGGCTCAGGTGAAGTTGGCAGAGGAGCAGCAACTGGAGCAGGAACCGAGACGGGGACATATTGATAGCATGGAAGGATAAATTGAGTGTTGTAGAGGGACTCTTCCACAGTAGGTTGTCTGGCTGGTGCTTCCATTGCAGGAATTGGTGTGTAGACCGGCAAGACTTGTGGAGGAGGTGATGACATCACCAGTAGATCCTCTTTGGTGCATAGCTTCATGCGGTTCCTGTGCACTGTCTGTGGGGCCATTCCGGGTTTATTCACTTCATAGACATCTGACTCAGGATATGGGATAGCTGTAACTGTGTATGGCTCTGTTTCTCAGAGTGAATCAAGTTTTCCTGTACGGTGGTACTTCTTTAGCCATACCTTATCTCCAACTTGAAGTGGGGAAGCATTAGCTCTTTGATTGTAGCTCTCTTCTTGTTGACGGTGAGCTTCACCCATGCGGTAATCAACAATCTGATGGGCTTCGTGTATTCTTCGCTGATGCTCTGAGACACAATCAGTTTTTGGCAGGGGATTGATCACGTCAGGGACTTGGATTACAAGAGAACGATCTTTTGGGAGCTGACCTTGTCTTCCAAACATCAGATAATATGGCGAGTAGCCTGTAGAACAGTGGACAGTATTGTTGTAGATTTCCACTAACTCGTCATGCAATTGAGGCCATTCAGCTTGTTTGGTAACAGATGCTGTTCGCAGCATATTGATGAAGGTCTGGTTGACTTTCTCACAGAGGCCATTCCCTTGGGGATGATAGGCGGTTGTTCTCAGCTTTTTGCACTCATGGAATTGGCAGAGTTCTTGAAATAATTGTGACTCAAAGGCAGATCCACGATCTGTGAGGACTGCTTCAGGGCAACCGTAATGTCTCACATATTCACGGTAGAAGGTGATAGCTGTAGTCCGAGCTGTAAGGTCTTTTACTGGCACAACAGCAACCCACTTAGTATAGTGATCCACCATGGTTAAGGCATACGTGTAGCCTGAACGAGTTTGTGCTAGCTTCACATGATCAAGAGCGACTAGCTTGTTTGGTTTCTGAGAATGGATTGGATGAAGAGGAGCTCTGGCATCTTTCTTACAGACTTTGGTGAGGTTGCAAGCTGGACATTCACTACACCAATTTTCTATGTCTGACCGCATCCCAATCCAATAGAAGCGTTGGCGTATGGTGGCTTCAGTTTTGTGCACGCCAAAGTGCCCAGACTGGTCGTGGTAGGCATCAAGAACAATTCTGGCATCTCGCCGTGGGATTAGAATCTGATGTAGCCTTTCACCTGAAACCGGGTCTAAGGTATTGCGCAGGATCAAGCTCTTTTGAATGAAGAGTCTTTTGTGCTGTCTCCAGAGACGATTAAGCTCAACATCAGGACATCTTCTGTGTCGTCTGAAAGGTATTCTCCCAGTAGTCAGGTAATCATAGATCTCACCTAGGACACGAGACTCATTTTGAAGAGTTTTCCATCTCGATGGATCTTGGAATAGGTCAGGTTTCTGTGGAGAAACATCATCAGTTTGTGTAGCAGCAACAGCATTTTGTGTAGCAAACCTTTGATAGAAGGGAGGCATCTCAACATCTTCCCACAGATCTTCCTCAGGAGGCTCTTCTCCTTCGGGCAAACGGGATAACATATCAGCATTGATGTTGATCTTGCCACTGCGATACTTAATATCAAAGCAGAAATTCGCTAATCTTGAAGCCCATCTCTGTTCAAGAGCACCTAGCCGTGCAGTATTGAGATGAGCGAGAGGATTATTGTCCGTGTAAACGGTGAAGGGTGTAGCAGCGAGGTAATCTTTGAACTTCTCTGTGACTGCCCACACAAGAGCTAGCAGCTATAACTTGAACGAACTGTAATTGCTATCGTTTTTCTCTGCACCTCTCAAGCTTCGGCTGGCATATGCAATGACTCTCTCTTTGTCACCCTGGACTTGTGATAGTACCGCTCCGAGGCCTTGGTGGCTGGCATCCGTGTAGACACGGAAAAGATGATGGTAGTCAGGGTACGCCAGAATTGGAGGTGAAGTCAATAGACTTTTCAACATCTGAAAGGCAGTTTCTTGTCGCTTAGACCAATTAATTGGAAGTCTTCTGTCATAGTTTTCTCTAGGGCAACCTCGTAGAAGCTCTGTAAGGGGTTCTGCTATATGCGCAAAATGAGGTATGAAGCGGCGGTAGTAGCCCGCAAAACCTAGGAAACTTCTGATTTCATTGACGGTTCTTGGGGTGTTCCAGTTGTTCACAGCTGAGATCTTTTCAGGGTCAGGCTGGATACCTTCGGCACTTACAACATGACCCAGGTAGTTGACTTTCGGCTTGAGCAGATGACACTTTGACGGTTTTAGTTTCAGGCCATGTTCAATAAGTACCTGGAATACTTCTGCAAGGTGGCATAGGTGGTCTTCATAAGTACGAGAGTATACGACAACATCATCAAGATATAACAGAACGCTCTGGAAGTTGAGGTGACCAAGACATCTTTCCATGAGTCGCTGAAATGTAGCAGGGGCGTTGCATAACCCAAACGGCATACCGTTAAACTCAAAGAGTCCCATTGGGGTGGTGAAAGCTGTCTTCTCTCTATCCTCAGGAGCCATGGGTACTTGCCAGTAACCGCTGGTTAAATCAAGAGTGGAGAAGTATGCAGCTGAGCCAAGAGCGGTGATGGATTCTTCAATCCGTGGAAGAGGATAGGCATCTTTGTGTGTAACATTATTCAACTTTCGATAGTCGACACAAAATATGATGTTACCATCCTTTTTCTTCACCAGGACGATGGGTGCAGCCCATGGGCTTTGACTTTCTCGGATGACTTCAGAATCTTTCATCTCTTTTAACAGCTTCTTTACTTGTTGATAGTTAGTTAACAGGAGGTACTGGACGATGTCTTTCTTTGATAGGAGGATGATCACCTGCGTTGATCTTGTGCTGGATCAGAGTAGTCTTGCCGAAGTCAAGGGGGTGTTTGCTGAAAGCTTGGCTGTGTCGCTTAGCAAGTTTAGTTACACCATTGATGTATTCGATAGGAGTGTTAGCATCTCCAACATTAAGTTCATTCCACCAGAAGGTAGTGGGTGTATTAGAGCCTTTGGGAGTGGCTTTTAATGACTTTTGATGAGCAAGTGTCTCTTCATCTATGATGTCTTCTGGATCAAGACTATACAGTTGAGCAACTGAATTAAACTTGTATAGCTCGATAGGAATATCACTTAGGTTGACTAGCCGTACTGGTACTCTACCGTTTGAGACGGTGACAATACTTCTGGCAGCTTTTACCAGGGGCTGTCCTTCAATCTGCATGGAGTCAAGAAGAGCTACATAGTCCTCATTGTCAATTCCTGGTCGAGCTCGACACCAGACTAGAGTCTCGCTGTTGGCTGAGAGGGTAACTGGTCGTGCGTCGGTCATTCGAACACGGCAGATCTCACCTTTACTGTTGGCAAACTTCTGTTGGGCGCAGAGCACTTTGATAGTCCGCTGAACAGCTTGCCTGTAAGGGGAAGAAGCAGAAGGGAGAGAAGCATGCAAGGCAGCGAGCAATTCAGTAAACACATGGCGAATGACATTCATGCCTAACACTACTGCTGTTGTATCTCCCTCAGCCTCAGTAACAATTACACCTTGATCTGGTAACTTGCGATCACCAATTTGGATTGTGGGTTCCCAGTAGCCTAGCTGGGAAATAGGTTGACCATTACTTGCAATTAAGTCTAACTTTGCTTTACCCACTGGATTCAGGAGATCAAAGTCCCAATTCTTTTCAAAGGCTCGTCGCTCAATTGTGGTGACTTGTGAACCAGTGTCCACTAAAGCTTCTAGAGGTACACCATCGATCCATATGGTTATATATGGGCATTTGGAGATGAACCGGGAAATCCATTGTGATTGTCCCTTTTGGCCCTTGTTTTCACCTCCCGAGGGATGGCCCTTGGCCTCGGGGGTGTCCCGTTTAACTTATAACATTGATACTTGTAGTGTCCAAGACGCTCACAATAAGTACAGTACACACAATCACCAGATGGAGGCCTTCCAGGAGGGGGCCTATCAGGACTTGACCTACTAGAATGTGGCTCTTGGGACAATGTCCGATTTACAGATGATTCACATGATGCAGGAGGTTGGCCTTCTAGCTCCTTTAAGGCTTGGCATACGGATTCAAGGACTTGGACAAGTGCATCCGTGGTAGGAGGTGCATGAATGAGAGTAGGGGCTTGCACAGACTGTGTGGCCTGCATAGGGGAAACAGGTGAAAGAGGAGATACAGTAGAAGTTCCAGCAGCAAGGTCTGAGGAACGAGGCGCAAGAGCATAGCTGGTACAAGGTGAGTCAGTACCCACTACTCGCAGGGCTAGAGCTTTAAAGTCTAATAAAGTCATGTTTGGATTTTGTGCTGCTAGCATGTGGAGTTGACTTTGTACTAGCCTGGAGTCTACACCTTCTATGAATCTGTCGGTGAATATGTCTTCTGCAGCAGCAGGATCTATAGTGTCTATTTGCTGTAAGGCCCTGTATGCAGACTGAAGGGCTAGTGCGTAGTCCCTAAGAGTCTCCCCTGGTCCCTGACGTCTGTTGTAAAATTTGAGACGAACCTCGGTGGGTGATTGGCGTTCAAATTCTTTTCTCGGCGGGTAAGGATCTGTTCTACATTGGTTTTCTCAGTAGATGGCCAGGAACGGACTTCCTCAGCAGCTGGTCCATCAAGCTGTCCCAGGAGAAGTTGTACCTGCTGATGGGGAGAAAGTTAGAAAAGCTCAAGAATATGCATCATCTTTTCCTTGAACCCAGCAAGTGTATGAGGATCTGCTCTGTAGCTTGGGAGACTAGAGGTTCCAATGAAGAATGGTATGCCGGTAGCCATGACAGGGGCTGGAACTGGGTTGGCGGCATTAGCCCGTTCCACTGGAGCACTAGCTGATGAGGATGATGATACAGAGTTAACAGACTCGGCCTGGCCATTATGAAGAGGTTCAGACATTTTGGTGATGATGCAAGTACTGTCTCTTTAAAAATAATGATGACAATGTAGCTTTAAGGGATGCACTGTTATGCACCATCACAGTCTCTGAGATGGAAGGCTCCCCCTCTTGAAAATAGCACTGCGGTGAATGAGGATTTGCACTTATTTTAGTAACTTGAAAGGCAGCAGAGTAGAAGAGCTGGCGCAGGTGCTGTTAACCCCAGCATGAAACAGGAAACAGTCTTTGGCAGTATTCACTGGCAAGATAGAGGTTAATGAGCAATGCTGAGACTTGTAGTGCAGTAAGAGAAGATAGGCACAGAGGAATGATCCTGTTCGTGACGCCAAATTCGACCTTTGTAAGGGCCCAGATGTTCCCTGCTATCCACCCCCACACAGTATCCACAGCTGATGGACAGTCCACAGACACGGTCTTGGGGATAACAGTTGCTTCAATATAGCAGGAACAAAGCAAATCAATACGGAATATATGTTTCACAGTCTCTCGTGGGTAGGCCACGGCAAATACAGCTTGGAGTTGAATGCTGAAGTGCAATTAGGGTACTGGAGCTTTAAGTGCACGATTAGTTTCAGAATTAATACTGGTATGCTTTAGGTTCAGAGTCTCTTGAGTTTAGAGGGTAGATATGATAAGATTGTACAGACCTGGAGTCCTGGGGTTAATTTCACTGCTAGTTCAGACACGTGCAGTACTTGTAAGCAAATGAAGACAGTTGCCCAGCGTGCTACGGGGAGCGGACGGCTGGTGCGTGGACAATGGTATGAAAGCCACTAATATTGCAGTGGGGCGGGAGACCCTCAAACTTCCTCAATCTGCGTGCAGTAGGGTCTGGTATATAGTCAGTATGCCCTACTGTCTGAAGAGATGCACAATGTCAGGATAGGAAGCCTTCAGCATATTGGCTGTAAAAATCAGGAAATGATGAAATTCTAGGCCTTGGGCCTAGCAGGAGTCTTGTGGTGAAGAGAAACTCCACATAATGTCTTCCCTCAGAGGAGACTCAGCCAGAACCAGCTCATTCCAGTTGTTTCTAGACAGAGGCTGGAGAATAGCTGCACCTATTGAGCCATGTGACCAAGAACTAGCCAATAGGATAACACCCAATGAACACTTCAGATTCTTACAGTTTTCACCAGTAGATGGTGCTAGAACACAACAAATGAAAAATGCTTTACTTATAACATATAGCATAATATTACATATAAGTAAATGTACTTAAAGAAACAGACACAATCTGGACCGGGCCACTACATACACATTTACATTACACATATAATAGTGTCCTATCAGGCCTCAGCGCTAGGTGGCGAAAGCCATTACACTTCTTGGGCTCTGCTACATTGCAGCAGCAGCAGCACTCACCAAATACCTAACATCAAATACAGTACTAAAACATTGCAGTAAAACAATATGGCCGGTGTCTTCAGAGGTGAGGGTCCTCCTTCTTACAAGGCTGCAGCTGTGACATCACGACTACAGCAGCACATGACCTCTGTTTACAAGCTACAGCAGTGGCAAAGACTAGTAGCAGCAGCAGCAGCAGCGGACCTGCGGAGGGTGAGAATCAGACACATTGGTTCTTTTATTGAATCCTAAATTAAAAAGAAATGTATCACATACAGCCCCTTTAAATGGAATCTGACAGCTGATATGTGTCGCCCCATTCACGGGCAGCATCATTTCAGACAAGTATGTGTGACTCTGGGGACACGGCCGCAGCATTTCAGATAGGCACTGACTGTATGATTTCAGCTATGTATGATACATTCAGGAAGCATGAATCCACTCCCAGGTCCCCCCTAATAGGCACAGCATTAATGTACAACCCAATTTAGTAGGTTTTTCTTTAGTCCACATGGTCCATTCATTCTCTGTGCATTATGCAGTAGAGTTGGGTCACAGATCTGCCATCTGGATGCCCCCAGCCAAGATTTCTGTGTACATCTGTATGTCAGACAGTAATTAGGAGATGAGCTGATAGACATCTCTTACATTAGCCATGTGCTGTTGAAGCTCCATGTTATCTGCTATGTAAATTGTATACAAATGCTGAACAAGGTCATTTCCCTCTGGCACAAACATTGTAAGCTTCTGTTGGCTTCCAAATCTTTACTAATGGATAGTTTCTACTTCTCTCATCTAGAAGGATCTAGTTTAACTTGAAAAAAAATGTGCCCCACCCTCATATTAAATAGAAGGCAGGAAGTCTATCAGAAGTGCTCCACCGCTCTTGATAAGCGTGGCATGCTTTTACCTGCAATTCATCATGCAAACAAACTCCTGCATGTTTTTCTCGCTTGACAATACTTATTATGTTGACGCCCAGACACCGATAGTCATCCAGCACCTTCCCCGTAGGGAAATACACCTAATTTGTTATATGAAATTGACTTAAAGTAGGTTTGGCAGATAACTATGAAAATAGATGTTAGATAACACAATGAGTCATGGTAATGGCGAGATAACTGAGCACTGTACAAGTGTTCACTATGTTATTACAAACGGTAGGAGACTATACTTTTAAACCAAATTTAAACCAAGTTTATTTAAAAAAACAGAGAAAATATTAGTTATGAGTGAGCACTACCACAGTACTTGTAACGAGCAGTCGGACGCTTGTACAGGCTCAACTTGTCTACCAAATATAATAGAAGTCAATGGGGAACTCGATCTTCCTGAAAAATGCTCGAGTTTCCCATTGACTTCCAACATACGTACTTGGTACATGACTTGAGTGAGTCTGAACGTCTGGTCATTACGAGTACCAAACACCCAAGCATGGTAGTGCTCACTCATCACTAGAACGTTTACATGAGCAAACACTGCAACACCTTCCTACTATGGGTCCCATTGATTTCCTTTTCTGATCTTTCATGGCAGCATGTTAAACTGTGAGCAATGAAAGAGGTTACATGAACAAAGAAAAACTACCATCCGAAGTGTAACTTCTGGTAAATTGGTGGAAACATATGATTTGGAATACTTTCAACTCCTTGATGTGCCATTTTTCCCCATTTCTTTAGTGTCGGGTCGCACTCCCCCTCTCTGCAACACCCCACATACTAATCTCATTGTTGTCCCCAATATATTAGTCTATCCAGAATTTCAATGCATGGGACAAAGCAATTCAAAGAAGGGTATAATTTAGTGACACATATGATCTTTAAAATATGGGGCTGCGGCAAAAAAAAAACAAAACACAAAAAAAAATAAAAATGAATTGCCACTCAGAATTAGATGTTGTGTATTTAAAGAGGACCACTGTCCACAGACTGTAATATAATTAAACAATCATATCGGGAATAACTTTTAATGCTTTTACTTATTCAAGTAATTTTTAGATTTTTGTTTTTCTCATGATGCCTTAAACTTTGTTAGATACCATCTGCGTTTATTGGTAAAAAATGCCACCATTTTTTTAATATGAAGAAAATAAATAAATGGTGTTTTCAAATATTTGACTTTACTGCTTCACAGATTGTAAGAAATGTAATGGGTGGATGTGGGCACTCTCCGTCCTGCCCCGTTCCTTCCTATTTCGTCTCAACTGATTCAAACTATCGTGAAAAAGCCAAAAGTCTCAACATTTTTGTACGACTCTGCCTTTGCATAACGTTTCTGTCATACATTTTTGATGATTCTTCTCCAGTGTCCTAAAAAATAAAAGTACAAAAAGCAAATATGAAACTAGTCATAAACATCATGAATAGGACATGTGCACAATATATCCCCTAGAGCAGGGGTCTCAAACTCGGCTGGGTGTATGGGCCGCACAGAGGAAAAAAAATAATTTGGGGGGCCGCATTCTATGCGGGACAAAGTGACATTTTTATTGGTACCATATATAATATATTTTATTTTTTTTACACAACTTGGGAGCACTGATTTTGAACATTTTCACTTCTTCATTATAGCAAACGTGCACATTCTGTGTTTAAATATAAACATTTTTTATATATATATTTTATTCTTTTCTTGTAACTAATAGTCTTACAATTAGCACTATATAGAAAATGTTGACCAACATCTTTTAGTAATGTTCCCCATATTGTTGTAACGTGCCCATCCTTGTCCCCTTGTAGTATTGTACCCCATTCTAGTCCCCATCCCACAGTAATGTGCTCATCCTTGTCCCCATCCTAAAGTAATGTTCCCCATCCTTGTCCCCATCCTATAGTACTGTCCCCATCCTATAGTACTGTCCCCATCCTTTAATAATGGGCCAACCTTGTCCCCACCCTATAGTAATGTCCCCAGCATTATCCCTATTCTATAGTAATGTTTCCCATCCTTGTCCCCTTGTAGTAATATCCCTATCCTACAGTAATGTGCCCACCTTGTCCCCATCCTGTAGTAATGTCCCTATCCTATAGTACTGTGCCCACCTTGTCCCCATCCTATAGTACTGTGCCCACCTTGTCCCCATCCTATAGTAATGTCCCCATTCTATAGTCATGCACCCATCCTAGTCCCTATCCTATAGTGATGTCCCCATACTATAGTAATAATGTCCCCATCCAATAGTATTGTGCCCATCCTTGTAATGTCCCAATCCTATAGTAATGTCCCCAGCCTTATCCCCATCTCATAGTAATGTGCGCACTTTGTCCCTATCCTGTAGTAATGGGTCAGCAGCATCCCTCACCTTCTACAGACACCGGAGTAAAGCTGAGGGGAGTGGTCTGCGGCCCCAGATCCACAGTGATTGGAGAGATTGGTCACAAGGCCGGTTTCTCCAATAAGAGCTGGGGGTGGGTGAAACACAGGTCACCCAGCTCCAGCCAATGATCAGTGCTACAGCTGCACTGATCTTGGCTGGATTTCAATGTTTCAGCGATTTTCAATGGCTGAAACATTAGTGGCTGTGATTGGCTGAGCGGCGTTCGTCAGCCAATCACAGCCTCTGTAGGTCTGGGGAGGAGACACCACCCCTCCTGAGGTCCCCTCCTCCCCGAATCTAAGGTATTTGCAGCGATCGTAGCCACCGGGGCTGCGATTTCGCCATGATGTACTGGGTACGTCATGGGTCCTTAAGTATCAGGGAGCCATAACGTACCCAGTACATCATAGGTCACTAAGGGGTTAACGTCCAACACACACACACACCCCATTCTTCTCACCTGTCCCGCGCTCCCTCATCTCTGCTTCGTGCGGCCCCCAGACCCGTGCCCCTGGTCACTATCGCGGCAGGTGCATTGTCACTGTCAGTGATTTATGTCAGATGATTGTATTGCCGGCGCAAGAGCGCAGCGCCAGCAACACATTCATCTGACATAAAGTGCAGACAGTGGCTGCGGCCCCTGCACCTGCCGCGATAGTGAACAGGGGCACAGGCCTGGGGGCCGCACGAACTACCCTGAGGGGCCGCATGCGGGCCGCGTGTTTGAGACCCCTGCCCTAGAGGAATAAACAAGTCTATAATAGGAGGAAGGCACTATGGCTAAATAGAGCAGAGTAGGGCAATAAATTACAAAAATAAATCATTCAGGGAGTTAAAGCAAGAGGGTCACAACAAGCCATTAAAAAAATATAGATTGTGTAAAAAAAAAAACCATAACAAATCAGGGCAGCAAAGATTGAGGCAGAAAGATTCATTGCCACAGAAAGTAAAAATAATTCAAAAATGTTAACAAATGTTATTCAACCTAAACAGTAAGGAACTCAAAAATGATAGTGTTGGCCACCTCAAAAATAGTCTGTGAGAAATGCCAATCTACTAAACACTGTCTTCTCTACAGTATTTACATAAGAAAATCCCATGACATATGACATATTCAGGGATACCACCAATTCTCAATTAAATGCCACCAGCTTAACCCAGCAGGAAGTATCCGGCACCCCAAAACCACTAAAGTAGAAAAATCCCCGGGACAAGATGACATAAACCCCCGAATATTGCAAGCATTTAGTAAAGGGTGCTTTACACGCTGCGACATTGCTAACGATATATCGTCGGGGTCACGGTGTTTGTGATGCACATCTGGCGTCGTTAGCGACATCGCAGCGTGTGACAGCTAGGAGCGATGATCAATGATCGCAAAAACGGCAAAAATCATTGATCGTTGACACGTCGCTCCTTTTCATAATATCATTGGTGGTGTATGCCGCTGGTTGTTCGTCGTTCCTGCGGCATCACACATCGCTATGTGTGACACCGCAGGAACGACGAACATCTCCTTACCTGCGTCCACCGGCAATTAGGAAGGAAAGAGGTGGGCGGGATATTCCGCCCACTCATCTACGCCCCTCCGCTTCTATTGGACGGCTGCCATGTGACGTCGCTGTGATGCCGCACAAACCGCCCCCCTTAGAAAGGAGGCGGTTCGCCGGCCACAGCGACGTCGCAGGGAAGGTAAGTCCATGTGACGGGTGTAAGCGATGTTGTGCGCCATGGTCAGCAATTTGCCCGTGACACACAACCGTCAGGGGCGGGTACGCTCGCTAGCGATATCGATAGCGATATCGCAGCGTGTAATGTGCCCTTAAGACTTTTTTTAATATTCAAAGATTCCACAAAAAAAGGTTCTATATACAGAAATGATGCATATCAAAAGGGGGTGCCAATATTCAAAAAGCGACAAAAACACAGGCTAGAAATTAGAGGAGAGTCAGCTTAACTTATACTATGGGAAAAATCCTTGAGGGTTTGCTAAGAAATGCTATCCTGGAGTATCTAAAGCAGAATAACCTCATGATCCAGTATCAACATGGGTTTATGAGGTATCAGTTCTGTCAGACTAATCTGATCAGCTTCTATTAAGAGGTAAGTTCCAGACTTGACCAGCGCCATGGATGTTATTTATCTGGAGATTTCAAAGGTATTTGATAAAGTGCCACATAGAAATTGTGTGCATAAAATGAGAGAAATTGGACTAGGGGAACATATACAGTATGTAACAGTTAACAGCTTTTGCACCTGTGGTTTTTCTTTTCCATTCTTCCAAGAACCATATTTTTTCTATTTTCTGTTGACATAGCCATATGAGGTCTTGTTTTTTTGAAACATGAGTTGTAGGTTTGAATAACACAGGTTTTCCATATAGTGTGCTGAAAAGTGGTGAAAAAAATCCATGTGAGGTGAAATAGTGTTGCCATTTTCTGGGATCAATAACTTTCGATTTCTATCAAAGGCACTGTGTGATGGCTTGCTTTTTTAAATCTACCTTTCATTGATACTATTTTGGAGTAATACAACACATTGATCACTTTATTATTGCATTTTAGGGAGGAACTGCGATGACTGAAAAATTACAAATCTGACTTTACCAAACCTATTTCTTATCTTGAATTATGAAATGTATACAGTACAGACCAAACAGGACAATGACCCCAAAAACACCTCCAGGCTGTGTAAGGGCTATTTGACTAAGAAGGAGAGTGATGGGGTGCTACGCCAGATGACCTGGCCTCCACAATCACCAGACCTGAACCCAATTGAGATGGTTTGGGGTGAGCTGCACCGCAGAGTGGAGGCAAAAGCGCCAATAAGTGCTAAGCATCTCTGGGAACTCCTTCAAGACTGTTGGAAGACCATTTCCGGTGACTACCTCTTGAAGCTCATCAAGAGAATGCCAAGAGTGTGCAAAACAGTAATCAAAGCAAAAGGTGGCTACTTTGAAGAACCTAGAATATAAGACATATTTTCAGTTGTTTCACACTTTTTTGTTAAGTATTTCATTCTACATGTGTTAATTCATAGTTTTGATGCCTTCAAAGTGAATCAACAATTTTCAGAGTCATAAAAATATAGAAAACCCTTTGAATGAATAGGTGTGTCCAAACTTTTGATCAGTACTGTATATATATATATATATATATATATATAATTTTTTTTTTAAATATAAAATAAAAAAAAAATAAAAAATAAATAAATAAAAAATATATATTTGAAAAAAAAAAATAATTCTCTGGTACTTTATTATTTTGTCCCCATAGGTGACTGTTGTGAATGTCATCTAAGTGGGTACTGGTGTGGAGCTCCCTCTGGTGGCCAGGAATGGTAATGAAGCTGAGTTGGAATCTTTGATTCAGACAGGTGATGGAATTAATTTGGAATCCTATTGCAGATCAGCATAGTTTATTTACGAGAGCATTGTGTGCCTGGTGGTCGCCGGTGATAGATGTTCCTGCCTGCTTCTGAAGATGGCTAGGAGTTTTCACTTCTGATTTTCCCATTTATTTGGTGCCTGAATCGACTCCAGATAAGTTTACAGTTTCTGTGCTTAATTGCTGGATTTGCTCTTAAGAGTGTTTCTACATATTCCATTTGGTTCTGTTTTTGGTTTCTTGTATGTCTTATGTATTATCTGTCTTTCTGCTTTTGGGAGTAGAGCAGTCCCTCCAGCAAGAAAGGGAGCTTGCTCCCTGGTCAGTGTTTGATTATTTACACTTTATAATATTACTTGTTCTGTGATTTTGTTTCTTCCCATTATATCTGCAGTTCTGTTTAAAGTGTCAAGCACAAGAGTACCTGATATAGTGGGGGAGAGTCTCTGTGGTCTCAGTATTTTTTATTATCAGGAGATTGGTATTTTTTCAAGATTTTTTGCTGGCCGCAGTCAGTTATCTGTGGTGCCCTGTTCTATCTAGTAAGTCGAGCCTCACCTTTGCTGATCTATATTTTCTATCTGTGTGTTGCGTTTTCTTACATCACCGTTGTTGCATGTTGGGGGCTTGCTATTTCTTTGGGGACTGCTCCGAGGCAAGTTAGGATTCCTCATTTCTATCTTTGAGGTGTAGCAAGTTTCTCAGGCAGTGACGAGGTGTCTAGGTATGTTAGGAACATCCCACTGCTACTTCTAGTGTTGTCTGATAGGGGAATGCCTTCAGCTCAGTTTACAACTACTCTTGTGGTTTTTGTTTTTTCCTTATTAATAGGATTTTTCGTGATCGTCAGATCATAACAGGTGACTTTCACCTGTGATCATTTTATCACGAATACTCTAATACCATGGCATTTTAATATCTAGTATAATTCATGATCTCAGTGATAGCTGAGTCTGGTAAGCACTGGTGAATGCATCCACTGTTGACCCTGCTATTTAAATGCCACTGTCAGTGATTACAGCAGCATTTATTATACTATCACAAAAGTGATAGTAGTTAGTGCCGATCACAGCTGCAACAGGCAACAGATGATGGCTATGTATCACAAATAGCATCTGCTGTGTATGGCGTGGATACAGCTCTAGTGATGGGCGAACCTCCCAATGTTCAGGATCGGGAGCCTCGCCCGAACATTTTGTAAAGTTCGAGTTTGGGGCCGAAGATAACACAAACGTGTGTCCGAACCCCGAACTTGGACTTTACAGTTATGTGAATAGGCGGGGAGGGGGAGATGTAAAATAAAGAAAATAGTTAATAATAAACATTGTCATTATACTTACAGGTCCTGCAACGCATCCTGCAGACTCTGTCTGCCGGCCACTTCTGCTTCGGAGTCCGATCATTGCTGTGCACCTGGGTTATTACCACTGACTACAGGACCTTCCATGACGTCATAGCCTTGTGACCAGTCTGGTGTGAATGTTGTATTACTTCGTGGGTTACAGACTCGTCACATGGCTATGAAGTCATGGAAGGTCCTGTAGTCAGTGGAGGTTACCCGGGGACACAGCTGACCGGCTTCAGCTATGCACTCGGGTGAAGTCTCTGACTGCTCCCAGCTGAGTATGTGTGAGCAGACCTGTGTTTGTCTCCTCGCACAGATGTAGCAGAGCTGAAGATGCTCGTCTGCCTTTGAACTACATTGAAAGGTTTTTTTTGAGTAAGAAAGATGAAGTCCTAAATGTCTTATGTTTTATTTCTAATAAAATCTTTTTTTTCTGTGTTGTTGTTTTATTTTACTGATAAAATAACACACCCACTCTGTGACAGCAGAGTGATTGTCTATGTGATTGGATGCTGGAGTAACCTGAAACCAGCCCATAAATTCTAGCATCTAGAATGTATGAGCAGATTCCAGGGTACTCCAACAACCAACTACAGATGCCCATTCTGCCTGATAGCGTTTGTGATTGGCTGTTGGGTCCCTCACACATATAGTAGTGACAATAAATAATTTAAAAAATTATGTAGCGCTCCGCAGTATTTTTGATTCTCAGTGCACATAAAGCGGACATCTACAGGTTGCCACCCCCATCTGCCTGGATTTACCTTGGCTGGCAGTCAAAATACAGGAAGCCCATTTATTTTTTTTAAATATTTAAAAATATAATTAAAAAAAAAAAAATGCATAGGCTCCCGCCGTATTTTGATCGCCAGTCGGGTAAAGCCAAGCAGCTGGTGGCTGGGATTCTCAGCGTGGTGAGGCCCAAGCGTTCTGGGCCCCCCCACACTAAAAACCACAGCTCGCAGCCACCACTGGAAATGGCGCATTGTTTCTTAGCGCCATTTCCAGGCGCTTTACGCAGCTCTTCCTGCGCCCTCATAGCGGTGGCACGCTGGGTAATAAAGGAGTTAATATCAGTTTTGTATTCTCAGCTGGTACTAAACCCGAAATTCATGGTGTCACACTAATTTAGACATGGCCATCATGAATTTCTAGTAAAAAGTAAAAAAAAGAAACACAACACCCATAGAAATTTTTTTTTTTGGAAATAAAACAAAAAAACATTTAGAGACTCCATCTTTATTATAAAAAAAAATCCTTAGTCCAACATACTCCACAGGGAGAGCCATGTCAGCTTAGCTTCATCGCTCTGTACTGACAAACGTCTATACAGAGCGAGAAGCAGGCTGACTTTGAGGGTATGATTCCACTTGCGTATGACTCGTGCAGGTCTCGCATTGTATCACACCGCATGGCACACACTCTCCTGACTGGAGCGCCTCAGCTGCATGGAAATACATGCAGCTGACTCGCTCCTGTCAGGAAATTGTGCACCGTGTCGGGTTGTACTTATGCGAGACTCGCACAGTGACAGTTAAAGTTCAATTGAGTCCATGAGCTATGGACTCCGGTAAACCCTGACATTATGGTAAACATGGTCGAAAACAGCCGAAGACTGCCGAGTCCCAGCACTGCAGTGAATACCTCCGGAAGTTAATGATCGGACTCGGAAGTAGAAGCGGCCGGGAGACAGCGGCTGAGCAGGTCTGCAGGACACGTTGTGGGACCTGTAAGTATAATCATAATATTTTTTAAAAATGTGATTGTTTTTACAGCCCCTGGACGCGAACTGGACCCGGACTGTAACACAAGCTTCCCAGGAAAGCTCGCGTTCGGGATCATGTGCACAAACACTATGTTTTTTGTACGGACTGTGAATTTTACAGTTTGGGTTTGCTCATCACTACACAGCTCCTAAGCTCATTCTATAAATGAGCATCCTGATTGTAAAGTACATATACTGAAGAGTTCATGAAGGGGTTAATGGAATACACTCTGATTAGGTCACAGTTAACAGTTTGAAACCACAGGGTTCAGTATTGGGCCATTTTCTTTTTAATATGTTCATTAATAACCTACTATAGGACTTACACAAGTGTATTTCAATATTTGCAAAAATACTAAGCACTGCAATGTAATCAACACAAAGGAAGATAATTTAATCTTGCAAATTAATTTATGTAAGCTAGAGTCTTGGGCTGAGAAATAGCAACTGCAGTTTAATATTGGTAAATATAAGGAAATGCATTTGCGATGTTCGAGGTTCGCCAATTTCATGTTCAAGTGAATTTGGGGAGTACTCGAGAGCGAACTCGAGCTTTTTGCTAAAAGCTCGATAGCTCGAGTTACGTTCAAGAACGGTTCGATCAGCAAAAAGCCTAGCTATTTACTAGCTGGCTTTTCACTGTAATAGTGTGAGTCACTGTGATTCACGCTATTATCAAATTTCAGCGTATAGTGTGCGGGGGGGACACGGTTTAGATCTGTGCTGCTGCTGAGTGCTGATAGAATGCCGATTGCCATTTTTTTTTTCCTAAGCGCATGCAGTGGGGCGGGCCAGGATGTAAGCCAATCACAGACACACACACAGCTAAGTGGACTTTTTGCCAGACAAACAAGGGCATGTGTCATAGGCTGTGAATCTCACATGTCCTTGCCTTATAAATATGGTCATTTTCCCTCACGCCGCCATTATCTGCCTTCTGCGTGTGGGTGACAGTCACCGCTCACGCTGCTGCTGCAGCCGCTCCTACTGTGTGCGCTATAGACACAGCGCTGTAGAGATTAGGGACTGCTGTTTATTTCAGCCCTTTTCAGGGCTGATTTCCAGGCGCTCAGAGTCATAGCTGCTAGGCAGGTCCGTGCAAACGGTGTATACAGCTTTAGATAACAGCGTCTGTGTACCTCAGTTCAGGGAATTCCTTGCTGCATTTCATCATTAGGAGGGATAGAAAGTGAGGCTTCCTTTCCTGTCCTGGTACCCACAGAATCCAGCCACTGTACCCACCTGCCCACTTTTGCTACGCTATTGTTATAGCAAACAGTGCTGAAACTTAGTGGCATCCAAAAAGTGTCTGCTATACTAAATTAGTGTCCCACTGGTGCCAAGCAAGTTCCACCACCTCTTCCTTCTTCCCTCCTGCCCATTTTTGCTACGCTATTTTTATAGCAAACAGTGCTGAATCTTAGTGGCATCCAAAAAGTGTCTGCTATACTAAGTTAGTAAACCACTGGTGCCAAGCAAGTTCCCCCACCTCTGCCTTCTACCCTCCTGCCCATTTTTGCTACACTATTTTTATAGCAAACATTGCTGTCAGTTTTAGGGCCATAGTTGCATTGTCAGGGATAGTCAGTGTTGGTTCTTCAGCTGTCAATAAAGCTAACAAATAGGAATAACGTTTGGAACACCATTCTAAGTCCGAACTGGGTGCAAAAACCTAAAAAAACATCACTATGGGGAGATAAGGTATGCACACCAGTGACTATGTAAGGGGAATACATGAAATAGCAGAAACTGCTGTGTGAATACTGACTTGAAAAATCCAATAGCTATATGCAAGAGTGAAAATGTGAAAAATGGAATCTGCATTACTGCCATGAACATATGAATCAAGAGAAATTTAGCTACTGAATTGATCAATGCAATAGAGCCCCAACACTACGCCAAAGTATTTCTCTACTTTGGGGTCCCTAGCTTGTGTGTGTCCTCTCATGCAGTTAAAAAACTTACCGTGTATGGGAAGCTGAGACCGAGGCTATTTATGCGTATGATATGGATTGGCAATAGGTGTGGTTGGGGAGGGTTCACAAACGAAAAATTACTAACAAATAGGAATAACGTTTGGAACACCATTCTAAGTCCGAACTGGGTGCAAAAGCCTAAAAAAACATCACTATGGGGAGATAAGGTATGCACTGATCAATTCAGTAGCTAAATTTCTCTTGATTCATATGTTCATGGCAGTAATGCAGATTCCATTTTTCACATTTTCACTCTTGCATATAGCTATTGGATTTTTCAAGTCAGTATTCACACAGCAGTTTCTGCTATTTCATGTATTCCCCTTACATAGTCACTGGTGTTCATACCTTATCTCCCCATAGTCAATAAAGCTAGACCACCTCTGCAATCTACACCACCTCTCAATTTTTGCTACCACATTTTAAGTGTCAAATCTTGTCGCTAACAAAATGAGTGTCAAAAGGACAGATGCTGGTGGAAAGGGGAACAGGCGTGTTGCAAAAGGAAAAAAAGTTTTTGTTAGTGGGGAAGGTGGGAAAGGTACATTAACATCTGCTGACGATAGGCCATCTTCCAGCAAAAGTAAGATGTCTACTACTTTCCATGGACAATCCGATGTGCTCCCTTTTTTATGGAACAAAACAACTGGAACAAAGGTAGACGACGCACAAAAAAAACACATGCTTGAATGGATCTCAAGTGCTACAACAAGTGGCCTCTCCTCTACCTCAACTTCAAAATCCAAAAAACAACATTTCTCTGAGTTGTCATGCCAATCGCACTTGCTTTCTCCCAGCTCTCAAGTCTCCACCCGCCCTGCAGAGTATGGTGTAACAGAGGTGGCTGAGTCTGCAGAGCTGTTCAGTCACACTATAGCCTTGGAATCAGAGGTCTGCTCCCAAGCTACAGTGATTACAGACCAGGAAATGGCCTGCAGTGATGCCCAGAAGCTTTGTGACTCAGATTCAGGCCCTGATGACCAAGTTTCTGAGCATAATGTAGACCCTCATTCCCAAACTGTAACACCTGTTGGTGGAGACAATGAGGAACATACTGATGATGATGAGACGCAGATACCAGATTGGGATGACAACTTAACTATTCAGTCAGGGAAGGAAGAGGTTAGGTCTGAGGCCAAGGGGAGCGCAAACACAACGCTTGATGATGAAGTTCTAGATCCCACATACTGTCAACCCTCAGTGGGGCACTCGAGGAGGTCACAAGAGGCGGTGGAGGAGGATGCAACTGATGACAAAGTAACCTTGCGCCTTCCTGGACAGAGTCGGAGTACTGGAAGCACGTCAACAAGTGCATCCTCAGCCACCACTCTGCCTCTCAGCACAAGTCGGGGTGGCTCTGCAGGTCGCATGTCCTCTAAGCCTTGCCTAGCCTGGTCCTTTTTTGACCTTGCAAAGGATCTCCCAAATCATGTGATCTGTAAAATTTGTCAGCAATCTATAAGTAGAGGCCAAAATCTCACCAGTTTGACAACTTCTTCCATGAATCGTCACATGAATAACAAGAATAAGTCCCAGTGGGAAGCTCACTGTGCTGCAATGCGGCCTAGCGGAGCGGGCCAACCACTGCCTGCCCCTTCCAGTGCATCCGCGCAATCTTCATCTTCTATGACTGTGAGAACAGCTGTCAGAACTGTTCTTCCACGCAGACCTTCCACCACTTTAACTTAAACAGGCAGTTTGCTTGGTAGGTTGTCAGTTGGTTTGGAAGAGGAAACAAGTGCTGGTGTACAGCTCTCTCAGACATCGAGAGCATCAACTTTGGATGAAGGCAACATCATGTCTCCGCCTGCACTTTCCTCACAGACCTGCAGTTTTGCAGGGACACCCTACTCACCACCGTCTCCACACAGCAGCCAGATCTCGGTCCCTCAGATGTGGACAAATAAAAGGCCATTTCCTCCGAACCATGACAAAGCTAAGAGGTTGACTTTAGCCCTCTGTAAGCTCTTGGCTACCGAAATGCTGCCTTTCTGCCTGGTGGACACAGAGGATTTTCGAGACCTTATGTCCGTCACAGTGCCCCAGTACCAGATGCCCAGTCGCCACTACTTCTCCAAGAAAGGTGTGCCTGCGCTACACCAGCATGTCGCACACAACATCATCGCTTCCTTGAGAAACTCTGTGTGTGACCGGGTGCATTTCACCACCAATACTTGGACCAGTAAGCCTGGACAGGGGCGATACATGTCACTGACTGGGCACTGGGTAACTATGGTGATAGATGGAGAAGGGTCTGCTCAACAAGTCTTGCCGTCCCCACGACTTGTGCATCAACCCTCTGTATGTTGAAGTTCCTCCACTGCTTCTGCCTCCTCAACCTCGTCTGGGTCCTCCACCTCCGCCCCAAGCCTGCCTGGTCAGGCCACCCGCGTTGCAACGGCGCACAAGGAATCCTGCACACCTCCTTACTATGCTGGCAGCAGAGCTCAACTGCATCAGGCGGTCTTTAGCTTGAAATGTCTTGGAAATAAGAGTCACACAGCGGATGAGTTGGGTCAGCTCTGCGGTCCGAGTTTCGTAAATGGTTGTCTTCACTCAACCTGCAGCCAGGGAAGGCCGTGTGTGACAATGCTGCAAACCTGGGTGCGGCCCTTCGCCGGGGCAAGGTGACACACGTGCCTTGTATGGCTCATGTGTTGAACCTTGTTGTCCAGCAATTTTTAACCCACTATCCCAGCCTAGATGGGCTTCTGCACAGGGCACAGTCACTCTCTGCTTACTTCCGCCGTTCAACCGCCGCAGCTGACCAACTTGCATCGCTCCAGAAGTCATTCGGCCTGCCGGTTCATCACCTGAAATGTGATGTGGCGACACGCTGGAATTCGACTCTCCACATGTTACAACGACTGTGGCAGCACCGCCGAACCCTGGTGCAATACGTTATGACGTATAGCCTGGGCCAACAAGATGCAGAGGTGGGGCAGATCACGCTGATGAAGTGGTCTCAGATCAAGGACCTATGCACCCTTCTGCACAATTTCGACATGGCGACGAATATGTTTAGCACTGACAATGCCATCATCAGCATGACAATTCCAGTCATTTACATGCTGAAGCAAACCCTAAACACTATTCAGAGTCAGGGGGTGGGACAAGAGGAAGGGGAGGAAGTACACGAGGATTCATATGCAGAAGGGATACCAACATCTACAAGGTCCAGACGTTCATCATCACTAAGGCAGCAGGCATGGGACGGTGGTGGAGGGGGGATTAACAAGGGCGCATGGTAGCAGCCAAAATGTTGAGGAAGGTGCAGGAGACCAGGAAGAAATGGAGGACGAACTCTCGATGGACATGGAAGACTCAGCAGATGAGGGAGACCTTGGTCAAATTTCGGTTGAACGAGGTTGGGGGGAGATGTCAGAGGAAGAAAGCACGGTTAGCACCTCTATGCCACAAACACAGCGTGGACTTGGTCCGCATGGATGCGCAAGACACATGAGCGCCTTCTTGCCGCACTACCTACAACATGACCCTCGGATTGTCAAAATTAGAAGTAATGAGGACTACTGGGTTGCCACATTATTAGATCCCCGGT
This sequence comes from Anomaloglossus baeobatrachus, assembly GCF_048569485.1. Taxonomy (NCBI): domain Eukaryota; kingdom Metazoa; phylum Chordata; class Amphibia; order Anura; family Aromobatidae; genus Anomaloglossus; species Anomaloglossus baeobatrachus. The sequence goes on from NC_134359.1 coordinate 138,055,773, forward strand.
ACAAGTCCAAATTTTGTGAAATAATTCCAGCCATAGAAAGGGATGCACGTATGCAGGAGTATACGCAGAAGCTGTTACTCAATCTTAGCTCGGCTTTTCCAGCAAACACCAGTGGTGCACACAGTGAATCTCCCAGTTGTAACTTGACAAACATGGGACTGTCTCATCATTATCAGTCAAACCGTACCAGCAACACCGTATCTGGTGCTGGTAACAGCAATTTTATTGAATCTTTTCATAATTTTTTTAGACCATCCTTTGCAAGGCCACCAGAGACAACAAGTCTGACACATAGTCAGCAGCTGGAGAGGATGATACAGGAGTATCTCCAAATGAACATCGATGCCATGACTTTGCTACTCGAGCCTTGCTCATTTTGGGCTTCAAATCTTAAAAAATGGCCTGAGCTCGCCACTTACGCCTTTGAGATCTTGTCGTGTCCCGCAGCCAGCGTTGTCTCTGAACGTGTCTTCAGTGCTGCTGGGTGTGTGCTGACAGATAAGTGCACGCGTCTGTCCAGTGACAATGTGGACAGACTAACATTCATCAAGATGAACAAGTCATGGATCTGCAAGGACTTTACTACCCCTGTGTCATCCTGGGGAGAGTAAAGGCTTGTGGATTTTGAATATGCTTGATGCTAATGTACCTGTCAAGTTTGCAACTGGGACACAAGTGATGCCACTTAAGTGGTGTCTCTGTGGCCCAATTTTTGGAAAAAATGGAGACTCTGCTTGGAGTCCGCTTTCTGTGTTTTTAAAAAGGAGCCAAGATGAACAAGTCTTGGTTCAGCAAGGACTTTGCTACCTACCACGGTGTCATCCTGGGGACAGTTAAGGCTGGCGTATTTTGGAATGTGCTTGATGCAAATCAAAACATCCTGTTTGCAACTAGGGTACAAGTGATGCCACTGAAGGGGTGTCTGTGTGACCTAATTTTTGGAAAAAAGGGAGACTCTGCTTGGAGTCCGCTTGCTGTGTTTTTAAAAATGAGCCAAGATGAACAAGTCTTGGTTCAGCAAGGACTATATAGTATAGTGTGCGGGGGGGACACGGTTTAGATCTGTGCTGCTGCTGAGTGCTGATAGAATGCCGATTGCCATTTTTTTTTTCCTAAGCGCATGCAGTGGGGCGGGCCAGGATGTAAGCCAATCACAGACACACACACAGCTAAGTGGACTTTTTGCCAGACAAACAAGGGCATGTGTCATAGGCTGTGAATCTCACATGTCCTTGCCTTATAAATATGGTCATTTTCCCTCACGCCGCCATTATCTGCCTTCTGCGTGTGGGTGACAGTCACCGCTCACGCTGCTGCTGCAGCTGCTGCTACTGTGTGCGCTATAGACACAGCGCTGTAGAGATTAGGGACTGCTGTTTATTTCAGCCCTTTTCAGTGCTGATTTCCAGGCGCTCAGAGTCATAGCTGCTAGGCAGGTCCGTGCAAACGCTGTATACAGCTTTAGATAACAGCGTCTGTGTACCTCAGTTCAGGGAATTCCTTGCTGCATTTCATCATTAGGAGGGATAGAAAGTGAGGCTTCCTTTCCTGTCCTGGTACCCACAGAATCCAGCCACTGTACCCACCTGCCCACTTTTGCTACGCTATTGTTATAGCAAACAGTGCTGAAACTTAGTGGCATCCAAAAAGTGTCTGCTATACTAAGTTAGTAAACCACTGGTGCCAAGCAAGTTCCCCCACCTCTGCCTTCTACCCTCCTGCCCATTTTTGCTACACTATTTTTATAGCAAACATTGCTGTCAGTTTTAGGGCCATAGTTGCATTGTCAGGGATAGTCAGTGTTGGTTCTTCAGCTGTCAATAAAGCTTGACCACCTCTGAAATCTACACCACCTCTCAATTTTTGCTACCACATTTTAAGTGTCCAATCTTGCCGCTAACAAAATGAGTGTCAAAAGGACAGATGCTGGTGGAAAGGGGAACAGGCGTGTTGCAAAAGGAAAAAAAGTTTTTGTTAGTGGGGAAGGTGGGAAAGGTACATTAACATCTGCTGACGATAGGCCATCTTCCAGCAACAGTAAGATGTCTACTACTTTCCATGGACAATCCGATGTGCTCCCTTTTTTACGGAACAAAACAACTGGAACAAAGGTAGACGACGCACTAAAAAAACACATGCTTGAATGGATCTCAAGTGCTACAACAAGTGGCCTCTCCTCTACCTCAACTTCAAAATCCAAAAAACAACATTTCTCTGAGTTGTCATGCCAATCGCACTTGCTTTCTCCCAGCTCTCAAGTCTCCACCCGCCCTGCAGAGTATGGTGTAACAGAGATGGCTGAGTCTGCAGAGCTGTTCAGTCACACTATAGCCTTGGAATCAGAGGTCTGCTCCCAAGCTACAGTGATTACAGACCAGGAAATGGCCTGCAGTGATTCCCAGAAGCTTTGTGACTCAGATTCAGGCCCTGATGACCAAGTTTCTGAGCATAATGTAGACCCTCATTCCCAAACTGTAACACCTGTTGGTGGAGACAATGAGGAACATACTGATGATGATGAGACGCAGATACCAGATTGGGATGACAACTTAACTATTCAGTCAGGGAAGGAAGAGGTTAGGTCTGAGGCCAAGGGGAGCGCAAACACAACGCTTGATGATGAAGTTCTAGATCCCACATACTGTCAACCCTCAGTGGGGCACTCGAGGAGGTCACAAGAGGCGGTGGAGGAGGATGCAACTGATGACAAAGTAACCTTGCGCCTTCCTGGACAGAGTCGGAGTACTGGAAGCACGTCAACAAGTGCATCCTCAGCCACCACTCTGCCTCTCAGCACAAGTCGGGGTGGCTCTGCAGGTCGCATGTCCTCTAAGCCTTGCCTAGCCTGGTCCTTTTTTGACCTTGCAAAGGATCTCCCAAATCATGTGATCTGTAAAATTTGTCAGCAATCTATAAGTAGAGGCCAAAATCTCACCAGTTTGACAACTTCTTCCATGAATCGTCACATGAATAACAAGAATAAGTCCCAGTGGGAAGCTCACTGTGTTGCAATGCGGCCTAGCGGAGCGGGCCAACCACTGCCTGCCCCTTCCAGTGCATCCGCGCAATCTTCATCTTCTATGACTGTGAGAACAGCTGTCAGAACTGTTCTTCCACGCAGACCTTCCACCACTTTAACTGCAACAGGCAGTTTGCTTGGTAGGTTGTCAGTTGGTTTGGAAGAGGAAACAAGTGCTGGTGTACAGCTCTCTCAGACATCGAGAGCATCAACTTTGGATGAAGGCAACATCATGTCTCCGCCTGCACTTTCCTCACAGACCTGCAGTTTTGCAGGGACACCCTACTCACCACCGTCTCCACACAGCAGCCAGATCTCGGTCCCTCAGATGTGGACAAATAAAAGGCCATTTCCTCCGAACCATGACAAAGCTAAGAGGTTGACTTTAGCCCTCTGTAAGCTCTTGGCTACCGAAATGCTGCCTTTCTGCCTGGTGGACACAGAGGATTTTCGAGACCTTATGTCCGTCACAGTGCCCCAGTACCAGATGCCCAGTCGCCACTACTTCTCCAAGAAAGGTGTGCCTGCGCTACACCAGCATGTCGCACACAACATCATCGCTTCCTTGAGAAACTCTGTGTGTGACCGGGTGCATTTCACCACCAATACTTGGACCAGTAAGCCTGGACAGGGGCGTTACATGTCACTGACTGGGCACTGGGTAACTATGGTGATAGATGGAGAAGGGTCTGCTCAACAAGACTTGCCGTCCCCACGACTTGTGCATCAACCCTCTGTATGTTGAAGTTCCTCCACTGTTTCTGCCTCCTCAACCTCGTCTGGGTCCTCCACCTCCGCCCCAAGCCTGCCTGGTCAGGCCACCCGCGTTGCAACGGCGCACAAGGAATCCTGCACACCTCCTTACTATGCTGGCAGCAGAGCTCAACGGCATCAGGCGGTCTTTAGCTTGAAATGTCTTGGAAATAAGAGTCACACAGCGGATGAGTTGGGTCAGCTCTGCGGTCCGAGTTTCGTAAATGGTTGTCTTCACTCAACCTGCAGCCAGGGAAGGCCGTGTGTGACAATGCTGCAAACCTGGGTGCGGCCCTTCGCCGGGGCAAGGTGACACACGTGCCTTGTATGGCTCATGTGTTGAACCTTGTTGTCCAGCAATTTTTAACCCACTATCCCAGCCTAGATGGGCTTCTGCACAGGGCACGGTCACTCTCTGCTTACTTCCGCCGTTCAACCGCCGCAGCTGACCAACTTGCATCGCTCCAGAAGTCATTCGGCCTGCCGGTTCATCACCTGAAATGCGATGTGGCGACACGCTGGAATTCGACTCTCCACATGTTACGACTGTGGCAGCACCGCCGAACCCTGGTGCAATACGTTATGACGTATAGCCTGGGCCAACAAGATGCAGAGGTGGGGCAGATCACGCTGATGAAGTGGTCTCAGATCAAGGACCTATGCACCCTTCTGCACAATTTCGACATGGCGACGAATATGTTTAGCACTGACAATGTCATCATCAGCATGACAATTCCAGTCATTTACATGCTGAAGCAAACCCTAAACACTATTCAGAGTCAGGAGGTGGGACAAGAGGAAGGGGAGGAAGTACACGAGGATTCATATGCAGAAGTGATACCAACATCTACAAGGTCCAGACGTTCATCATCACCAAGGCAGCAGGCATGGGACGGTGGTGGAGGGGGGATTAACAAGGGCGCATGGTAGCAGCCAAAATGTTGAGGAAGGTGCAGGAGACCAGGAAGAAATGGAGGACGAACTCTCGATGGACATGGAAGACTCCGCAGATGAGGGAGACCTTGGTCAAATTTCGGTTGAACGAGGTTGGGGGGAGATGTCAGAGGAAGAAAGCACGGTTAGCACCTCTATGCCACAAACACAGCGTGGACTTGGTCCGCATGGATGCGCAAGACACATGAGCGCCTTCTTGCCGCACTACCTACAACATGACCCTCGGATTGTCAAAATTAGAAGTAATGAGGACTACTGGGTTGCCACATTATTAGATCCCCGGTACAAGTCCAAATTTTGTGAAATAATTCCAGCCATAGAAAGAGATGCACGTATGCAGGAGTATCAGCAGAAGCTGTTACTCAATCTTAGCTCGGCTTTTCCAGCAAACACCAGTGGTGCACACAGTGAATCTCCCAGTTGTAACTTGACAAACATGGGACTGTCTCATCATTATCAGTCAAACCGTACCAGCAACACCGTATCTGGTGCTGGTAACAGCAATTTTATTGAATCTTTTCATAATTTTTTTAGACCATCCTTTGCAAGGCCACCAGAGACAACAAGTCTGACACATAGTCAGCAGCTGGAGAGGATGATACAGGAGTATCTCCAAATGAACATCGATGCCATGACTTTGCTACTCGAGCCTTGCTCATTTTGGGCTTCAAATCTTGAAAAATGGCCTGAGCTCGCCACTTACGCCTTTGAGATCTTGTCGTGTCCCGCAGCCAGCGTTGTCTCTGAACGTGTCTTCAGTGCTGCTGGGTGTGTGCTGACAGATAAGTGCACGCGTCTGTCCAGTGACAATGTGGACAGACTAACATTCATCAAGATGAACAAGTCATGGATCTGCAAGGACTTTACTACCCCTGTGTCATCCTGGGGAGAGTAAAGACTTGTGGATTTTGAATATGCTTGATGCTAATGTACCTGTCAAGTTTGCAACTGGGACACAAGTGATGCCACTTAAGTGGTGTCTGTGTGGCCCAATTTTTGGAAAAAAGGGAGACTCTGCTTGGAGTCCGCTTTCTGTGTTTTTAAAAAGGAGCCAAGATGAACAAGTCTTGGTTCAGCAAGGACTTTGCTACCTACCACGGTGTCATCCTGGGGACAGTTAAGGCTGGCGTATTTTGGAATGTGCTTGATGCAAATCAAAACATCCTGTTTGCAACTAGGGTACAAGTGATGCCACTGAAGGGGTGTCTGTGTGGCCTAATTTTTGGAAAAAAGGGAGACTCTGCTTGGAGTCCGCTTGCTGTGTTTTTAAAAATGAGCCAAGATGAACAAGTCTTGGTTCAGCAAGGACTTTGCCACCTACCCCGGTGTCATCCTGGGGACAGTTAAGGCTGGCGTATTTTGGAATGTGCTTGATGCAAATCAAAACATCCTGTTTGCAACTAGGGCACAAGTGATGCCACTGAAGAGGTGTCTGTGTGGCCCAATTTTTGGAAAAAAGGGAGACCCTGCTTGGAGTCCGCTTGCTGTGTATTACATGATTTTAGAAGGGCATGCCATGCCTATATCTGTGTCTCGTCCTCTTTTCCTCGTCCAGTTGTTTAGTTTTCACATGAGTATTTGTCCTTGTCACTTTCCCATGTATTTGTGTTGTCTTGGGAGTTGTTTGTCACCTTTTGGACACCTTTGAGGGTGTTTTCTAGGTGTTTTTATGTGTTTGTGATTGCCTCCCATTGTTTTCAATGGGGTTCGAGAGGTTCGTCGAATGGTTCACCGAACTTGAACGAGGCCTCCGTTCGACGAACCGAACCGAACTCGAGCCTCTAGAGGTTCGCTCATCTCTACTCAGGAAACAAAATGTACAATTACAGTGCCTTGCGAAAGTATTCGGCTCCCTTGAATTTTTCAACCTTTTCCCACATTTCAGGCTTCAAACATAAAGATAAAAATTTTAATGTTATGATGAAGAATCAACAACAAGTGAGACACAATTGTGAAGTTGAACAAAATTTATTGCTTATTTTAAACTTTTTAAAAAAAATAAATAACTGAAAAGTGGGGTGTGCAATATTATTCATCCCCTTTACTTTCAGTGCAGCAAACTGAATAATCCAATGGTGTCCTAAATGATGATGATAAATATAGGCCACCTTTGTGTAAAAAAGTCTCCGTATAAATGCACCTGCTCTGTGATAGTCTGTTTTCTGTTTAACCCCTTCACGACCAGCTGATTTTTCGCTTTCCGTTTTTATTTTCGCCATTCTTCTTCCGAGACACGTAACTTTTTTATTTTTCAGCCAACATGGTCATGTGAGGGCTCATTTTTTGTGGAACGAGCTGTACTTTTAAATGAAACCATAAGTTTTACCATATAATGTACTCGAAAATGGCAACAAATTCCAAATGCAGTAAAAATGCAAAAAAAGTGCGACAGCTCTATTGCTTTTGAGATATTTTATTCACTGTGTTCACTATATGGTAAAACTGATGTCTACAAACTCGCACTGATCTCAGGCATCACACCTACACATCAAACATGTATAGGTTTACTTTTATCTAAGGGGTTCGGATGTTTGTCCGAAAAAAGTGTTGCACGTTTTGCACCATATTCCGTGACCCGTAGCGGTCTCATTTTTCGGGATCTATGGCTCAGTGATGGCTTAGTTTTTGCATCTCAGGCTGACGGTTTTAATGATACCATTTTTGCGCAGATGCTACGTTTTGATCGCCTGTTATTGCATTTAGCGCAAAATTTGTGGCAACCAAAAAACTGTAAAAATCAGCTGAGATGTGCCCCGATCGCTGCAAGCTGCCGGCAGCAGACTGCGGGGCACATCTCCCAACACAGCAACACTATGACTGCTAGGAGATAATATTACTGCCCACGGTCATTAAGGGGTTAAAGCGCAGATAGCTTCATGAAGACCAAGGAACACAACAGGCAGGTCCGTGATACTGTTGTGGAGAAGTTTAAAGCTGGATTTGGTTACAAAAAGATTTCTGAAACTTTAAACATCCCAAGGAGCACTGTGCAAGCGATCATATTGAAATGGAAGGAGTATCATACCACTGCAAATCTACCAAGACCCAGCCGTCCATCCAAACTTTCATCTCAAACAAGGAGAAGACTGATCAGAGATGCAGCCAAGAGGCCCATGATCACTCTGGATGAACTGCAGAGATCCACAGCTGAGGTGGGAGAGTTTGTCCATAGGACAACAATCAGTCATACACTACAAAAATCTGTCCTTTATGGAAGAGTGGCAAGAAGAAAGCCATTTCTCAAAGATATCCATAAAAAGTGTTGTTTAAAGTTTGCCACAAGCCACCTGGGAGACACACAAAACATGTGAAAGAAGGTGATCTGGTCAGATGAAACCAAAATCGAACTATTTGGGCACAATGCCAAACGATATGTTTGGCGTAAAAGCAACACAGCTCATCAACCTGAACACACCATCCCCACTATCAATCATGGTGGTGGCAGCATCATGGTTTGGGCCTGCTTTTTTTCAGCAGGGACAGGGAAGATGGTTAAAATTGATGGGAAGATGGATGGAGCCAAATACAGGACCATTTTTGAAGAAAAACTGTTGGAGTCTGCAAAAGACCTGAGACTGGGACGGAGATTTGTCTTCCAACAAGACAATGATCTCAAACATAAAGCAAAATCTGCAATGGAATGGTTCACAAATAAACGTATCCAGGTGTTAGAATGGCCAAGTCAAAGTCCAGACCTGAATCCAATCGAGAATCTGTGGAAAGAGCTGAAAACTGCTGTTCACAAACGCTCTCCATCCAACCTCACTCAGCTTGAGCTATGTGCAAAGGACGAATGGACAAGAATTTCAGTCTCTCGATGTGCAAAACTGATAGACACATACCCAGAGCGACTTGCAGCTGTAATCGCAGCAAAAGGTGGCGCTACAAAGTATTAACTTCAAGGGGACGAATAATATTGCACATCCTACTTTTCAGTTATTTATTTTGTTTATAAAGTTTAAAATAAGCAATAAATTTTGTTCAACTTCACAATTGTGTCCCAGTTGTTGTTGATTCTTCACCATAACATTAAAATTTTTATCTTTATGTTTAAAGCCTGAAATGTAGGAAAAGGTTGAAAAATTCAAGGGGGCCAAATACTTTCGCAAGGCACTGTATGTACTAAATGTTAAACTATTGGGGAAAAACTCTCACTGAAAAAGTCTTAAAAAGTATAAGTGAACAGCAACATCTGTCACATGATGTTGTAATGGCTGATTTGCTACAAAAGTATAAGGAGGCTTAGATGACTTTCTTAAAAAATATATTTCCCATTATAGGTACTAGAGTCTAGAATGCTTCCATTGGGTTTGTACCTTTCTCTAGATCAACATGTTGTTATAAGTAGGAATGAGAGGACCTGTGGAAGTTTGGCTGGACTTTGGTTAAAATTTGGTTCTGGACCTGGACTTGACCCTGGACCCGTAACCAGACATAAGTTAATGGGGACCCGAACTTTGGTGCTATAAAATGGTCATAGTAAGGGTTTGGGGACTGCAAAAGGAAGCAAAATAAATAGTTTATTCGAACAAAGACCCACACCCACTCATGAAGAAGATGGAAATATATTCATTTTCTAAAGTTGTAAACTGTAAAAAATTATGGATAACCTGATATTCCAGTGGTGTAAAGAACCTGGGTCTCACTTTTTGTCACTTCATGCAAGAAGCGAGACACAGGTTCTTTACACCACTGTAGCATCAGGTTATCCAGAATTTTTTGCATTTTACAACTTTTTCTATCTCCAACTTCTTCAGATGATGTGTTAAGTAATTTTCACCTGAATAGTCCAACTCCTCAGCATGTGCCTCTAGTCTCAGATGGTGGTCGTAAAGCTGCCCCTCCATGTAAAAACAAGAAACTACAGTGGATAGACCATGGTAGCGAGAAGCACCATCTACACAGGGAGCACAACAACATGGCTGTAAAGAAAAGTAGATTAAAAAGCAATCAAGAAGCCCAAGATACACTGCAATGGGTCAATCAGCTATAACAAGTTGTTTAGGGGTGTCTAAGTGGTCTGTAGTTGCCAGAACTCTTAATGGTTGGTAGGGGATCAAATACTTATTTCTCTCTGCAAAATGCAAATTAATTTATACAATGTAATTTTCTGGATTCTATTTAGGATATTCTATCTCTCACTGATAAAATTAACCTACCCTTAAAATTTTAGACTGTTCATGTCTTTGTCAGTAGGCAAAGTTACAAAATCAGCAATGGATCAAATAATTTTCGACACTGTATACTACTTTATATTACTTGGTTGAAGACTTCTGAATAGACTTCTGTTTAATGCTGAATATCAAAATTTGGGGTGAGCTCACAACATTTTTTCAATTATGTATTTACATAATAAAAAAAAATCCATGGGGTCCCTCGTATTTTGATACACAACCAAGATAACACTCACAGCTGGTTGCTGCAGCCTGTAGATGTCTGCTTTATCTGCGCTGGGTATAAAAAGACGGGGGACCCTGCAACATTTTTTCAAATTATTTATTTATTTTTAAACTCCACTTCCTGATCCACACAGCTAGTGTGAGGGCAAGCAATCACAGACGCTGGCACAGAGCGTGGGTGGGGAAGCGGTACATATTTGTCACGCCCCCGGTGTCCCGGCGCCGCTCCGTACCCACTGATCCGGTCCCCGTGCTCACCGACCGCAGCTCCCGCTCCCGCTCCCCTGCGTACCTCGTGCTTCCTGCTCGGCGGTCCCCCCCTGGCTTGCTGCAACTCGGGACTCTGCCTCCGGCTCCTCTGCATCCTGTCTCCGGCCTCCTGTGCTTGCCTCTGGCTCCCAGGCTTCGCGCATGCGCATTAGGGTGCGGGCACGCTCATTCACCTTTTCTTAAAGGGCCAGCATCCCTGGAACAGGATATGGCTGATTGCAGGTGCAGGGTATAAAAGACTTTCTGTTACATACGGGCGGTGCTTGTTCAACAAGTTCTCACAGCTTAGTATCTTGTGATTGTGTTCAAGCCCTCTGTATACTGTTCCTGGATTAATCCTGTCTCTGTCCTCAAATCCTGATGCCCGGTGTGTGCCACAGCTGGTCCGGCTCCTTGGAGATTCCCTGGTGTCCATTAGCAGTGGACCACCTCTCCATCGTCCCTCTGCTTCACTCCGCCACTGGCTCCGGATTACATCTGAAGTCTCCAGCGTGCACTCGTCACTGGTTCCGGCTCCGCCTGCTGTCTTCACCTGGCTCCGGTCATCCGTTCCGATTCCCTCCGGTCCGAAGTCATCACGGGACTAGCCTCAGTATTCCCTCCGGACTTTCCGAGGGCGCTCCCGGTATCCCGCCTGTGTTCCAGCTACTGTGCATCTAGGCCCTCTGGGGGGGGTCGCCAGACAGTTCCTGTATGGGGTTCGCTCCTGGTGGCCTCCCTGGGGGAGTCCGGTGCATGGTCCCGTGGGTCCACTCCTGGACTGAACGTAACAATATTCATGAACTTTAACTATCGGACCAGGCTGTTTCCATTCAGTTTCAGCACTTTTCCATTCATTTCAGCATTTTTACAGCCCTCCCAGACCTATTTTCAAGGTTCTCCAAAAAATTATTTGAGTTTCCCATTGACTTGCATTAGGTTAATTATTCAGTACGAATACACAAATATTAGAAATTAATCACACAAAGAATCTGAATATTTGACTACCTAGTTACCATGTTTTTCCCCTATGAATACACATGCAAAAAACTATCTGGATATCTGTAATAGTTTGACATAATATATTGCTTATAATACTTTGAGTGATATTTCTGCATATATATTGAATGTATCTCTGTTATATACAGTATATCACAAAAGTAAATACACCCCTCGCATTTTTAATATTTTACTATATCTTTTCATGTGACTACATTGTATCAAAGTTTAAAGTAGTCAGTGTACAGCTTGTTTAACAGTTTAACTTTGGGGACAATTTGGCAATTTTCACTTAGAGGTGTACTCACTTTTCTTGCCAGCAGTTTTGACATTAATAGCTGTTTGTTGACTTATTTAGAGGGCACAATAAATGTATACTGTTATACAAGCTGGACACTGACTACTCTACATTGTATCAAAATGTCACATCTTCAGTGTTGTCCAATGAAAAGATATAAAATATTTACACGAATGTGAGGTGTGTACTCACTTTGTGATGTACTGTGGTCTTTGGTTGATTAGGCATTTTTTGAAACTTTTTATTTTGCTTTAAGACTTGGAGAATGTAGGTTGGGTATTGTCCCTTTGCGCTCTAATGTTTGCAATGACACCTCCTGATGTGCATATCAGATTTAATGCCCCTAACCCTCCTCAACGAAATACAAATGTAGTAATCCTTAATTTAATAGATGACACACTCTTTAATTAACATAGCACATGATTTGATAAATTGTATATTGCTATATGTATACAATACAAAAACCAATAACAGTACTGGAATAGAGAGCCAGAAATATCATCAGCAAAGAAATACATCACCAGAACCATTATCAGTACATGAATTTAGCAAAAAAACCACGATCAGCACATGAATACTGAAACAAAGTCAGCATCAGTACAGCAATACAACACCAGAACCATCATCAGTATAGAAATACAGCACCACAAACACCGCCAGTACATGAATACAGCACCAGAACCAACATCAGTACATAAATATCTCACCAGAACCACCATCAGTACATAAATAAAACACCATAATGATCATCAGTACAAGAATACAGCATGAGACCCAGCATCAATACATGAAAATGGAACCAGACCCATCATTAGAACATGAATGCAGCACAAAGCTAAATACTGCTATCAATTGCAATGTCAAGTCAGCCCCACATATACATTTGCATAGCACTCACAGTATGTCCTTAACAGTGGTAAGGAGTTACTAGTATTTATTGTAAAAGGACATCATCAGACTACGGACCATACAGAAAAAGCAATACTGATTATATATATACAGTTAGGTCCAGAAATATTTGGACAGTGACACAAGTTTTGTTATTTTAGCTGTTTACAAAAACATGTTCAGAAATACAATTATATATATAATATGGGCTGAAAGTGCACACTCCCAGCTGCAATATGAGAGTTTTCACATCCAAATCGGAGAAAGAGTTTAGGAATCATAGCTATGTAATCCATAGCCTCCTCTTTTTCAAGGGACCAAAAGTAATTGGACAAGGGACTCTAAGGGCTGCAATTAACTCTGAAGGCTTCTCCCTCGTTAACTTGTAATCAATTAAGTAGTTAAAAGGTCTGGGGTTGATTACAGATGTGTGGTTTTGCATTTGGAAGCTGTTGCTGTGACCAGAAAACATGTGGTCTAAGGAACTCTCAATTGAGGTGAAGCAGAACATCCTGAGGCTGAAAAAAAAAGAAAAAATCCATCAGAGAGATAGCAGACATGCTTGGAGTAGCAAAATCAACAGTCGGGTACATTCTGAGAAAAAAGGAATTGACTGGTGAGCTTGGGAACTCAAAAAGGCCTGGGCGTCCACGGATGACAACAGTGGTGGATGATCGCCGCATACTTTCTTTGGTGAAGAAGAACCCGTTCACAACATCAACTGAAGTCCAGAACACTCTCAGTGAAGTAGGTGTATCTGTCTCTAAGTCAACAGTAAAGAGAAGACTCCATGAAAAAAAATACAAAGGGTTCACATCTAGATGCAAACCATTCATCAATTCCAAAAATAGACAGGCCAGAGTTAAATTTGCTGAAAAACACCTCATGAAGCCAGCTCAGTTCTGGAAAAGTATTCTATGGACAGATGAGACAAAGATCAACCTGTACCAGAATGATGGAAAGAAAAAAGTTTGGAGAAGAAAGGGAACGGCACATGATCCAAGGCACACCACATCCTCTGTAAAACATAGTGGAGGCAACGTGATGGCATGGGCATGCATGGCTTTCAATGGCACTGGGTCACTTGTGTTTATTGATGACATAACAGCAGACAAGAGTAGCCGGATGAATTCTGAAGTGTACCGGGATATACTTTCAGCCCAGATTCAGCCAAATGCCGCAAAGTTGATCGGACGGCGCTTCATAGTACAGATGGACAATGACCCCAAGCATACAGCCAAAGCTACCCAGGAGTTCATGAGTGCAAAAAAGTGGAACATTCTGCAATAGCCAAGTCAATCACCAGATCTTAACCCAATTGAGCATGCATTTCACTTGCTCAAATCCAGACTTAAGACGGAAAGACCCACAAACAAGCAAGACCTGAAGGCTGCGGCTGTAAAGGCCTGGCAAAGCATTAAGAAGGAGGAAACCCAGCGTTTGGTGATGTCCATGGGTTCCAGACTTAAGGCAGTGATTGCCTCCAAAGGATTCGCAACAAAATATTGAAAATAAAAATATTTTGTTTCGGTTTGGTTTATTTGTCCAATTACTTTTGACCTCCTAAAATGTGGAGTGTTTGTAAAGAAATGTGTACAATTCCTACAATTTCTATCAGACATTTTTGTTCAAACCTTCAAATTAAACGTTACAATCTGCACTTGAATTCTGTTGTAGAGGTTTCATTTCAAATCCAATGTGGTGGCATGCAGAACCCAACTCCCGAAAATTGTGTCACTGTCCAAATATTTCTGGACCTAACTGTACAGTATATATTATATATTTCATATAATGTATTAATGTGTTCTCTGCCTTGAGTTATTCTCTCCCCTTTCTTCTCCATCTCCTCTAGATGCCATGATGACTTTTCACATCAACAGGTTATCTTTGCAGTGGAATTCATTTGCATTGCGTAATAAATCAAAATAGATTTTTACAACTTTTTTTGCAATATTTTGGAATTTCATTTAGCATTTGCCTCACATCTACACACAAGAGCTGCAAGAACTGGGTACATTTCTACTAAAATTTGCACATATTTTCAGTGAACAAATGTCAGGTCGAGATCGAGATCTTTGTATGTATTCCCCTGCAAGGTTTCCATATTTCTATGTGTTGTTTTTTTAGTGCAAATATCTGTTCACCAGCAAACTTCATAGGCTACAACCAATGGTCACACATACATAAAATTCTCAATAATCATTGGAGAATTTTTCAGATTGACCTTATAGTTGCTTCCCCAATTGGGGATCATCCACTCTTGACAGCCAGGAGACCACCGTACCTACGTGACTGCTTTAGTAGCTATTTCATAAGATCAACCATCACATTGCATTGGTGTTTTATTCTTGGGGAATCTTTCCCCTATGGTAATTGTAACATCTGCCACTGCATGCATCTGATTCAACAGACTTTTATTCATCTGCTTAATTTCATGTCTTTCATGTTGATTTTGTATATTAATTTTAGAACTGAATATGTTGTTTATGTGATTATTTGTCCTTGAAGAAAAATGTATGCAGCCCAAACTATGCAGGAACTAAGTCAATTTCTCTCTACAATTAATCTAGCCGCAATTGACAAACATAAAGGTAAGTTGCTTACCTCTCTTGCTTCTCACTTTCTTATACATCACCAAGGTAAACCCAGTGGTATTCAAGTAGCGGGTCTGGAGAAGCTGTCTCCAGTATTAGAGGTGGCAACTATCAGAAAAAGCTCCTTCCCTTTCAATCCAAATAGATTTTTAAACCAAACACTATTTTTCCATTGGGTTTGAGTGAGGATTTGCTTTTCACAGTGTTTTTAGGTTAAGCCTTATCACATCACTTTTCCCTGTTTTAGTGGGATCTTCTTCAGTTTGGTCCTTTTGGACACTCTCTGCTTTTATCACATTATTTTACTACACCTCACTATTCACATTTTTTTCTTTTACAGAGATCTTCATGGCTTGTTCTACTGACAAATTGTTTCCTAGTCAGTCTTTTCCTGGTGTGATTGCTTTTCAACTCTAAGGTTTATTTTTTTCCTTGGATAAAAGGGAATCTGTCACCAGGTTTTTGACACCCAATCTAAGAGCAGCTTAACGTAGATCAGAGATCCTGATGCCAACGATGTGTCACTTAGGGTACCTTCACACTTAGCGATGCAGCAGCGATCCGACCAGCGATATGACCTGGTCAGGATCGCTGCTGCATCGCTACATGGTCGCTGGTGAGCTGTCAAACAGGCAGATCTCACCAGCGACCAGTGAACAGCCCCCAGCCAGCAGCGACGTGCAAGCGACGCTGCGCTTGCACGGAGCCGCCGTCTGGAAGCTGCGGAGACTGGTAACTAAGGTAAACATCGGGTATGGTTACCCGATGTTTACATTAGTTACCAGCGCACACCGCTTAGCTGTGTGTGCAGGGAGCAGGGAGCCGCGCACACTGAGCGCTGGCTCCTTGCTCTCCTAGCTACAGTACACATCGGGTTAATTAACCCGATGTGTAATGCAGCTACATGTCCAGAGAGCAGGGAGCCGCGCACACTGCTTAGCGCTCGCTCCTTGCTCTCCTAGCTGCTGTACACATCGGGTTAATTAACCCGATGTGTACAGCAGCTACATGTGCAGAGAGCCGGAGCCGGCAGCACAGGCAGCGTGAGAGCTGCAGAGGCTGGTAACTAAGGTAAATATCGGGTAACCACGTTGGTTACCCGATGTTTATCTTGGTTACAAGCTTATCTCAGCTGTCAGACGCCGGCTCCTGCTCCCTGCTCGCTTCATTTGTCGCTCTCTCGCTGTCACACACAGCGATCTGTGTGTCACAGCGGGAGAGCGCCTTTGAAGAAAACGAACCAGGGCTGTGTGTAACGAGCAGCGATCTCGCAGCAGGGGCCAGATCGCTGCTCATTGTCACACACAGCGAGATCGCTAATGAGGTCACTGCTGCGTCACAAACAGCGTGACTCAGCAGCGATCTCGGCAGTGAGCTCACTGTGTGTGAAGCACCCCTTACTTGGCTGCTTAGTGTAGTTTTGATAAAATCGCTGATTAATCAGCAGTAGATTATCATTAGAGGACTACTTGGTGGGCTGCCAGGTACGCCAGTATATTCATGAGCTCTGTATAACTGCTAAATCTGCAGCAGAGAAAACATTGATTTTATCAAAATGACAGCAAGCAGCTCAGTAAGTGACACATCACTGAAATCAGGATCTCTGTCTCTACATTATGCTGTTCTCAGATGACGTAGCAAAAACTTGGTGACAGATTCCCTTTAAAGGGGTTGTCTACTACTTAGTCGACCTCTTCTCATTCTCCTTGTTTGCCCACGTAAAAATAAATAAGCTTATACTCCAATGTGGCCGCGATTCCAGTGATGTGTAGACTGCATTCCTTTGTCCCACATGACATTGTAATGACACGCGAGCCCCATGATTATTCAGTGCACAGTGTTTTTCTCCCTGCCTTTGGACATTAGAGCAGGATGTGAGAGCTGCTCTGACTTCCTGCACAAATGTCTGAAGGCAGGGAGAAGGAAGCCAGCACTGATTGGTTATGGGGCTTGCGTGTCATAACAATGTCATGTTGGCCCCTGGAATGCAGGACTCGACATCACTGGAACACTGTTGAAAATTTTCAACAATCTCAAGTTCAAAATTTATCTTCAGAGATCTTGATGTTCTTTTGTCCACAGTGCACAACATAATCAAGAACTTTACAACCTATGGCACTGTAGATAATCCCCCTGGACATGGATAGTAGAGAAAAATTGATGAAAGGTTGCAACACAAGATATTCCATATGGTGGATAAGTAGCCCCAAACAAGTTCCAAAATTCAGGAAATTTAAGCTGTTCTGCAGGCTCAGGGTGCATCACTGTCAGTGCAAGCTATTTGTCGACATTTGAATGAAATAAAACGCTATGACAGGAGACCCAGGAGTACCTCACTGCTTACACAGAGACATAAAAAAATCTAGACTGCAGTTTGCTAAACTGTACGTGAGTGAACCAAAATCTTTCTGGTAAAGCATGTTGTGGACAAATGAGCCCAAGAGAGAGTTTTTTGGAAAATGCATCATTCTACGGTTTACCAAAAATGGAATGAGGCCTACAAAGAAAAGAACACAGTAGCTACAGTCAAATATGGTGGAGGTTCAAAGATGTGCTGGAGAGTTCTGAAGTGGCAGCAATGAATCCAGATCTAAATTTAATTGAACGCATCTGGAGGAATTTTAAAATTGCTGTTGGGAGAAGGAACTCTTCAAATATGAGAGACCTGGAGCAGTTGGAAAAGGAGAGTCCAAATTTCCAGTTGAGAGGTGTAAAGCAGGCTTTACATGCTACGATAACGAGATGTCGGTGGGGTCACGTCGTAAGTGACGCACATCCGGCATCGTTAGTGATATCGTAGCGTGTGACAGCTACGTGCGACAGTGACATTCATCGTTAACACGTCGCTCATTTTCTAAAAATCGAACATCCGGTTGTTCATTGGCAGCACACATCGCTCCGTGTGACACCCCGAGAACGATGAACTGCAGCTTGCCTGCGTCCCACTGGCAATGCGGAGGGAAGGAGGTGGGGGATGTTTACGTTTCGCTCATCTCTGCCCCTCCGGGTGCGGTGGCAGCCGGGTACCCATGGCTGTGTGCGGGCGGCAGCCGGGTGCTGTGTGCGAGCGGCAGTCGGGTGCCCGTGCGGGCGGCAGCCGGCTGCCGCTTTCACACAGGCACCCGGCTGCCGCCCTCACACAGTCACCCAGCTGCCGCCCGCACACAGCCATGAGTACCCGGCTGCCACCACACGCAAGCACAGGTACCCGGCGGCTTGTACGCAGGGTGGGCGGGCAGCCTGCTGGCTGCCACTCTGTGCATGCGGTGCGGGCGGCTGTGCAGCATGTTACCAGTTGTCCGCGGTCCCACTTTCAAATGTTGGCGCCGGTGGAGCTCTTGGATGAGAGCTCCATCTGCGCACGCGCTGCTCCGGGAGTCAGCGCGTGCGCAGATGGAGCCCTTGGATGAGAGCTCCATCTGCGCATGCGTCGCTCCGGGCGCCATTACTTGAATCGGGACCGCGGACACACTCCACCACTGAGCACTCCCTGCCGCTGCCACCACTGAGCCGTCGCCGCCGCTCCCACCACTGAGCCGTCGCCCCCGCTGACACCACTGAGCCGGACCGCGGACACACTCCACCACTGAGCAGTCCCTGCCGCTGCCACCACTGAACCGGGACCGCGGACACTCACTGCACCGGCCTGCTGCACGGCTCACCCGCCACGGCTGCTGCCGCCACCACGGACCCCACGGCTCCAGCCACCGCGGACGCCACCACGCCTGCAACCACAGACGCCACGGCACCTGCAACCACGGACCCCGCTGCCACTGACCCGCCGCGCCTGCCAGCACAACCTGTGCCTCCTGTGACCCCGCTTCACCACCACTGCTGCCCCCCTCTGGTAAGAGAACACCGGAGCATAAGACGGACCCCATTTTTCTTTTTTTTACTTTTTTTTATGTCTAAGTTTGGGGTGCGTCTGGGTGCGTATATTCCGGTGCGTCTTATAAAGCGAAAAATACGGTATGTACAATTTGCTTTTTTCAGTTTTTTCTGTTTTGTTTTGTTTTTTTGTTTGTGTTGTTCCAATACACACAAAGGAAATAAACATGTGTATAACAATATGTGTAATTGCAATAATTTTCTTGGAAAAATACTTTCTGGAACAATTTCAAGGGTGCCAGCGCTTTGGGCCATGACTGTATGTTCTACTTCCAGGAATCCCACCTTTTGAGAGAATAGAGAATTACTTTTGTCAATCAGCTTTAAAATAAGGAGAAGGAGGCCATGCGTGCACGTGGCTGTCTCCAATAAAGAATGTGTGTGTTGGGTTGGATATCTCATTTTCTTGAAATATTGGGGATCCATGCACCATAATACTTGTGTCTCTGTTTCTGAGCTGTGTGCCACAACTCTTCTCTCTGTGTCCGGCAGCTGAAATGTAGTTTCCTTGTGACACAAGAATTTCTATTTTCATACAGGTTATGTCCATATAGTTGAGGGCCACACAGAAAGGCATCATGGGCTACAGGTGGCCCCTAAGCCACAGGTTGTGCACTTATGCACTAAGGTGTTGGCCATAAATTAGTTGTTTTCACTCAGGATAACATGAGAAGTGCTTGTAAAATTAAACAAACTCACATACTCTCGAAGTAAATGAACAATAGGCAGATACAGTGGTGGCAACAAAGTAGATCAACATCAAAAATTGTGTAGATCCACATAAGGGGTACAAAAGCTAATGTTTCTGGTGTAACAAACTTATACTATGATTAAGACTTTGCAACGCCAGAAACGCTTCAGATTTTGCACCCTTCATGTGGATCTACAGTTTTTAATGGATCATCAATAAAGGATTTTTTTATTTTTATCTGGTGGTTATTCTGAAATTTTCCTCCAATCTCTGTGTATATTTGCTGTTCCTCATCAGCAGTATATGTTACCCACCAGTTTTTTTTCCTCCGAGTCATTCCAATTATATGCCAGTTCTATTTACCTATGTCTTCTAGCTCTACATCAGTGATCCTCAATCTTTTTCACACTGTTATTGGAAAGGGACATAAAAATCCTCTACCAACAAAATAATATGTGCAAAAGAGGTTTAATGTTATAATATCAGGTTCGTTGCTTGAAACAAAACCAAACAACCTTGTTCTACTGTCACTGCATTGAGAAACACGTGATGGTGTCTCCGCGGTGTTGGATGTTGATCTCCCCAAGGTCAACCATCTTTACCTATGTAGTCTTCTACTAGGCATTGCTCCCACTAGCTAGTTTCCTACTCCACACTGATGTGGAGCAAATACCCCGAAACAGCTGTCTGTGGATGGATACCATGTTTTGGTATAGGCGGTTTCCTTGACTGGAGACTGCCCTTCCCGTGGCTGTTCCTTCCCGGTGAAAGACCTGGCTAGTTTCCTGCCAGCGTTGAGAAACATGTGATGGTGTCTCCGCGGCATTCTTGTTTTGCATATTTTCCCAGGGGGCCTTGTTCTAGTGTCACTGCATTGAGAAACACGTGATGGTTGACCTCGGGGAGATCAACATCCAACACCGCAGAGACACCATCTTTACCTACAGTTAGGTCCAGAAATATTTGGACAGTGACACAATTTTGACGAGTTGGGCTCTCCATGCCACCACATTGGATTTGAAATGAAACCTCTACAACAGAATTCAAGTGCAGATTGTAACGTTTAATTTGAAGGTTTGAACAAAAATATCTGATAGAAAATGTAGGAATTGTACACATTTCTTTACAAACACTCCACATTTTAGGAGGTCAAAAGTAATTGGACAAATAAACCAAACCCAAACAAAATATTTTTATTTTCAATATTTTGTTGCGAATCATTTGGAGGCAATCACTGCCTTAAGTCTGGAACCCATGGACATCACCAAACGCTGGGTTTCCTCCTTCTTAATGCTTTGCCAGGCTTTTACAGCCGCAGCCTTCAGGTCTTGCTTGTTTGTGGGTCTTTCCGTCTTAAGTCTGGATTTGAGCAAGTGAAATGCATGCTCAATTGGGTTAAGATCTGGTGATTGACTTGGCCATTGCAGAATGTTCCACTTTTTTGCACTCATGAACTCCTGGGTAGCTTTGGCTGTATGCTTGGGGTCATTGTCCATCTGTACTATGAAGCGCCGTCCGATCAACTTTGCGGCATTTGGCTGAAACTGGGCTGAAAGTATATCCCGGTACACTTCAGAATTCATCCGGCTACTCTTGTCTGCTGTTATGTCATCAATAAACACAAGTGACCCAGTGCCATTGAAAGCCATGCATGCCCATGCCATCACGTTGCCTCCACCATGTTTTACAGAGGATGTGGTGTGCCTTGGATCATGTGCCGTTCCCTTTCTTCTCCAAACTTTTTTCTTTCCATCATTCTGGTACAGGTTGATCTTTGTCTCATCTGTCCATAGAATACTTTTCCAGAACTGAGCTGGCTTCATGAGGTGTTTTTCAGCAAATTTAACTCTGGCCTGTCTATTTTTGGAATTGATGAATGGTTTGCATCTAGATGTGAACCCTTTGTATTTACTTTCATGGAGTCTTCTCTTTACTGTTGACTTAGAGACAGATACACCTACTTCACTGAGAGTGTTCTGGACTTCAGTTGATGTTGTGAACGGGTTCTTCTTCACCAAAGAAAGTATGCGGCGATCATCCACCACTGTTGTCATCCGTGGACGCCCAGGCCTTTTTGAGTTCCCAAGCTCACCAGTCAATTCCTTTTTTCTCAGAATGTACCCGACTGTTGATTTTGCTACTCCAAGCATGTCTGCTATCTCTCTGATGGATTTTTTCTTTTTTTTCAGCCTCAGGATGTTCTGCTTCACCTCAATTGAGAGTTCCTTAGACCGCATGTTGTCTGGTCACAGCAACAGCTTCCAAATGCAAAACCACACACCTGTAATCAACCCCAGACCTTTTAACTACTTCATTGATTACAGGTTAACGAGGGAGACGCCTTCAGAGTTAATTGCAGCCCTTAGAGTCCCTTGTCCAATTACTTTTGGTCCCTTGAAAAAGAGGAGGCTATGCATTACAGAGCTATGATTCCTAAACCCTTTCTCCGATTTGGATGTGAAAACTCTCATATTGCAGCTGGGAGTGTGCACTTTCAGCCCATATTATATGTATAATTGTATTTCTGAACATGTTTTTGTAAACAGCTAAAATAACAAAACTTGTGTCACTGTCCAAATATTTCTGGCCGTGACTGTATGTGGCATTGAAAGTAAAGCAGTATATCTGCAGATCTCAGCTGTGTAGCTGTGATGTGGAGATATGGCAGAGCTATCAGATTGCTGATCTATATAGTCCCCTAAGGGACCTAGTTAGTAAAATAAAAAAAAAAAGTAAAAAAAAAAGTTTTAAAA
Source organism: Anomaloglossus baeobatrachus (assembly GCF_048569485.1). Lineage (NCBI taxonomy): Eukaryota > Metazoa > Chordata > Amphibia > Anura > Aromobatidae > Anomaloglossus > Anomaloglossus baeobatrachus. Next base: position 138,078,258 of record NC_134359.1, read on the forward strand.
AAACCTAAAAGTTCAAATCACCCCCCTTTCGGCCCATTGAAAATTAAAGGGTTAAAAAATAAAAAATATACACATATTTGGTATCGCCGCGTTCAGAAATGCCCGATCTATCAAAATATAACATCAATTAATCTGATCGGTAAATGGCGTAGCGGCAAAAAAATTCCAAATGCCAAAATTACATTTTTGGTCGCCGCAAATTTGCACAAAATGCAATAACAGGCGATCAGAAAGTAGCAGCTGCGCAAAAATGCTACAGTTGAAAACGTCAGCTCGAGATGCACATAATAAGCCATCACTGAGCCATAGATCCATAAAAAATCAGAATAATACAAGTTTTGGAAAATGGCGCAAAACGTGCGCCACTTTTTTTGCACAAACTGTGTTTTTTTTTAACCCTTATAGAAACCTATCCATGTTTGGTGTCTACAAACTCACACTGACCTCAGGCATCACAACAACACATCAGTTTTACCATATAGTGAACATGGTGAATAAACTATCCCAAAAACTATTGTGCGATCACACTTTTTTTGCAGTTTTTCCACACTTGAAAATTTTTGGCTGCTTTCCAGTACAATATATGGTAAAACTTATGGTTTCATTTAAAACTACAACTCATCCCGCAAAAAACAAGCCCTTATCTGGCAAGATTGACGGAAAAATAAAAAGGTTACGGCTCTCGGATGAAAGAGAGGGAAAAACCGCCCAGAAAAACGCAAAACACTCAGGGGCTTAAGGGGTTAATGTTGTTGTGAAATCAACTGTAAGGGTTAATAATTTGTAATCTCTCACTGAGAGACTGGTAACGCGGATAGTTAGGATTATCTGTTTTTTGCCAGCTTTGCGCGCCTTTTTTCCTAAGTCTTGATTCGTCGGTTTAAGAAAAAGCAGGATGGAAAAGACTATTTAAAGAGGCATCCGTGGATCAGCTGTGCAGTTCCAGCTGATCGAAGTAAAGAAGTATGGAAGATTTGCTGCAGCAGCTGGGGCGGAGGGCCGGAGAAGAAGGCCATGAAGATTGGCTGCGAGTTTGCCTGTATACTGCCGCCCTAGGGGCAGGGCAGAAGTGAATGAAGCAGTGTCAGCAGAAGAAGTGACCGCCGAGGAAGACGTCGCAACCGTCGTCGATTCGACTGCTGGCAAGAACCTGCAGAAGAAGAGGAGTCGGCATGATGTGTACTCACCACCGCTGACCTCATCGCAGAAGCGCTCAAGCAGGAAGGTGTCATCGGCGCTAAATGCTACGGAGAAGCTGTTGTGAGAACGTTGTCATCATCAGAAAGAGACGGACATCGCGGCAACAGAAAGTAGCGGGGTGTCATCAATATGCGGTGACCGGAAGAAGATGGCGGCTGCCAGTGAACGCGGCCGTAGCAGAGACCGCAGTGTTCCGCCGCCGCCCAGGCAAAAGAGCAATTCTATGGCAGCGGTGGCGCTCAGGGTCTGGGCAGGTGATACACCTGCCATAGCTGGTGTTGGAATCGAGACGGAGCCTGAGTCACAGCATAGTCCAGAATAGGGTCCCGAGATACTGGAAGCCGATGCAGGCGCTGACTTGACCGAGGACGTCAGGTGCCACCAAGAAAGCGGGAACAGTGAGATGATATATGTACATTTAAATGTAAATAACATGTCATTTGATAGTAGGGAATTTAGGGATATACTGAGCAGTACGCTGCTTGATATATTACAAAGTAATTCTGTTGGCGCTGTATGTAAAACAGCTGATGGGTCTGGCTTACGCAAAGCTAGACCATCAGGAGTGGCTGATGTTTGTTTTAAGGAGGCACTGACCTGTGAACTGTGACCTTTAGGCCATGTGTGCATGTTGCGTCGAGTACCTTGCAGAAATTAGCACATCCTCTGGCAGAATTTGGCAATGTCAAATTTGGTTTTCACCACAAAAACGCAGGAAATACGTCTCCGTTCTTCTTGCATTTTTGCCGCGTTTTTATCGCATTATACATGCATTTTCTGTGCTTAAAGACAGATGCGTTTTCAATACAAATACACTAGTAAATAAAGTTTAAACATTCAAACACAATGAAAAAATTGGAAAAAAAATGTCATGGTTTAAAATATACACAAAATAGCTAATTTTATTTAAAATATTATTGTGATTTAATATTTATGTCTAAAATAATGTTAAATTATAGTTTGACTATATTTTTATAGTCGGGCTAGATATGTGTGTGAAAGGAGACGTCAAGACCTCACCATAATGTCAAAAACGCAGGCTTTGGTTTTGTCAAAAACACATGCGTTCTGCACCAAAAAAGCATGTAAAACGCTAGAAATTTCATTAAGGATGCGTTTTGATCATTCTCACTGACTTCAATGATAGCAAAACGCTCTCAAAATGGCGAAAACAATTGACATGTTGCTTCTTCAAACGCAGAGATTTTGACAAATTTTAAGCAACTAAAACACTGCATTTTTAACAGCATTGTGCGCACAAGAAATCCCTATTTCCCATAGACTTTACTTGGAAAACAAAATGCATGCATTTTTGCATTAAAACACTGCAGTTCAAAACGCTGCGGAAACGCATGAAAAAACGCAACGTGCGCACACAGCCTTAGGGTTCCATTTGAGTGCCTTTTTAAAAAGAGAATATGGACCAGAGAGTTCATTGATTTGTTCTCTTTGCTTCCATATAATAAAAAACAGCAGCATAAATTGGAAAAAAGGGATGATAGGATTATTTTGATAATAAGAAAGGTTATAAATCTTTTAATAATTGGATTCAAGCTTTTTCCATTTATGCTGGTGTTTTAGGTGAAAAATGTCCTGCATTGTGCAGTGGTTTCTTTCAGCATGTTGATATAATTTTAGAAGCATACCAAAAATTTGGTGGTATGGCGAGGCTAAATTACGACTAATATTTTCGTCAAAAGATTCAATTCATCATAACATTGCTTGGGGTGAAAAAGATGTTGGTCTTTGGATCAATTTAATGCTTCCGCAGAGGAATGCTGGATTGAAACAAACACCAAATCAGACGGTCCAGAAGGGAGTGTGCTTTGCGTTCAACGAGTCTGCAGGCAGGTGGCTAAATAACTGCCGTTTTCGACATCAATGCTCGTTTTGTGGCAGAGCACACTCTATGTCCAAATGTTTTAAGAAAAACATGCAATCTAATCAGCAATTGCTCGGTTCAAAGGAGCAAGTTTTTGAAAGCACCAACACCAGTGATTCTGGAAAAAATGCGGCCTTGGTTAGAAACATTTCCAGACAAGGAGAAGCGTAGAATTGTTTTTGATGGTTTTACATATCGCTTTTCTGTTCCAGGTTGTGAGGGTGCAGGCTGTGTACGGTTTGAGAATTTAGCATCCGTTAAAGAAATAGTGATAGTAAGGGGGAAAATTGCTAGAGAGGTTGAGTCGGGGTAGCGGGGCCGTTTAATTCGGCTCCATTTGTTAACTTTAAAGTTTCACCGTTAGGTTTGGTACCTAAGAAAAGAAGCTGGTTCATTTAGGCTCAATGATCATTTATCCTACCCTAAGGGTGCTTCGTTAAACGATGAGGTAGATTCTTCCAGGACGACAGTGAAATATGCGTCTTTTGACATGGCGGTAGATTTGCTGACACAGTTTGGTAAGGAAGCTTTGCTTGCAAAGTCAGACATCAAATCGGCATTTAGTTTATTACCGGTTAACCCATTGGGGTTTCATTCACTTGGTTTTGTTTTGAGGATAAATTTTATTTTGATCGTTGCCTCTCTATGGATTTTTCGCTGTCATGCTATTATTTTGAGGCTTTTTCCTCTTTTTTTGCAATGGGTTGTACAGTTTGAGTTGTAGGTGGAGTGATTCATTATCTTAATGATTTTTTATTTGTAGGTGAAGTAGGTTCATCTAGTTGTCATGATTTGCTTTTGAAATGTATTGAGTTAAGTAGGGATTTTGGCATTCCATTGGCTAAAGAAAAAACAGTTTTTCCTTGTTGTAGATTAGAATTTTTAGATATTATGATTGACTCTAATAATATGGAATGTAATCTGCCCGCTGAAAAAATTGTTAAATTAAAAGCATTAGTAATTGAGTTGCTGTTAAAGGAAAAACTGCATTGAAGAAGTTGCAATTTTTGCTGGGGTTGTTAAATTTCAGTTTAAGAATTATTCCGAAGGTGAAGGTTTTTTCTAGAAGTTTGTATGATGCAACTAAAGTGGTTAATTGTTCTAGATGTCATATAAGAATATAAAGGAGGATCTGGTTATTTGGTTGGAATTTCTTGATAGCTTCAATGGGATTAGCTGTTGGCAGGGGGAATTTAGAGCCTCGATTTATTGTCTATATTTTGTGATGCAGCTGGTGGTTTAGGTTATGGGGTATTGTTTGGACGTCATTGTATGGCAGGATTCTTGGGTTAGTAATGGCGTGACTAGGACTATGACGGTGCTAGAGTTATTTCCAGTGTTGGTGGCGTTGGTTCTCTGGGGAAAAGGTTTAGCTAACAAGAGGATAGTGTTATTTTTGGACAATCAAGGAGTTGGTTTTGGCATCAACACATTAGCATCAAAATGTCAGTGGACAGTTAAGATTTTGAGGCAGATAGTTCTATGCTGCCTCAAATTCAATATTTGGCTAAAACCTAGTTATATTCCTGGTAAATCAAATATGGTGGCTGACTCTCTAGCTCTCTCGTCGGCAGTGGGAGAAGTTTCATCAATTATGTCCAGAGGCCAATCGGGAGAACACACCTTGCCCAACATCATCTTTGGGATGTTTTATGGGACTGATTCCGGGGTTTAATAGGAATTCGTTAGCCAATAGTACATGGACTAGGTATTCAGTCGCATGGGACAAATAGAATAGGTTTTGTTATCGTAATAACTTTAATCCTTACTCAACTAATGCAGTATCAGCATTACATTTTGTAAATGAACTGCTCGAGGAGGCTGTTACTTATTCTTCCTTGGCTATGTCGATTGCTGGTGTTTCGTTCTTTCTGAAACTTAATGGCAGCGATCCTTTGAGCAGTTAATTTCCAATTAGACAGGTGTTGAAGGGGTTAACAAAAACAAGCTTTCAGCCTGATAATAGGCGCCCAGTGTCTATCGAGTTATTGGGTCAGCTATGGGATGTTTTAAAATTGTTTTTTATCAATTAATTTGTAACTTGTCTTTGTCGTACTGCATTTACTCTGTTTTTTGCTGCATTGAGGGTTGGTGAGTTACTCAGCTCGAGTAAAACTCATCCCTCTGGGTTGCAAGTTGATGATGTGATTTATTGGCTCATTAACTGTTATTTCATATTAAAAGATCTAAGACTGATCAGCTGGGGAAAGGGTCTTTAATAAAATTGAATTCCATTCCTGGCTCTTGCATTTGTCCTTTTAAAAATGTACAGCAATGGTTGCAGTGTCGGTCTGTTGGTAAGGGGCCATTGTTTTTACATGATAATGGTAATGGTAATCCCACTGCATTTTTCCAGTTCAACAGCATATTAAGAAAGTGCTTGGTTAAACTGAACATGGGTAAGTCGAAAATTTCCTCACACTCATTCAGGATAGGCGCAGCTACACTAGCTGTGGGTTTAGGATTAGGAGAAGACAGATTCCCAACGCTCTATCGCTTTATTCCTAAGAGATTTAAATCATATATCAGACCAAATTTAATACTTTAATGCTCATTCTTTCAGGCCCAATGATCGTCTGGATATTGGGACATTCTTTCATTCATTGGGCACAGAAGAGGTCTTAGTCAGAGAATTTATCATTCAAGGAGGACTTTCTTCAGGTGTTATGGTTTGGGCATAGAGGCATGAGTTGGTCTCAATTGTTGGGAACATTAAGAAAATTGATGTTGTATTCTCCTTCCCCCGATCTGATCATAATTCATCTCAGTGGGAACGACATAGGTAAATCAAACACAGTACATATGTTATGGGAAATGCCATGAGATTTATTATCTATCAAGAATTATTTTCCTAAAGCTTGTTTAGTCTTTTAGGAAATAATTCCATGCTTGTCTTGGAGTTTGAGCTGGGTTCAATTCATGAATAAGATTCATAAAAGGGTTAATAGGGATATGGAAACATTTTTTAAAATTCTGGGTGGTTTTACAAACAGACATTTAGATCTGGAAGGCTTCACTCCTGGTCAATGTAGACAAGATTGTGTTCATTTATCTGAGATAGGTTTAGACATCTTCAATCTTGGTCTACAATCGGTAATTGAAAAATGGCTGTGTAGTTTTTTTTTGGGGGGGGGGTCACGTCTGTTTAGTCATGTCCTTTTGGGGAAAAATCACCCAGTTTATGCTGGGGATTTTGGTTATTTATTTTGCAATTTCTGGTGATTGTCTACATGGTTAAAGGTTGGTTAATAATATGGATTATATTTGATTGGTTATTTAATTTTTGAGAAACTCTTAATTAACCACCACGGCCATTTTTCAACCATACTTATTCTTTGTGTTTTCATTTATATTGCGGTTAATATTAATATTTATGCTCTAAAGTTAGGTATGCCTTGTACTACTATGAGGCAGAGGGAGTCACGTTAAACTCCTGTATGGCCTGTGGTCCAGCGGTGTTCATCTTTTTATGTGTGCACAAAAGTCAACATTTTTGTTACCTTTAAAAAAAACGGACACCGTGGATCAGAGGCCAAACAGAGTCCAGAGTAACTCTGCTGCCTCATTAATGAATGGATCTGTCGGGGGTTTCACATGAATCACGTATTACGGAGATGTGGATGGAAACCCTGAAGTAAAGGGCTCAGAATAGAGAACTGGATAAATATGAACTGATCCAAAATGTTCTGTACCCCAAACTGCCACCAAATAACATTCAACTCAACCCACAAAAATACAAGTCACCACTCAGGTCTGTCATCTGTTAATGGAAATGTAGGGGGCTTCCATGTTACTGGTAGCACAAAGGCTGTGGAAAAGCGCAATGGATACCCCTCAAAACAGAAATCAATAAAAAAAATGTGCTCCCAAATGCCTCCCTCCCTTCCCACAATCTGCCTAAACCACAGCTAATGTCCACACGTTTAGCAATATTGTAGCACAAGCTGGGCACAATGTATGGGCACTACATTGTACTGGACATGACAAGGGTTTATTTGCAATTTTTAATTTTTAATTCTGCAACATTCACTGCATTTGTCTCCATGGGTGTTTTCCAGAGACTAAATCATCACTATACCCATAGATGAACTCCTAGAAGGGGGTCATTTCCAAAATGTGGTCCCTTGAGTTGTTGTCTACTATTCTGGAATTTAGTGGCTCTGTAAATAGAGTCCACAAACTATTCTAGGAAAATCAGTGCTCCAAAAATCAAATGGTGCTCCTTCCCTCCTGAACCCTTTGTTGTGGCCAAACAGTACTGTACAGTCACATGCAGGGTATAGTCATGTTCAGGTGAAATTGTGTAACATATTTTGAGGCCTTTTTTACCTATTCCCCTAGTGAAAATTGGAACACTGGAGTTAAAACCATATTTTAGTGGTAAAAATGTATTTTTTAATTTATAAAATTCTGTGAAGCACCTAGAAGTTCAATGTGCTCACTAAACATCTAGATAAATTCCTTGATGGGTTTAGTTTCCGAAATGGGGTCACTAGTGGGAGAGCTTTACTTTTAAGGCACATGAGGGACTCTCCAAATGTGACATGGCATCTGCTATATTCCAGAAAATTTTTAGTTCAAAAAGTTAAATGAGTCCCTTATATGTCGTGCTCACAAGCAGTAGATTTTCACCACTTATGGGGTATCGGGTAACTCAGGAGAAATTGTACAACAAATTGTACAGTGCTTTTTCTCCTGTTACCCTTGTGACAGATTTGGGGGAAAAGTAACATTTTCATTGTTTCCTTCCACATTGCTTTAGTTACTGTGAAGAACCTAAAGAGTTATTATGAATCTTCTTTTATGTGGTTTTAAGCAGTGTGAGGGGTGCAGTTTTTAGAATAGTGTCACTTTGGGGTATTTTCTGTCAGTTAGGCCTCTCAAAGTCACTTGAAATGTGATGTGGTCCCTAAAAGAAAATGGTTTTGTAAATTTTGTTGAGAAATTGCTGAAAAACTTTGAACCTTTCCTAATAAAAATAAATGATGTTTAAAAAAGGGGTGCAGATGTAAAGTAGACATGTGCGATATGTTAATAATTAACTATTTTATGTGACAGAACTTTGGTTTAAGAGCATAAAAATTCAAAGTTTGAAAATTGTAAAATCTCCAACAAATTTTTGATATTTTCACAAATAAATACAAAAAATATTATCCTAAATTTACAACTATCATTAAAAACAATCTCCAAAGATTCACTGGGATTGAATCATTCTAGAGTTATTAAATCATTAAATGACACAGGTGAGAACTGAAAAACATTGGCCTGGTTAGGAAGGTGAAAAGAGACTGGGGGTGAAGGAGTTAAACTGCATAAAGCAAAACAGCTTAGTCTAAAAGTACAGTAATAGAGGTCAACAGGCTTGAACAGGAACAAGTGCCATATAAATTGGAAGTAGCCTTTATATGTATGAACACAGCCGGGACTCAGAGGCCAAATCAACAGAAAAGATCTCAGTGACCCTGGCAACACTCCAACCCAGCACATGAGCACAAATAGAAATAATGTTTAACCAAATAATAATAATGAATGTATTTATTTATATAGCGCTAATATATTCTGCAGCACTTACAATTAAGGTATTGGCATCAAGGCAAATACTGGAGCTCCTAACTCTGAGATCAGCAAGATTGCCTAGCTAGCACCACAAAATGACTGCAAAAGGGACCTAGAAGATGTGTTATACCAGCGATTCTTTCTTAACTCCGAATTTCCCATTGATTGTGTCCCTGGCTCTTCTTGTCCACCCTCATCGCCACCGTAAAACGTACTACTGCAGTCCTTAAATAAAGAGAGCCCACACAATCTAATTAGCTGACACGCCATCCTATCAACGCCTAAAACAGGGATGGCACCAGTGTGATCATTGGCTCAATTACCTCATAACTGGTATGAGGGATGTCACTCCATGTCACCACTGGCTGCCCTATTTTTACTAAAACAAATGTATAAAGTTTCTGGAAATATCATTTGCAAGGCCAAACAAAATTATGTCAGAGAACCCCATGACGACAGCTATGATCGATCCCGCTCATTTTGTTGTGTTTTTGTTCATGTTTTTCTTGCTAACAAAATGGAAATCAGTGGATGTGTAAACTCATTTTTATGGCTTATAGCGGATATGCTCAAAATCTACTTCAAATACTGTTAAAACCTCCCATCATATGGGCGTATGGCGCGAGTTCTGGCAGTCAGCATTGGAATGAACAGACGCGACCATAGCTCAGGGGGCTGCTGTCAGTAACTCACATTGGCATTTAGGCTAAGACCACACTTTGCGTTTTCCTACTTTCAGTTCTAAACGCACGTTTTGGGCTTAATTGATTTGACCAAAGTTGTCTTTTTCAGTACTTTAGCGCTGAAAACCCATGCGTATTTACCGCGTTTGAGATGCGTTTTCAGCGCTTTTTACATGCTTTTTCACCTGCGTTTTGACAGATGCGTTTTGAACATCAAGACACTGCTAAATAAAGATTAAATAGTCAAACATCATGAAAAAAAGAGAAAAAAAAGGAAAACATATATAATTTTGGAATTAATAAAGATAATATTTATATTTCATGAAATTATAGAGGTTTTATAATATTTAATGTTAAAATAGCAATAAAATCAAAATATTCTTTAATTTTATTGTCGGACTATGTGTGTGTGTAAAGGGACATATTATTCGATTATTTTAATGTCTGAAAAGTATGCGTTTTTGAAGTAAAAAACGCATGTTTTCTGCACCCAAAAAGCAGGTAAAAAGCAGGAAATTTGAAGTTTCTTGGTTTTTGCCATTTCTCATTGACTTCAATGTTAGCAAAACGCACCCAAAATGGCAAAAACAATACACATGTTGCTTCTTTGAATGCATGGTTTTTGCCACAAAATATGCAAATTAAACGCAGCGTTTTAAAACGCAAAGTGGGGTCTAGAAATCCCCATTTTCCATAGACTTGGCTGGAAAATCAAAACGCATGCATTTTGGCATGAAAAAGGTTCATCTCAAAACGGACCTAAAAAGCACCTGAAACGCAGGTGGAAACGCAAAGTGCGGTCTTAGCGTTAAGTGGAACATTTGTTTGCCTCATGAGACAGTGTCAGGGCCAATCACCCTCCATAAATATAGGGTGCAAATGGCAGCCAGGAGTCACCTGAAGGCCTCCAGGACCATTCATTTTGGTACTCCTGTGATGAGCGATCGGGCTGGGCCTCATAGGAGAACATTATTTCTACTATACAATACGATACTGTAGTATTGCATTTTATATTGTGAACAATGCCATTTTAAATCCCTAAAGGGATTAAATATTGTTTTTTTAAAAAAAAAAGTGACAATTTGAGCATCACTGATTTTGCTCAGCTCAAAAATAGATAATTAAAAAAAACATTATTCCATGCTAAGTTGACATTTGACAAAGAAAAAAAGCTTAAAACATGTCCATTAATTTAAAAATAAAAAAGGGCAACAACATATATAGTGGGGAAAATAAATGTTTGATACACTGCTGATTTTGCAAGTTTTCCCACCTACAAAGAATGGAGAGGTCTGTAATTTTTATTGTAGGTACACTTTAACTGTGATGGACAAGATTAAAAAATCCAGAAAATCACATTGTATGATTTTTAAATAATTAATTTTCGGTTTTTTTTGCATGAAATAAGTATTTGATCACCTACCAACTAGCAATAATTCTGGCTCTCACAGACCTGCTATTGTCTCTTTAAGCAGCCCTCCTAGTCTGCACTCATTACCTGTATTAACTGCCCCAGTTTAATTCTGTTACCTGTATACGATGCCAATACTTGGGATGGCTGTAATGGATCCGGACGTGCCCACAGCTGAAATGCTTGTTGATTGGCTGTGCTGCAGCCTTTCAACAAACTTTATTTTAAATGTGGGGAGACAATAGCGCAATAGGGCCTTAATTGTGTAGTTGCTGTGGTAGACCGTAAAAAGGAACTGCTCACCTGGTCGGGTTCGCTCATCACTACTCATATGGTTATGTTGACAGAAAATTGTAAAAAAAAAAATGTTATGGTTCTTGGAAAAATGGGAGGAAAAAGGGAAGCACAAAAATGAAAAATCTCCAATCTAAAAGGTGTTAGGCTATGTGCGCACGTGTGCGCTCTGCACCGCACACAAAAGGTCCGCTTCAGAGCGCATCTGAAAAGGTCCATTCTGAAGCGCCTAGTGCCTGCAGAATTCGTGCACTCTGCATGCTTCCTCTCCCTACAGACAGCATGCAAAGAGCATGAAAGAAGTGACATGTCACTTCTTAGGCTATGTGCCCACGGGGACAGTGTCCTGCGGATATATCCGCAGGACATTCCGCAGGAGCTCCCAGGAAACTGCACCACAACTTTTGTCTGTTTCCATGCTGCGGAATGTCCTGCGGATATGGTGCGGGCATTCTGCATTGAGGATACAGTACCATGGCTTCGGCACTGCATCCTCAATGCAGAACAAGTGCTGCAGTGATCGGGGAGTTCATACTTACCTCCATCATGCAGCACCTCGCTTTCCGGCAGCCGGGTCACTCTCTCAGCGTCTGCAGGAGAAGGTGGGCGGGCCTGAACTAGCTCCGGCTATCACATGACCGGAACTCGTGCAGGCTCCGCCCACCTCTTCCTTCCTGTACCTGGATTCATCGCGCTCCTGTGCACCGGACGGAGAAAGTGACTCTGGTGAGGCAGGTAAGTATATGGGACCCTGCGGAGAAATCCGCAACAATAATTGACATGCTGCAGATTTTTTCGCACGAAAATCCGCACGATTTCCGCTGCGGAAAAATCCGCAGCGTGGGCACAGCATTTCCCAAATGCCATAGAAATGGCTGGGGAGTAGCTGTGCTGCAGATTTCTGGAAAATCCGCAGCTTTTCCACGCATTTTCCGCAGCGTGGGCACATAGCCTTAGAACGCACGCTTCGGGCAGCAGCCGAATCACTGCGTTCTAATATGCCACATGCGCACGTCTCATGAACAATCTTCATAGATTGTGCTGGGGATGCAGGACGCATGCAGTTACACTGCGGTGCAGAACGTAGCACACATGCGCAGATAGCCTTAGACATGCTGAAATCAATGTTGCGGAGCTGCCGCCTGACCTACACCCCACCTATTGTCTCCTCCCCATAATCCTATAGAATGTAAGCCCGCAAGGGTAGGGCCCTCTTCCCTCTGTGCTGGTCTGTCTATTGTAACTTGTATATGTGTTCTGTATGTAACCCCCTTGTCATGTACAGCACCATGGAATCAATGGTGCTCTATAAATAAATAATAATAATAATAATAATAATGTTACGCACAGATTGCTGTTGCTAGAGTGAGTTATTTTCCCATGATGTTTTGAAATAAATAAGTGTTATAAGTGTGACCTCATTAGGGTTAAACATGTCACAACTGAAAACCTCATGAGAGATGTAATTTGCAAGTTCCCTTTAAAGGCAGAAGACAGGTATGGGTATGTGCACACAGAGTTTTTCTTGAGGAGTTTTTGGAACAGAGACTAAGGCGGGCTTTACACGTTGCGACATCGGTAACAATGTGTTACCGATGCTGCAGCGATAGTCCCGCCCCCGTCGCACGTGCGATATCTAGTGAAAGCTGCCGTAGCGATTATTATCGCTACGGCAGCTTCACACGTACTTACCTGCCGTGCGACGTCCCTCTGGCCGGCGACCCGCCTCCTTCCTAAGGGGGCGGGTCGTGTGGCGTCACAGCTACGTCGCATGGCAGGCGGCCAATTGAATCGGAGGGGCGGAGATGAGCAGAATGTAAACATCCCGCCCACCTCCTTCCTTCTCATTGCAGCCGGCAGCAGGTAAGGTGAAGTTCCTCGCTCCTGCGGCTTCTTACACAGAGCGATGTGTGCTGCCGCAGGAACGAGGAACAACATCGTACCTGTCGCTGCACCGGCATTATGGAAATGTCGGAGGCTGCAGCGATGATACGATAACGACGCTTTTGCGCTCGTTCATCGTATCAAAAAGATTTTACACGTTGCGATATCGACTGCGATGCCGGATGTGCGTCACTTTCGATTTGACCCCATCGACATCGCACGTGCAATATCGCAACGTGCAAAGCCGCCCTTAAGGCCCCGTCACACACAGAGATAAATCTTTGGCAGATCTGTGGTTGCAGAGAAATCATGGACATATTGTTCCATTTGTACACAGCCACAAACCTGGCACTGATTGTCCACAATTTCACTGCAACCACAGATCTGCCGCAGATTTGTCTCTGTGTGTGACAGGGCCTTTAGTGGAAGCTTTCAAAATTGTCTCAAAACCACAGCAAAGAGACTTGGTGTGCACATAGCCTTATGGGTCTCTGTTTGGAAAGTTATCTTAGTTATCTAATTTTTTTTTTCTTTTACTCTATCTGACTGCAACATGGATGAAAAAATAGCTGCAGTTACATTCTCCTCCAACTGCACCCACACTGATTTTGTAAGTGTTTTTCTCTTTTTAAGTGGATCATTGGTGGTACGCTTTACAAATAGTTTCAAGTGAGGATGTTACAAGAAATGATAATGACAATTAATCTTAAGAAGCTTGAATAATTATCTATGAATCATGTGGTTATGAAACTACTTGTTTTATTCAATACCATGGTGCTATAACGTAAAAAACATTCATCCTATTTATAAAACATCTTGTTTAAATGTTTTTTTGACAACAAAACCTGGAGAATAAAGTTCAATAACCATGGTTTTTGCATCTTATTACAAAACGTCATTATCTTAGATAAGTGTGATCATAAATATACATAACATGTATATTACCTGTATTTTAGAAATATGTCTGATAAAGTAATTCATACTTTTTTATTTTCTCTTATTTTAACCCTGTGGAGTGGGAGAAATGTTATCTTTTTCACCCAAAAATACTAGCAAAAGTATAAAAAAAGTGTTATACTTTAGGAGTGTGACTTAACTGGGAATGCAATTTTAAAATCAAATATAGAATCACCCATTGTATTCAGACCATTTATGCAATACAAGGGACAAAAAAACTCATCCCTAACAGCCTATATTTTAAATGTTAGACCCAAGGATAGCAATGAAAACTAATAATAATGGGGACCATTTGGTTTCAATTAACGTGTCCAGCATTTGGTAGCTTTCTTAAAGGAAACTATAAAAAGACCCAATTATAGAAAAAGTATTAAAAATACATCACAAGAACCACCATCAGTACATGAATGAGACACAAGAACCACCATCAGTACATGAATAAGACACGAGAACCACCATCAGTACATGAATGAGACACAAGAACCACCATCAGTACATGAATGAGACACGAGAACCACCATCAGTACATGAATGTGTCATCAGAGCTACAATTAGCTAAAGAATAAATCATCAGACCCACCATCAGTACATAAGTATGGTAGCAGAATCAGTATAAAGGCTCCCAAAGCATTGGGGCATTGCTACAAGAAGGGGACCAGCATGGGCACATTAGTAAAAGGAGACATTTACTACAGGATGGGGATAATGATGGGCACATTTCTACAGGATGGGGACCAGGATGGAAACATTACTAAAGGATGGGGACAAAGATGGGCACAGTACTACATGATTGGGACAAGGATGGGCACATTGCTACAGGATGACGACAAGCATGGGCACATTACTACAAGAAGAGGATTAGGATGGCCACATTACTTCAAGATTAGGACCAGGATGGGCACATTACTACAGGATGGGCACATTACTACAAGATGGGTACATTACTACAGGATGGGGACAAGGATGGGCGCATTACTACAGAATAGAGAACAGGATGGGGAAATAATTACAGGATGGGGACCAGGATGGGGCACATTACTACAAGAAGGGGGACATTACTAAAATATGAGGACCAGGATGGGAACATTACTACAAGATGTTACCAAAATTACTATATGGTACTAATTGTAAAACAATTTTACTTACAAAGAGGGGATAAAATGTAAAAATAAAATCAAAATAAAGCATTCATTTTTTTACCATTAAAAATGTTATATATATATATATATATATATATATATATATATATATATATATATATATATGTATATATATATGTATATATATATATATGACATTTTTAATGGTAAAAAAATGAATGCTTTATTTTGAGATATATATATATATATATATATATATATACATATATATATATATATATGATCCACAAGGTAGAGATGAACAGGTCGCACTCCAATGGTCAAATAAAGAATTTCTTTTATTCCACGATCACATCAGGGTACAGGTAGTGAGGGAGGATGAGGGGGTGCCACGTCGGACGACGGCAGCCGTTTCGCAAGTAACCTTGCTTCTACGGGTCCAGTCTGGACCCGTAGAAGCAAGGTTACTTGCGAAACGGCTGCCGTCGTCCGACGTGGCACCCCCTCATCCTCCCTCACTACCTGTACCCTGATGTGATCGTGGAATAAAAGAAATTCTTTATTTGACCATTGGAGTGCGACCTGTTCATCTCTACCTTGTGGATCTTGTATCGTCTTTGCTTTGGGACACGCACCCAGGTCTCCACCTGCACGGAAGCGCAGCTTTGTCAGCCTCAAAGGGGATCAGCGGTGCCCGGTATCCTCCACCCAGCTTTATATATATATATATATATATATATATATATATATACACATATATATAAAAAGGTGCACGCTTTGTCAAAATAAACAAGTAGTTAACAACAAAAGATAGTGCCGGGAAGAATATAAGCAACATTTTTACGAAAATCCCAAACCCTGATAACAAAACACTTTATTAGTATATCATTAAAATATGACAATACATACCCAGTACACAAAATGTAAAAACCAGCTGAGAATAACATTTAAAACATCTGTGACAGGTATTTCAAAGGGGTACCCTATGCAAACCCTAGGGGATTTGACCCTGCCTAGCAGGGCCGCCTCTAGGAATTTCAGGGCCCCATACTGTCAAAATTTTCGGGCCCCCTTGGGACTCCGCCCAGGCTCTACCCAAGCTCCACCTCCACCCCAGCTCCGCCTCCACCCCTCAAACCTCCTACAGTCTAACTCTTGGAAAAACATGTGTATATATATATATATATATATATATATATATATACACATACACACATATATATTGATATTGATGTGGCTTCTCACAACTGCTTTTCCAGGTTTGTCTTGGCCTGGAGCGCAGTCAACTGATTGGTAAATCATATACATCATGTAGGAGACGCTGAAGGCACATAGATCACAGGAGGGGCTGGGGGCATATATATATATATCACAGGAGGGGTAGGGGACATATATATACATCCATAGGCGGATTATAATGAGGGCAATCTGGGCTACAGCCCGGAGCCCAAGGCTCCAGGGGGTTCATTCAGGGCAGTTAGTACTGATGGCAATCTGGCCAGTTGTTCGGAGCCTCAGGCTCCGGGGGGCCCATGCCCAGATTGCCCTCATCTGTTATCAGCGGGGCGCCGCGCCAGGCGCCATCCTTCTGCAAAGTAGAAGCAGGGAAGTCGGAGGAATCCCCCTGTTGCTAGAATGTATTTGCTCCTGTGAGGTGATGATGTAACCGGAGGGGCGGGGCTTCCTCCTCCAGCGCGGGAGCTATGATCACTGTGTGTACTGTGGCTGCTGGAGACTGGACAGGCTGAGGGGCTGCACCATGGAGCAAGGGTCTTCATACACAGGAGTAAGAGTGAGTAATGTGAGGTGTTTGTTTTTTGGGGGGTCGCAGTATAGCTGGATTTTCCAACATGGACCTGCATAATAAGGGAACCTGTCAGGGCAAAAAATCATTGTGACCTACAAGCAGCAGCCTGTGTGAGCTATTAACCCCTTCCTACCCATCCCTGTGTTGTTATATTGTGTAATATGAAAGTAATAAAATAATGTTTTATTACTTACATATTCCCTATGTAAATTAGCAGGGTCTGTGGCCCCATGAGTGTCACATCGTCCTGTAGGCGTGATACCATTGATTTACATGAGCGACGTCACGTCAGCTCCTTCAGAATCTCGTGCGTGCGCGCTTACCATTCTCGCCACCACATCCTGGTGTTTGCATGTCGGCTTCTGACGCGCACTGCATATTGGGAATTGTGCAGGGAAAGGGTGATTTTATTTATATGTGTGTGTGTGTGTATATATATGTATATATATATATATATATATATATATATATATATATATATATATATATATATACAATTAGGTCCAGAAATATTTGGACAGTGACACAATTTTCGCGAGTTGGGCTCTGCATGCCACCACATTGGATTTGAAATGAAACCTCTACAACAGAATTCAAGTGCAGATTGTAACGTTTAATTTGAAGGTTTGAACAAAAATATCTGATAGAAATTGTAGGAATTGTACACATTTCTTTACAAACACTCCACATTTTAGGAGGTCAAAAGTAATTGGACAAATAAACCAAACCCAAACAAAATATTTTTATTTTCAATATTTTGTTGCGAATCCTTTGGAGGCAATCACTGCCTTAAGTCTGGAACCCATGGACATCACCAAACGCTGGGTTTCCTACTTCTTAATGCTTTGCCAGGCCTTTACAGCCGCAGCCTTCAGGTCTTGCTTGTTTGTGGGTCTTTCCGTCTTAAGTCTGGATTTGAGCAAGTGAAATGCATGCTCAATTGGGTTAAGATCTGGTGATTGACTTGGCCATTGCAGAATGTTCCACTTTTTTGCACTCATGAACTCCTGGGTAGCTTTGGCTGTATGCTTGGGGTCATTGTCCATCTGTACTATGAAGCGCTGTCCGATCAACTTTGCGGCATTTGGCTGAATCTGGGCTGAAAGAATATCCCGGTACACTTCAGAATTCATCCGGCTACTCTTGTCTGCTGTTATGTCATCAATAAACACAAGTGACCCAGTGCCATTGAAAGCCATGCATGCCCATGCCATCACGTTGCCTCCACCATGTTTTACAGAGGATGTGGTGTGCCTTGGATCATGTGCCGTTCCCTTTCTTCTCCAAACTCTTTTCTTCCCATCATTCTGGTACAGGTGGAATCTTTGTCTCATCTGTCCATAGAATACTTTTCCAGAACTGAGCTGGCTTCATGAGGTGTTTTTCAGCAAATTTAACTCTGGCCTGTCTATTTTAACTCTGGACATTTGCACACATTGAGTATTTCAGGTTTTTTTTACCTCAGAATTTTTTACAAATACAGAGGTAGAAAAGTCACCAAATACTGAACATGTGCACGTGACCTTACAAATAATGAGGTAAATAACTCACCAAATACTCAATGTGTGCATATGCCCCAAGGCCTTGTGCACACGTTCAGTATTAGAGTTTTTGTTACCTTAGTATTTGTTAAGCTATGTTCACTTCACATAGGGCGGTTTTTCAATTTTTTTCTTTTTTCTTTCATTGGATTAGTGTAAATACATGCTAATAACAAGATGCAGCTTTTTCTCAGATTTTGCTGCAGAAAAATACACTTGGTGTGAACATAGCCTAGGGTCATGTGCCCTGTTCAGTATTGGTGAGGGTTTTTTACCTCAGTATGTGTAAGGCCTCGTGCACACACTGAGAATTTGATGAGTGTTCTACTTCAGTATTTGTTAAACTATGTTCACACAGAGTTTTTGCTCAGTTTTTCATTTTTTATTTATTTTTTTTTACAATAGTCTTGTTTACAGATTAAAGTTGGACTGTTCAATACTAGGCCTAAAGGGTGCTTTACACGCTGCAACATCGCTAGCGATTGCTAGCGATGTCGAGCGCAATTGCACCCGCCCCCATCATACATGCGACATGTGGTGATCGCTGCCGTAGCGAACATTATCGCTACGGCAGCGTCAAACGCACATTCCTGTTGAGCGTCACAGCGGCGTCACTAAGCGGCCGCCCAATAGCAGAGGAGGGGAGGAGATGAGCGGGACATAACATGCCGCCTACCTCCTTCCTTCCTCATTGCAGGTGGACGCAGGTAAGGAGAGGTTCATCGCTCCTGCGGTGTCACACACAGCGATGTGTGACGCCGCAGGAGCGACGAACAAGCAGCGGCATGTACCACCACCGATATTTCGTAAAGGAGCGACGTGTCAACGATCAATAATTTTTGACGTTTTTGCTATCGTTGATCGTCGCTCCTTGGTGTCACACGCTGCGATGCTAATGGCGCCGGATGTGCGTCACAACCACTATGACCCCGACGATATATCGTTAGCGATGTCGCAGCATGTAAAGCACCCTTTAGTGTTTTTATTTTTTTTTAAACTGAAGGGAATATTTATTAGATAAGTGGATGTTTTTTAGGTTATAGTTTCGCCAACTATTTTTTATAAATTATCTGTTTCAGGTGTTAGATGATGGACCCGTCACATGACCCATGTATAGGGATGGGGGGGCCCATAGGTCAAGAACAGCTCGGGGCCCTGGTTACCCTTAATCCGCCCCTGTATACATCACAGGAGGGGCTGTGGACATATACACACATCACAGCAGAAGGGGCTGGGGACATGTGTCTACATCACAGGAGGGGCTGCGGACATATACACACACCACAGCAGGAGAGACTGTGGGCATATACACATCACAGGAGGGGCTGGGGCTCAGACAGTACTGCTGGGCACGGCCAGCACTGACGGTGGCACGGACAACACTAAAGGGGCACAAACAGGACTGAAGGACATGAACAGGTCTGAGGGAGCACAGACAGCATTGGGGGGTGTGGCACACAGCACTGGAGGGAGAGTGGCTCACAGCACCCGGAGGCAGGAGACTCACAGCACCGGGAGGCAGGAGACTCACAACGCTGGGAGATAGGAGGCTCACTACACTGGGAGGCAGGAGGCTCACAGCAGGAAGGCACGATGACAGGGTTTGGAGGTTCCCCACCCCTGATCTAGCTGAAGCAAGACAGGGGCTGAGGTCGGCGGGCCTGCGATGAGCCCTGGGCAGAGATTAGAGCCCCCCCCCGGGCAGAGATCAGCGGGTTGGGATCAGCGGCCCCCCTCTCCGAGCAGAGATCAGCGGGTTGGGATCAGCGCCCCCCCTCTCCGAGCAGAGATCAGCGGGTTGGGATCAGTTCCCCCCTGGCAGAGATCAGTGGGCTGGGATCAGCGGCGCCCCCCCACGGGCAGAGATCAGCGGCGCCCCCCCCCCCGCGGGCAGAGATCAGCGGCGCCCCCCGCAGGCAGAGATCAGAGGGCAGAGATCAGAGGCTAGAGATCAGATGGCAGAGATCGGCGGCGCCCCCCGCGGCAGATCACCTGATTGTCTTCAGCTTACAGCGCTTACCTGTCCAGCTATCTCCGCTGGCTACCGCGTCCCCGCCACCTCCGCGTTGTCCGCAGCACTGTGATGAGGCGCAGAGTGATGACCTCATCACAGTGCTGTGTGATGACGCGCCGCCTCCCTGCTCTACTCGCTTTCGGCCACATGGCTAATTTGCATGCGATGCCCTAGAAGGGCTTCACCTGCAATTTAGCCGTGCGTGCAGTGGCTGAAACGACACGGCCGGGCCCCTCTGCTGCGCCTGTGACTGGGGCCCGGTGAAGAGGGAAGGCCTGGCCTGTTCGAGGCTTAACAAAGCTAAGTAATTACCCCGGGCCTGTCCGGGCCCCCTCTCTTCACCGGGCCCCCTACACCAGGCACAGTAGTAATGCCCTGATGGCGGCCCTGCTGCCTAGCCTTAGAAGGGATGACACCTTAAGTGTTTGGGCGCCCCGTTCCAGATCGGCATGTCCTTTTCCTGTTCCTCCTGGTATAGGAAAACAGTTAAATATGAGGAAGGAATCCAAAACTAGTGTTAACAAAAAAAACTAAAATATACAATATTTATTTGATATACCTTAAAAACACAATTTGTGGATGCATATAAGAAAAAACACTCCAAACATTTTTGACCAGAGGACAAAAATTAGGTGAGTTCAGCAGGAAAAAAATAACAGTCCTGAAGGGCCCTGGTATTGCCTCTAAGGTCTCACCCTACCTTGTCGTGGAGGTCAGCGCCCTGATAAAACGCAACTGACGCCCCCGCTCACCGATGACTCACCCTAGGAGACCCCAGTAAATCCCTAAACTGAAGTCCTACCGATAACAATGTGATCCAGAATTCCAAGTCTGACTAAGGGTTAAATAACCATGCTCAAAAAAGTGATGACAAATATATCCACTTACTACATATTATACTGTGTCCCAATCAATCCCGTATGAAAAAACAGTACAAAATACTAGGGTCATTGGTGCGCACCACAGTATTCCAAAGAAATACAAGGATAAATAATCAAAACAGAGCTATAGTCAGGCTGTACAATAGAGAAAAGCAAAAAAAACCTTCCCTTATTAGAAGTAATCATTCAAACATGGCCTCAACGCATTTCTCCTGTGTTTCAGGTTTGCCATTGTATGTAAAGTGCTGTGGATTTAATAGCGCTATACAAATGAATACAATTATTATTATTATCAGGAGGCCTGGCTGGGGTATAGATGTTCCTAGATGGTGTGTCCATCTGATAAGACTATATGGTAACTCCAAGCCTTGTAGTGGATTGGTCTTCTTAGGGGTACTGACAATGATCCATAATTTGTAAAGTGGATTAGGGTATCTCCTTTCCCACTTCTGTCCTCGATCTTTCTCTCATGAGGAATTTATGCATCATTTCTTACATCTGGCCTGTTGTCTCAAGATTTGTTGCAGATTTGTTGTCTCAAGATTTGAAGCAGGTCATTGTACGCAATGTCCCTTTGGGAGCGGTGAAGCGCAAAGTTAGAGATTTTATTACATATTGCACTATGTTTAATGTATGTTCTATCCCTTGTATTTTGCCTGACACAACTGCTCTCTTGTCTGCCTTGAATTGGACCTTCACATATTAACCCCTCGAACAGTGTGGGGGAAAAAACAAAGCGGTGTTTCCCCAAGTCCAGTGTCTTGATCCAAAAGTAGTTCAACACGTAGGTAAATCCATTTCTTTCCCACAGGTTGACCTACATTTGGATTAAGATGCTGGACCTGGGGAAGCACCACTTTGTTTTTTTGCCCACGCTTCACTTTCACTCCACTGCCGCTTCTTACAGCTTTGAGTCTGTTAGCTGGCTTTATTTTTCTTACACACGTTTTTATGTGCATCTTTTTACTTAATAATTATTTTTTTTTAATATATTTCTACTAGCTGTAGTACCCAGTGTTGCCTGGGATAGTAACTATCTATCTGTCCCTCTCCCTGTCTCTCTCTCTTTCTGTCTGTCTCTGTCTGTCTCTCTGTCTATGTCTCATTCCCTGTCTGTCTCCTTCTGTCTGTCTATCTGTGTGTTTGTCACTCTCCCTGTCTGTCTCTGCATCTCTTTGTCTGTCTGTTTCTTTCCCTGTCTGTCTATATATATCTATGTCTCTCTTTCTCTGTCTTCTTTTGTTTGTCTCTTTGTCTGTCTGTCTCTTTATCGGTCTTCCTCTGTGTCTTTTCCTGTCTGTCTGTCTCTTTCCCTGTCTTTCTCTTTCCGTCTGTCTGTCTCTTTCTCTGTCTGCCTCTGTCCGTCTGTCTTTGTGTGTATATTTCCCTGTCTGTCTCTTTCCTTCTGATTCTTTCCCTGTCTGTCTGTCTCTTTCCCTATCTGTCTTTCTCTTTCCCTGTTTGTCTGAGTCTGTCTCTTATCATGTCTGCCTCTGTCTGTCTCTTTCCCTGTCTACCTTTGTCTGTCTCTTTCCCTGTCTGTCTGTCTCTTTCCCTGTCTGTCTGTCTCTTTCCCTGTCTTTCTGTCTCTTTTCCTGTCTGTCTCTTTCCGTCTGTCTGTTTCTTTCCCTGTCTGCTTCTGTCCGTCTGTCTCGGTCTGTATATTTCCCTGTCTGTCTCTTTCCCTGTCTTTCTCTTTCTGTCTGTCTGTCTCTTTCTCTGTCTGCCTCTGTCCGTCTGTCTTTGTGTGTATATTTCCCTGTCTGTCTCTTTCCTTCTGATTCTTTCCCTGTCTGTCTGTCTCTTTCCCTATCTGTCTTTCTCTTTCCCTGTTTGTCTGAGTCTGTCTCTTATCATGTCTGCCTCTGTCTGTCTCTTTCCCTGTCTACCTTTGTCTGTCTCTTTCCCTGTCTGTCTGTCTCTTTCCCTGTCTGTCTGTCTCTTTCCCTGTCTTTCTGTCTCTTTTCCTGTCTGTCTCTTTCCGTCTGTCTGTTTCTTTCCCTGTCTGCTTCTGTCCGTCTGTCTCGGTCTGTATATTTCCCTGTCTGTCTCTTTCCCTGTCTCTCTTTCTGTCTGCCTTTGTCTGTCTCTGTCTCTTTCCCTGTCTGATTCTTTCCCTGTCTGTTTCTTTTCCTGTCTCTCTGTCTGTCTCTTTCCCTGTCTGCCTTTGTCTGTCTCTTTCCCTGTCTGTCTCTTTACCTCTCTGTCTGTTTCTTTCCCTGTCTGTCTCCTTCCCTGTCTGTCTCCTTCCCTGTCTGTCTCTTTCCGTCTGTCTGTCTCTTTCCCTGTCTGCCTCTGTCCGTCCGTCTGCCTGGGTCTGTATATTTCCATGTCTATCTCTATCCCTGTCTGTCTCTTTCCCTGTCTCTCTCTGTCTGCCTTTGTCTGTCTCTTTCCCTGTCTGTCTCTTTCCCTGTCTCGGTCTGTCTCCTTCCCTGTCTGTCTCTTTCCCTCTCTGTCTGTCTCTTTCCCTGTCTGTCTCCTTCCCTGCCTGTCTCCATCCCTGTCTGTATCCTTCCCTGTCTGTCTCTTTCCCTGTCTCTTTCCGTCTGTCTGTCTCTCTGTCTGCCTCTATCCGTCTGTCTCTGTCTGTATATTTCCCTGTCTGTATATTTCCCTGTCTCTCTTTTCCTGTCTCTTTCCCTGTCTCTCTCTCTGTCTGCCTTTGTCTGTCTCTTTCCCTGTCTGTCTCTTTCCCTGTCTGTCTCTTTCCCTGTCTCTCTGTCTGTCTCTTTCCCTGTCTGTCTCTTTCCCTCTCTATCTCTTTCCTTGTCTGTCTCCTTCTCTGTCTGTCTCCATCCCTGTCTGTCTCCTTCCCTGTCTGTCTCCTTCCCTGTCTCTTTCAGTTTGTCTGTCTTTCTGTCTGCCTCTATCCGTCTGTCTGTATATTTCCCTGTCTGTATATTTCCCTGTCTGTCTCTATCCCTGTCTGTCTCTGTCTGTCTCTTTGTCTCTTTCCCTGTCTGTCTCTTTCCCTGTCTCTCTATCTGTCTTTTTCCCTGCCTGCCTTTGTCTGTCAGTCTCTTTCCCTGTATGTCTCTCTTTCCCTGTCAGTCTCTTTCTCTGTCTGTCTGTGCCTGTCTATCTGTGTCTGTCTGCTTCTGTCTGTCTCTGTGAGTGTCTCTCTCTCTCTGTCTCTTTCCCTGTCTGTCTCTCTCTATCCGCCTCTCCACAGAAATCATATTATCTCACACATAAGTGTCTTATACTATGAATGTCATTTGTTCCTATAGCAACCAATCACAGCTCCTGTTAATGACCTGTAGCTCCCAGCTCCATTCACTTTAATGAAGGCAGGTTTTTTGGATAACTGTAAAGTGCGGGGTTAAATTTTCCCATCAAAACATAGTCTATGACGTTCCCTGAGTCACATGAGGCGTCTGTGCAAAATTTTGTGATTGTGGATGTGACAGTGCAGATTTCTTTAACGGACATACACACACACATACATAACTACACACACGCGCACACACGCACACTCACACACACACACGCACACACACACACACGCGCACACACACACACACACACACACACTCAGCTTTATATATTAGATTAGATGACAGTTAACTCCCTCTGATAACTCCACACTTTCCTGAATAGCTCACCTCTTTAGATGCACTCCTATGAAGAAATGACACAGCAACAATTGTAGCAGGTTCAAGTCCTGATATTTTATTAATGGACGCAACCTACCAATAATACATTTAGTTAATCTGTTTTTATATCATTTAGATGAATGTGGATAATGAGATGTACTTTGACCATTTCCACATGTGGATGTCCTGAGGAAGGAGTCTGTTTGACGCAGAAAGGCATTGACAATAAACCACTATTCATCTAATTTGTCCTGCATCCTTTCTGTAATTTTCATCAATCCCCATAGAAATACTGAACTGTCAAAGTGGAATCTTAACAGTAAGTATATTACACACTTAGAAATTAATGCCTGAACTGTAAACTATTTTAAGAGATATTTCATATACATTGCTGTGAAATGTTTTCTGTTACTTTCTGGAAAGGTACATAAGAGGGGCAATAGCAGCACTTTCTTGCTTATGACACCATTGGTTAAGTAGATGCTTGATACTGAGAAATATCACTGCATTAGATTGTGTCCACAATGGGTCTTTGATGTTGCACATTTCCATAGTTTCATAGGTTTTTTAAGGGTCAAGGTAGACTTAAGACCATTGAGTTCAACCTATAGCACCAGACCTTTCTTAAATTTTAATAATATATCAACCATTACAACATCATATGGCAGCGATCCACAGTCTCACTGCCCTTCCAGTAAAGAATCTGCATT
This sequence comes from Anomaloglossus baeobatrachus, assembly GCF_048569485.1. Taxonomy (NCBI): domain Eukaryota; kingdom Metazoa; phylum Chordata; class Amphibia; order Anura; family Aromobatidae; genus Anomaloglossus; species Anomaloglossus baeobatrachus. The sequence goes on from NC_134359.1 coordinate 138,103,777, forward strand.
TGTGATTATGATTAAACCTTCTTTCCTCTAGACGGAGTGGATGCCCCTTGTCCCTGTCTCAGGCGTAGGTGTGAAAAAATCATTAGAAAGATTACTGTTCTGTCCCCTCATTTATTTGTACATTGTAATAAGATCGCCTTGAAGCCTTTTTTTTTTTCAAACTGAATAACCCCAAGTTTAATAACCTGTCTTGGTACTGCATTTCCCCCATTCCTTTAATAACCTTGGTTGCTCTTCTCTGCACCTGCTCTAGTTCACATATGTCCTGCTTATACACTGAAGACCAAAATTGTACAGAGTATTCTAAGTGTGGTCGCACTAGTAGGTTGTATAGCGGTAAAGGTACGTTTTTCTCATGAGCATCTATTCCTCTTTTAATGCTTCCCATTACTTTATTAGCCTTAGCAGCAGCTGCCCGACACTGATCAATAAAGCGGAGTTTCCCATCCACCCATAAACCAGAGTCTTTTTCAGTTTCCAGGTTTTACTCAGTGGTTTACAATTAAGTTCATAATTATAACTTTTATTTCCTCTGTCCAAGTGCATGACCTTGCATTTATCCACATTAAACTTTGCCATTTCTCAGCCCAATCCTGCAGCTTATATAAATTCTTCTGTAATATTCAATTATCCTCCTCTGCATTGATGACCTTACATAATTTAGTTTCATCTCCCACTATTGAAATTCTACTCTCTATGCCCCTTACAAGGTCATTATTAAATGTTAAAAAGAAGAGGGCCCAGTACTGATCCCTGTGGTACCCCCCTGTTAACTGTGACCCACTCCGAGTGTGTTTAATTAATTTACCAGCCTTTGGTTCCTATCGCTGAGCCAGTTCTTAAACCCGTTACACCTATTTTCCCATAATCCCATTATTCTCATTTTATGTACCAACCTTTTTTTGTGTGACACTGTATCAAATGCTTTTGAGATACTTCCTACTGGGTTAGGCAGGTGACATTTAATGAGGAATTCATAGTATCATTGATCATTTTCTTTTATAAACACTTTAGAGAAAAAGGAGTTTAGCAGAATGCCGTTTCCTTCATCCTTTTTCACCCAGACTATTTTTGAGAGGGACAACACTACCATTTTTGAGTTTCCACCGTATCAAAAATGCATCTTACAGTTCCAGCAAAGTGGATGGCATTTATAGAAATCTCATACCCGCTGTGCATCTTTTTAACTTAGCGTAAACTGAGTGTGTGTTTCAACATGTCATTTTCTCTTGCGGTTACGCTGAGTTTTATGTCCAGATTTTCCCCAAAGACTAATGTGAAAATCTGCAGATAAAACACGCACATGCATTTTTAGTGTTTCCACTGCGGAAATGCACCGAAAACATATGTAATCTGCACATACCTGTACAAATAAGGTTTTGTCAAAGCCAGATACCAGGAGATGGACCCGTGAAAGCGCCCCTAGAGGTGCGAAACGGTACCGTCGTCCTCGTGCTCCCCTCCCTCCACTCCCTCATGTCTGTTACACCTGTCAGCATCGAAAAATAAAGCTGTCTAAGGGTATGTGCGCACATTGCTTTTTACCTGCTTTTTACCTGCTTTTTTGCTGCTTTTTCTTCTACGCTGTTTAATGCCAAAATGGATGTGTTCTTCTATTCAAGCAAAGTCTATGGGAATTTGGGTTTCTTGTTCACACTATGTTGTTCAAAATGCTGCCTTTTTGTGGCAGAACTTTGGTCAAAAACTCAGCTTTGCAGTGCAAAACCCAAATGGCAAAAACAATTGACATGTTGCTTCTTTGAAAAGCTGAGTTTTTGACCAAAGTTCTGCCACAAAAAGGCAGCATTTTGAACAACATAGTGTGAACAAGAAACCCAAATTCCCATAGACTTTGCTTGAATAGAAGAACACATCCATTTTGGCAATAAACAGCGCAGAAGAAAAAGCAGCAAAAAAGCAGGTAAAAAGCAGGTAAAAAGCAACGTGCGCACATACCCTCAAGCTACCTGCAAAGTGCTGCCCGCTCTTTTATTTTCTAAGGTTTTGTCAAAGCTAGATACCAGGAGGTATCAAAAACACAGCTTTATTTAAAGCATGAGATACATAAAGGCAGAGTCAAAAGCGTGATGAAATTCTGCAATATCAAAAACTCCATCAAAATCTTATGGTGGGAGCTTAGTCTACACTGACAAAAATAGTCACCTTGTTTCCAAAAATAAAGAGCTTTACAAATTAATTGGCTTTGGAAAAAAAAGTGAAAAACTGTATAATGCAAACCTATACCGGACACTTCCAATGTTACCTGGAGAGAGAGGACCTTGGGATCATGTCCTTTGTAAGATATTACATTTGAACTGGATTCTGAATTTACTGTTTGACGTGATGACTAGGAATACTCAATTCTATACTGTACAAATTTGTTTTTACTGCAATATGAGGCAGTTGGTGACCACCACCCCTCTCCCCACTTTTGTTAGTATCATTATGGCCTTTGTTACATATTTGGAGTAAATAGTAATTTCCTCTAAAGGCTGCTTTACATGCAGCGACATCGTTAGCGATGTCGCTCGTGAAAGCCCCCGCCCCCGTCGTTTGTGCGTCACGGGCAAATCGCTGCTCGTGGCGCACAATATCGCTAGGACGCGTAACATGTACTTACCTTCCTAGCGATGTCGCTGTGGGCGACGAACAACCTCTTTAAGGGTGAGGTTCGTGTGCCGTCACAGTGACGTCACACAGCGGCCCACCAATAGAAGCGGAGGGACGGAGACCAGCCGCATTTACAACACGCCACCTCGTTGCCGGAGGACGCAGGAACGCTGCTGTTCATCATTCCCGGGGTGTCACACGTAGTGATGTGTGCTGCCTCAGGATTGACGAACAACCTGCGTCTAGCACCAGCAACGATTTTTTCAAAATGAACGACGTGTCAACGATTATTTTGAGTATTTTTGATCATTAACACTCGCTCATAGGTGTCACACGCAATGACGTTGCTAACGACGCCGGATGTGCGTCACGAATTCCGTGACCCCGACGACATATCGTTAGAGATATCATTGCGTGTAAAGCCCCCTTTAGGCCTCGGTTTCACTTGCGTATAGCTTCTGATGCCTGAGCATTGGAAGCGATATGCTAATGACCCTCTGCTGCGAGCGTCAGACGAGGGTCATGCAATTGTGATGCAATCATATCACAGCTGCGGAGAGAAGGGGGGAGCACTTTCTACCTCACCTTTGCTGCCTGTCTTCGTATATATCGCACTGCGGTTGGATGACATGTGAGTGCAGTGCGATGTTTCACATGCTCCCATAGACTTGTTTGGGGGTGCGTGAGCCGAGACTCGATGCCAAACGCAGCATGCTAAGATTCATTCCACATGCCGCTATGGCATGAGAAATCAATCTCAGATGGACACTGCCCCATAGTTTTACACAGGTGTGAGTGCAATCTGATGTTTTATTGGATTGCACTCGCCCGTGCACAACGCAAGTGGAACTGAACCCTCATTAGGTAAATATAAGCTTCCAATAGGACAGGCTGATTTCACTTTAAAATATCTGCTTGGATCCTTTGGATATCATTGTGTTTAACCCTCTGCCTCCCAACTCGAAAAATATTGTCCTGTACAAATTACAGCAACAAGAAATTCAGAGAAGCCATAGGCTCAAATAATGTTTACGTTTATTTTTCTACATTTAAGAACAATTGGAACAAACAAAAATAGACAATTCTCTGCCTCCCGTCATAAATAACTAGTCTTTAATACAATTTAATTGAATAAATTTCAAAATTTACCTTTACACAAAATATAATACATAGAATCTTCTTTTATAAATGAAACGGACACAAACGTAGAAAATGTGTCAGCGCTGTCTGTTCCCTTTAGTGACGGAGGAAGATGATGGTGTCTTTTAGAAGGAATTCGATGCAGTCTTGGGTATTGATATTAATAAGTGCTTGGGTATGAGCTTGCTTTGGTGGGAGGTAAAAAATAAAAAAAATCTGATTTATCCAGTAATATACCAGCGTCAGATCTTATCGTCTAGATATTTAGCAGGGATTGTAGCTTTCTTTCAATGTGAATATATACTACAAGATATGACTCTAAGATTTTACAAGGCACTTGTCCATCAGACAGAACCCTATAATTTTAGTCCATTTGATACATAGCCATAAAATCTGCAGATTTGGATATTTCACCATCAGGATACATAATCCTGGTCCATATGATGTTCATTTGCCTCTATTACAAACAAGACACATTATACATCATAGAAAGAAGAATGCGGAACAAAATGATATATAAGACCTAGTCAGGTAGAATAAGTTCTTCTAGACATCATATACATGGTATGCACAAATTATAAGTGACCACAACATATGAGCGCTGAGGTTTCCACACCTGACACCTCTAGTAAAACCGCTCACATGTGGTTGTCAAGATTCCATTTGCATTTTTTTTTTTTTATTAGGGAGCATTGATTGACAAAAAAGGATGAAGATTTCTTGCTAGTTTCCTCACAGAAAACTAAGAAACAAAAGGCAGAGAGTAAACCCAAGGGAATATGTTGGCGCCATATAAATCACAAATATTATATCTGCCGGTTACTGAAGTGACCCTGACATTTAGGTGATCAGCCAGCCTGAGCAGGACGGTCGCAGGTAAGTCTACTCCACAGATGCAAACGTTGATCCAGAAAAATACGCTGCTGCTCTAGTTGGCAATAAACGAGTGAAGAGAAGCGGAGGCACTTCATGTTTGGTCTGATAGCTTCTACCGATATAGCAGAGCTGGGCACAAAGCGGTGATATAATCAGACCACTGGCGGCTGAGCTTTGTACTATATGGTCGATTCTTTTGTGTTTGTAAATCACAAGTGCCTGAGTGGCAATTACGAACTTAATAAAAAGCAATGGGGTAGAAGTCTTTACGGTACAAGCGGTCATAAAAGGCCGAGGCAATAATTAGGAGGACAAGTAATAGTTACGAGGGCAAAACAAATGCTGGGAGAAATTGTCCAATATGTCAGCATTGTTTTCATATAGGCATTATAATTAATGTTACAAAGACTTTAAAGCCTCTTCAGTTTACTTCACTTTATTACCTATTTTTTTTTTTCATGCTTTGATAAACTGCATGATAAATCAAAGAAAAATGCCAGCGAGCTTTCACAATGGGCAGCGCTTGTTTGCCATTGTCAAACAGGAGAGCACTGAAGAGGCTGCGCTGCTCCTCGAGATCCCGGCCAAGCATGTGGCAGCAGGACGGAGACGCCAATTCATTAGCCACATAGTGCACGACTACTTGGGATTTTTTTCTTATAAGACATAAAAAAAAAAACATGTCCAAGTAGTCATTTGTAGTTTCTTGCTTTCTAGTGTAAGTAAACACAGAAAGATTATTGGGATCACATATAAACCTGAAATCCGAACCGATAGCAAAAGCGTGACTATAAGAAAATTCACATTTCTCCAATATCCTTTTGAGAAAATCTAATAGAAGAGGTTTGTAAAGCAGAGCCGTGACCTCCTACAGACGGGAGCCACAGGTACGTGTCACAGGGAAATGATGAATAAAATACCAAGGACGGCGGCCTCCCCAGACGAGAGGAGGATGCGGCCAGGGTCATTCTCCGCGCCCCGAGCATGGTGTTGGCTTTACAGCTCTACAACACAAAGCCACTGTGAATATGTGGAATTCATAAGAACAAGTTTTCTGTGTAAATCTAAAGGAGGAGGTGGGACGGCCGCACACAATGAGCGGTAAAACAAATACTACAACAGGACACGGTGACCAGTGTTACAGATGACAAAACGTCACCGATTGTCACAAGGCAGCGCACAGCACAATGCACTGTTTTCCAGATCTAAACACACAATTTAGGTTAACTCTTCAGGCTTTGTTGGAACGTAGATTACAAGCAACCCAAGAGGTTTAATATTTGGGGGCCAATGCGGAAATAAGTTGTTCAGTTTGCAAAATGAGGATGCTGGGTTGTAAGAGGGTGAACGGGTGAAGAATATGTACTCCCCAAAAAGAAAGAATCAATAATAATAACAGGCGTACAACATTAGATCTAACATGCTGGACAGATGAGAGAACTTCACATATCTCTGTGGAAACATGGCTGCCAATGGCAGTAATATATGGGGACCTCGGTACGGCTGACTCTTAAGGTAGTGCCCACTCATGCCCTGCAGGGGTCCTTACTGCTATGGCTACAAAACGCCTATATATTGTCACAGCAAAACCTTCCAGATTAGGTTAAAATTATTTGGACATTTTTTTTTTGTTGTACATGGAGCGTCCCTGGATGGGTGCAGGAATCACAGCAGAAAGACCGAAACTTCAACACTTCACAGTCCTCAAATATAGGAGGCGACATCCCCACAAGAGAGGACGAGACGGCAACACAGGACAGCCCTCAAAATGTTGTAAGTTATTATCCCCGTCCGGCTCTGCATTACACATCACACAAAGCGTTTCACGATGAGCAACTGTATAATAATGGGTTTCATGTTTTTAGGATCCGTTAAGAAAACCAGTCTGTGTGATATATATATTTACACACACACACAAACACACACACACACACATACACTGGAACCTTGGTCTAAGAGTAACTTGGTTTGAGAGTGTTTTGTAAGACAAGCAAAGCTTTTTACAAATTTGTAACTTGGTTTAAGAGCAATGCTTTGCAATAAGAGCAAATACTCACCGAGCACACGTCTGGTTCTCTCCTTTCACCACACTCTGGATGTAACTTTCTATACATATGGGTTTATGAGGGATCGATCCTGTCAAACTAATTTGATCAGCTTCTATGAAGAGGTAAGTTCAAGTCTGGACCAGGGAAATGCAGTGGATGTTGTGTATATGGACTTTTCAAAAGCTTTTGATACGGTGCCACACAAAAGGTTGGTACATAAAATGAGAATAATGGGGATAGGGGAAAATATGTGTAACTGGGTTAAAAACTGGCTCAGTGATAGGAAACAAAGGGTGGTTATTAATGGTACGTACTCGGACTGGGTCTCAGTTCATAGTGGGGTACCACAGGGGTCAGTATTGGGCCCGCTTCTTTTCAACATATTTATAAATTACCTTGTTGGGGGCATGCGGAGTAGAATTTCAATATTTGCAGATGATACTAAACTCTGCAGGGTAATCAATACAGAGGAGGATAATTTTATATTACAGGGAGATTTATGTAAATTGGAGGATTGGGCTGAGAAGTGGCAACTGAGGTTTAATGTAGATAAATGTAAGGTCATGCACTTGGGTAGAGGAAATAACATTTATGATTATGTACTTAATTGTAGAACACTGGGTAAAACAGACAGAAAAAGACTTGGGTGTATGGGTGGATGGTAAACTTCACTTTAGTGGACAGTGTCAGGCAGCTGCTGCCAGGGCTAATAAAATAATGGGATGTATTAAAAGAGGTATAAGTGTTCATGAAAAAAATATAGTTCTACCTCTGTACAAGTCACTAGTGCGACCGCACTTAGAATACTGTGTACAATTCTGGTCACCGATATATAAGAAGGACATAGCTGAACTGGAGAGGGTGCAGAGAAGAGCCACCAAGATTATTAGAGGAATGGGTGGGCTGCAATACCAAGACAGGTTATTAAACTTGGGGTTATTTAGTTTGGAAAAACGAAGGCTTAGGGGGGATCTAATCACAATGTATAAATATATGAGGGGACAGTACAGAGACCTTTCCAAAGGAAGGACTGGAACACGGGGGCATCCGCTACGTCTTGAGGAAAGAAGGTTTAATCATAATCACAGACGAGGATTCTTTACTGTACGAGCAGTGAGACTATGGAACTCTCTGCCGCATGATGTTGTAATGAGTGATTCACTACTAACATTTAAGCAGAGCCTGGACGCCTTTCTTGAAAAATTTAATATTACCAGTTATGTATATTAGATTTTATGACAGGGTATTGATCCAGGGAACTAGTCTGATTGCCGGATGTGGAGTCAGGAAGGAAATTTTTTCCCCATTGGAACTTGTTTGCCACATTGGGGGTTTTTTTGCCTTCCTCTGGATCAACATGTTAGGGTACGGGTTGAACTAGATGGACTTAGAGTCTCCCTTCAACCTTAAAAACTATGATACTACGATATTTACTGTACAATGTATACAGTATGGCATTGTACGGTACAGTATATACTATATAACATGTCTATCAATTTGCATTTGTGGATACAGTATTGTACTTTCTTATTGATAACCTGTACAGCACATTGCTTGTACTGTATCTCTCGCACACCAACAATTCTATTGGAAGCTAAAGTGCAGTTTGTTTTTTGTTTTTTACTGTACTGTATAGCATTTTGTATTCGTATACGGTAATAATTTTATATGAACACAGCACATTATTTTGTATTACTGTAATAAGTTTGTATAAATACAGAAAATATTTTTGGGTTGTGGAACAAATTTTCTGTGTTTCAATTATTTCCTATAGGAAAATTCACTTTGATATAAGAGTAACTTGGTTTAAGAGCACACTCCTCGAACCAATTATACTCGTAATCGAAGGTTCCACTGCATAGACACACACCTCTCACATTTATACACACATACATCCTCACACATTATGTATATACACATTATATATACACACACACATACAGTCTGTAATATATATATATATATATATATATATATATATATATATATATATATATATATATATATATATATATATATATATATATATATATATATATATACACAACACACACACACACCCTCACATGTATACACACATCCTCGCACATTACTGTACATTATATATATATATATATATATATAAAAATAAATAAAAACATACACACACATAAAGTCTGTATACATACACAAACACATATATAGTCACACATACAGTCATGAACATACACACATGTATTATAGTTTTGGAGGGGGCCATGTCGGAATACCATTTCCCAGTGATGTACTGGACAGCTGCTTTCTCCCACAATGATGCTCCGTGATCCCTGAAATGTCTTCTGTGAATAAGCGGCTTTTACAGAAACAATTGAATACAAACATGAATAAAAGTGAGGCAATGTATAGATTGTCAGAGCATGAAATAGTAAAATATAAAGAGCCCCATTAGGGCCATAGCTTAAACATGCGCTCCGATCTGCTCTGCAGAGGGCATGGTTCAGACATGGGACATTGGCACTTGCTTGTGGTACAGCGCTGAGCTTGGCAGGCCAGTCCTTGTTGTCAGTGCTCTGCTGGCTTCGCTGTATGCGAGGACATTGATAGATTTGCTGCTTCTGCAACATCTACTTGTTAATTTCCTCCAAGAATCAAATGTTTTTCCAGACCAAATCCATACTCCAGAGGTTATGCCAACCACCAGACACATAAAGTACTTTAACATGAAAACCGCATACTCCGGCCTGGATTTTTTTTTGTCTGCAGAACAAGAGCAGTTGTGGGATTTTTCCCAATATTCCCTGTAGTGCTGTTCATAAATATAACAAGCGACCACTATGGTGGCAGGAACAGTGTACAGGACGGTGAATATACCTATCCGGATCATTAGTTTTTCTAGTTTGTCTGTTTTGGTGCCACCCTGTTTTATAACACTCCGAATTCTGAAGAGTGAAACAAACCCGGCTAATAGAAACATAGTTCCTGTGAAGAGGTAGACTACAAGCGGGGCCAGCACAAACCCACGCAGGTTCTCCAGGTTCTGATTGCCCACGTAGCAGATCCCAGCCACAGGGTCACCGTCCACTGAACTCAATGCCAGGACAGCTATAGACTTGACACTTGGGATGAGCCACGCAGCCATATGGAAATACTGGGAGTAGCTGGCAATGGCCTCATTACCCCACTTCATACCGGCTGCCAGAAACCATGTAAAAGACAGGATCACCCACCAGATGGAACTGGCCATTCCAAAGAAGTAGATAAGAAGGAAAACCACAGTGCAGAGGGCCGGTCCAGTGGTCTCATAATGAATGTGGTCCCTGTTGCAGGCAACGTTTTCATGTCCAACGATAAGTCTGATGATGTAGCCAATGGATACAAAGAGATAACAAGCAGATAAGAAGATGATGGGCCGCTCTGGGTACCGAAACCGCTCCATGTCAATCAGAAAGGTGGCTACAGTAGTAAAGGTGGAGATGAAGCACAGTATGGACCACAACCCAAGCCAGTACGTGGCAAATGTCTTCTCATCCGGGGTGAAGTAGGGCTGGAAACACGGCATGGCACAGTTGGGAACCTGGCCGGTCTTGATTCTGTTATACAGGGGATGAGATTCTTTTGTTATGGAGATGAAAGGCTCCCGGCATTTGCACACCCCCTCACAGTCACCGTTCTGCTGCTTCTGGTTATGGAGAGGAGTCAAGTGTTTGGAGCCTCTGGGGGGATGAGTTGGTTTTACAAATAATGGTGGAAGTGTGGTGGTCTCAGTCCTGTTATAATCCATGCAGAGGTTTTCAGGGTCTCCATTTTGGGGGAGTTTGTCACAATTCATTCTCTCTGGCCAAGCAAAGCCATATTGCCTCATGAGTGGAGAACACCCTGCTTTAGCTCGTTCACACACAGATCTGCAGGGTGGCAGAGGTTTCCTGTAGTCGGCCAAGCAAATAGGAGTATACATGCTGCAGAGGAAGAACTTCAGATCGAGCGAGCACTGGATCTCCACCAGCGGCCAGAACTGGTGCACCTCCAAGCCGGCCTCATCCTGAGTGTCGTGATTGAACTGGTTGGGCATGTAGGTGTAATTATATCCAATGCCCTTACACATGGGCACAGTTATCTCTTGGCAGACGATTGCCTTGGACGCAGCAGACACGGGCACAGGGACCTGCAGGATGAACACAAGGCCCAGGACAAAGCCTCCGGGGATCAGTCCAGCCATGACTCTCATGGGGAGCGACACTCCGCTTCAATCCCCTCTAACAAAGCGTGAAGTATAAGAAAACATATTCAGAGAAAGTCTGAGAATCTTCAGGGGTCCGGGCTCAGGATCACAACTTTACACTGATTTACAAGTGTTCACTGGGGGAGAAAAAGGGTCATTAATAACAATAATACGATAGAACAGCATATATGTATGTGTTAGGAAGGGTAGGCAGAGAGCGGACAGAGACAGGACAGAGACAAGACAGAGATGGGACAGTGATAGAAAGCAGACAGAGTGGACAGAGGCAGGACAGAGACAGGACACAGACAAGACAGAGACAGAGATGGGACAGTGATAGAAAGCAGACAGAGTGGACAGAGGCAGGACAGAGAGTACAGAGACAGGACAGTGATAGAGAGCAGACAGAGTGGACAGAGGCAGGACAGAGAGTACAGAGACAGGACAGTGATAGAGAGCAGACAGAGTGGACAGAGGCAGGACAGAGAGTACAGAGACAGGACAGTGATAGAGAGCAGACAGAGTGGACAGAGGCAGGACAGAGAATACAGAGACAGGACAGTGATAGAGAGCAGACAGAGTGGACAGAGGCAGGACAGAGAGTACAGAGACAGGACAGTGATAGAGAGCAGACAGAGTGGACAGAGGCAGGACAGAGAGTACAGAGACAGGACAGTGATAGAGAGCAGACAGAGTGGACAGAGGCAGGACAGAGTACAGAGACAGGACAGTGATAGAGAGCAGACAGAGTGGACAGAGGCAGGACAGAGAGTACAGAGACAGGACAGTGATAGAGAGCAGACAGAGTGGACAGAGGCAGGACAGAGAGTACAGAGACAGGAAAGTGATAGAGAGCAGACAGAGTGGACAGAGGCAGGACAGAGAGTACAGAGACAGGACAGTGATAGAGAGCAGACAGAGTGGACAGAGGCAGGACAGAGAGTACAGAGACAGGACAGTGATAGAGAGCAGACAGAGTGGACAGAGGCAGGACAGAGAGTACAGAGACAGGACAGTGATAGAGAGCAGACAGAGTGGACAGAGGCAGAGAGCAGACAGAGTGGACAGAGGCAGGACAGTGACAGAAATGGGACAGTGATAGAGAGCAGACAGAGTGGACAGAGGCAGGACAGAGAGTACAGAGACAGGAAAGTGATAGAGAGCAGACAGAGTGGACAGAGGCAGGACAGAGAGTACAGAGACAGGAAAGTGATAAAGAGCAGACAGAGTGGACAGAGGCAGGACAGAGAGTACAGAGACAGGAAAGTGATAAAGAGCAGACAGAGAGGACAAAGGCAGGACAGAGTACAGAGACAGGACAGTGATAGAGAGCAGACAGAGGCAGGACAGAGAGTACAGAGACAGGACAGTGATAGAGAGCAGACAGAGTGGACAGAGGCAGGACAGAGAGTACAGAGACAGGACAGTGATAGAGAGCAGACAGAGTGGACAGAGGCAGGACAGAGAGTACAGAGACAGGACAGTGATAGAGAGCAGACAGAGTACAGAGACAGGACAGTGATAGAGAGCAGACAGAGTGTACAGAGGCAGGACAGAGAGTACAGAGACAGGACAGTGATAGAGAGCAGACAGAGTGGACAGAGGCAGGACAGTGACAGAAATGGGACAGTGATAGAGAGCAGACAGAGTGGACAGAGGCAGGACAGAGAGTACAGAGACAGGACAGTGATGGAGAGCAGACAGAGTGGACAGAGGCAGGACAGAGAGTACAGAGACAGGACAGTGATAGAGAGCAGACAGAGTGGACAGAGGCAGAGAGCAGACAGAGTGGACAGAGGCAGGACAGTGACAGAAATGGGACAGTGATAGAGAGCAGACAGAGTGGACAGAGGCAGGACAGAGAGTACAGAGACAGGAAAGTGATAGAGAGCAGACAGAGTGGACAGAGGCAGGACAGAGAGTACAGAGACAGGAAAGTGATAAAGAGCAGACAGAGTGGACAGAGGCAGGACAGAGAGTACAGAGACAGGAAAGTGATAAAGAGCAGACAGAGAGGACAAAGGCAGGACAGAGTACAGAGACAGGACAGTGATAGAGAGCAGACAGAGGCAGGACAGAGAGTACAGAGACAGGACAGTGATAGAGAGCAGACAGAGTGGACAGAGGCAGGACAGAGAGTACAGAGACAGGACAGTGATAGAGAGCAGACAGAGTGGACAGAGGCAGGACAGAGAGTACAGAGACAGGACAGTGATAGAGAGCAGACAGAGTACAGAGACAGGACAGTGATAGAGAGCAGACAGAGTGTACAGAGGCAGGACAGAGAGTACAGAGACAGGACAGTGATAGAGAGCAGACAGAGTGGACAGAGGCAGGACAGTGACAGAAATGGGACAGTGATAGAGAGCAGACAGAGTGGACAGAGGCAGGACAGAGAGTACAGAGACAGGACAGTGATGGAGAGCAGACAGAGTGGACAGAGGCAGGACAGAGAGTACAGAGACAGGAAAGTGATAGAGAGCAGACAAAGTGGACAGAGGCAGGACAGAGAGTACAGAGACAGGAAAGTGATAGAGAGCAGACAAAGTGGACAGAGGCAGGACAGAGAGTACAGAGACAGGACAGTGATAGAGAGCAGACAGAGTGGACAGAGGCAGGACAGAGAGTACAGAGACAGGACAGTGATAGAGAGCAGACAGAGTGGACAGAGGCAGGACAGTGACAGAAATGGGACAGTGATAGAGAGCAGACAGAGTGGACAGAGATATGACAGAGACAGGACAGTGATAAAGAACAGACAGAGTGTACAAGAGGCAGGACAGTGACAGAGAGCAAACAGAGACAGGTCAGAGAGAGGACAGAGACAGTGATAGCGGACAAAGAGCGGACAGAGACATAACAGTGACAGGACGATGATAGACAGCAGAGACATGACAGAGAGAGGACAGACAGGACAGAGAGCAGACAGACGGGGCACAGAGCGGACAGAGACAAGACAGAAAGGACAGAGATGGGACAGAGACATGACAGGGAGGGTACAATGCCAGTAAGTGGACAGAGACAGAGAGCAGACAGAGACTGGGCAGAGAGTGGACAGAGACAGTGATTCCAGCAGTAATAGACAGCGGGCAGAAACGAAGCAGAAAGGGGACAGATGCAGGACAGTGATAGAGAGCGGATAGGGACGGGGCAGAGAGCAGACAGACAGTTATAGAGAGTGGACAGAGAGCAGACAGACAGTTATAGAGAGTGGACAGAGAGCAGACAGACAGTTATAGAGAGTGGACAGAGAGCAGACAGCAACAGTGAGAGAGACCAGACAGAGATGGGACAGAGTCAGTGAGTGAGCGCGGATAGAGATAGAGTGGACAGAGACAGTAATAAAGATGGGACAGAGACAGTGAGAGAGCGGACAGAGACGGGATAGACAGTGCCAAAGACAGGACAGAAATGGGACCGAGATAGACACAGTGACAGGACAGAGACAGGATCTGATAACACTTCCTCAGACTGTGAGGTGCAGAGCGGGTGTTTACTACTTTTACCAAATATTATTATCAATCATCATCCATTATTACTACTGAGGGTTCAGTGCTGGGAAATATTACTGTGTATTGGAAAACAACACAGGATACTAAGGTCCGGGCGGAATATACAGTGCATCTGCCATAGACTGGAGAATCAGGAAGCAGCCATTAATGACAGATAAGTACAGGATCTACCTTCGTGGAGCCGCTCCTGGACCTGCACACAGCCTAATGCAGGGAACTGCGAGCTCTGGCCCGAGGCACCGAGGGTAATGCTGCGCCCGGACTGTCGCTGGTACTCCCAATGACAGGACTGCTGCTGCGCCCGGACTGTCGCTGGTACTCCCAATGATAGGACTGCTGCTGCGCCCGGACTGTCGCTGGTACTCCCAATGACAGGACTGCTGCTGCGCCCGGACTGTCGCTGGTACTCCCAATGACAGGACTGCTGCTGCGCCCGGACTGTCGCTGGTACTCCCAATGACAGGACTGCTGCTGCGCCCGGACTGTCGCTGGTACTCCCAATGATAGGACTGCTGCTGCGCCCGGACTGTCGCTGGTACTCCCAATGATAGGACTGCTGCTGCGCCCGGACTGTCGCTGGTACTCCCAATGACAGGACTCTGCTGCGCCCGGACTGTCGCTGGTACTCCCAATGACAGGACTGCTGCTGCGCCCGGACTGTCGCTGGTACTCCCAATGACAGGACTGCTGCTGCGCCCGGACTGTCGCTGGTACTCGGCGGTACTCCCAGCTCTGTGCTCCGGGGTGATGCCCCCTCAGGTAGCCCGTGTTAGTGATGAGCTCCCGGACTCTTGGCGCGGGTCATCTCGTCCCGTCCTGTCGCGGCTGCCGGTCACGCTCGCACTTTGCTGCAGTTGTGGAGAAGTTCTCGGTCGGGTCCCGGGCTCGGTGCCGCTGAGCCATCGCTGTAGTCACTTGTATATCACGCGCACTACTGCTCCATCCAGAAACACATCCGCGGCAGCTGCTCCGATAGCCGCGGCCAGATCCAGCAGACTGCTCAGCCCGGAGCCGCTCTGCCCGCACTTCTCTTATCTGTCTACCTGTGCCCAGAAGGGAGCTCCGCCAGACACACCTATTTGCAACGAGACCCCGCCCTCTGCTGCTGATTGGACGATAACATTACTTGTCGCTTTCGTTGTGTATAAGATGACCCCGCCCATGTGCGGTGGCGGAGGTGAAGAGATGCGCACATTGTGGCAGCGTGGAGGTGGATAGATGTGCACACTGGTGGCCATCCAGAGGGAGAACTGTGCACACTGGTGGCCATCCAGAGGGAGAACTGTGCACACTGGTGGCCATCCAGAGGGAGAACTGTGCACACTGGTGGCCATCCAGAGGAGGAGAACTGTGCACACTGGTGGCCATCCAGAGGAGGAGAACTGTGCACACTGGTGGCCATCCAGAGGAGGAGAACTGTGCACACTGGTGGCCGTCCAGAGGAGGAGAACTGTGCACACTGGTGGCCGTCCAGAGGAGGAGAGCTGCGCACACTGGTGGCCGTCCAGAGGAGGAGAGCTGCGCACACTGGTGGCCGTCCAGAGGAGGAGAGCTGCGCACACTGGTGGCCATCCAGAGGAGGAGAACTGTGCACACTGGTGGCCATCCAGAGGAGGAGAGCTGCGCACACTGGTGGCCGTCCAGAGGAGGAGAACTGTGCACACTGGTGGCCATCCAGAGGAGGAGAACTGTGCACACTGGTGGCCGTCCAGAGGAGGAGAGCTGCGCACACTGGTGGCCGTCCAGAGGAGGAGAGCTGCGCACACTGGTGGCCGTCCAGAGGAGGAGAGCTGCGCACACTGGTGGCCGTCCAGAGGAGGAGAGCTGCGCACACTGGTGGTCGTCCAGAGGAGGAGAACTGTGCACACTGGTGGCCGTCCAGAGGAGGAGAACTGGCACACTGGTGGCCGTCCAGAGGAGGAGAACTGGCACACTGGTGGCCGTCCAGAGGAGGAGAGCTGCGCACACTGGTGGCCGTCCAGAGGAGGAGAACTGGCACACTGGTGGCCGTCCAGAGGAGGAGAACTGGGCACACTGGTGGCCGTCCAGAGGAGGAGAACTGGGCACACTGGTGGCCGTCCAGAGGAGGAGAACTGGCACACTGGTGGCCGTCCAGAGGAGGAGAACTGGCACACTGGTGGCCGTCCAGAGGAGGAGAGCTGTGCACACTGGTGGCCGTCCAGAGGAGGAGAGCTGTGCACACTGGTGGCCTTCCAGAGGAGGAGAACTGCGCACACTGGTGGCCGTCCAGAGGAGGAGAGCTGCGCACACTGGTGGCCGTCCAGAGGAGGAGAGCTGGGCACACTGGTGGCCGTCCAGAGGAGGAGAACTGCGCACACTGGTGGCCGTCCAGAGGAGGAGAACTGGCACACTGGTGGCCGTCCAGAGGAGGAGAACTGGGCACACTGGTGGCCGTCCAGAGGAGGAGAACTGGGCACACTGGTGGCCGTCCAGAGGAGGAGAACTGGCACACTGGTGGCCGTCCAGAGGAGGAGAACTGGGCACACTGGTGGCCGTCCAGAGGAGGAGAACTGGCACACTGGTGGCCGTCCAGAGGAGGAGAACTAGCACACTGGTGGCCGTCCAGAGGAGGAGAGCTGTGCACACTGGTGGCCGTCCAGAGGAGGAGAGCTGTGCACACTGGTGGCCGTCCAGAGGAGGAGAACTGCGCACACTGGTGGCCGTCCAGAGGAGGAGAGCTGTGCACACTGGTGGCCGTCCAGAGGAGGAGAACTGCGCACACTGGTGGCCATCCAGAGCAGGAGAGCTGGGCACACTGGTGGCCGTCCAGAGGAGGAGAACTGGCACACTGGTGGCCGTCCAGAGGAGGAGAACTGCGCACACTGGTGGCCATCCAGAGGAGGAGAGCTGCACACTGGTGGCCGTCCAGAGGAGGAGAACTGCGCACACTGGTGGCCGTCCAGAGGAGGAGAACTGGGCACACTGGTGGCCGTCCAGAGGAGAGCTGCGCACACTGGTGGCCGTCCAGAGGAGGAGAGCTGGGCACACTGGTGGCCGTCCAGAGGAGGAGAACTGCGCACACTGGTGGCCGTCCAGAGGAGGAGAACTGGCACACTGGTGGCCGTCCAGAGGAGGAGAACTGGGCACACTGGTGGCCGTCCAGAGGAGGAGAACTGGCACACTGGTGGCCGTCCAGAGGAGGAGAACTGCGCACACTGGTGGCCATCCAGAGGAGGAGAGCTGGGCACACTGGTGGCCGTCCAGAGGAGGAGAACTGGCACACTGGTGGCCGTCCAGAGGAGGAGAACTGCGCACACTGGTGGCCATCCAGAGGAGGAGAGCTGCACACTGGTGGCCGTCCAGAGGAGGAGAACTGCGCACCCTGGTGGCCGTCCAGAGGAGGAGAACTGGGCACACTGGTGGCCGTCCAGAGGAGGAGAGCTGCGCACACTGGTGGCCGTCCAGAGGAGGAGAGCTGGGCACACTGGTGGCCGTCCAGAGGAGGAGAACTGCGCACACTGGTGGCCGTCCAGAGGAGGAGAACTGGCACACTGGTGGCCGTCCAGAGGAGGAGAGCTGCGCACACTGGTGACCGTCCAGAGGAGGAGAGCTGCGCACACTGGTGGCCGTCCAGAAGAGGAGAGCTGCACACTGGTGGCCGTCCAGAAGAGGAGAACTGCACACTGGTGGCCGTCCAGAAGAGGAGAGCTGCACACTGGTGGCCGTCCAGAGGAGGAGAGCTGCGCACACTGGTGGCCGTCCAGAGGAGGAGAACTGGGCACACTGGTGGCCGTCCAGAGGAGGAGAGCTGCGCACACTGGTGGCCGTCCAGAGGAGGAGAGCTGCGCACACTGGTGGCCGTCCAGAGGAGGAGAGCTGCACACACTGGTGGCCGTCCAGAGGAGGAGAGCTGCGCACACTGGTGGCCGTCCAGAGGAGGAGAGCTGCGCACACTGGTGGCCGTCCAGAAGAGGAGAGCTGCACACTGGTGGCCGTCCAGAAGAGGAGAACTGCACACTGGTGGCCGTCCAGAAGAGGAGAGCTGCACACTGGTGGCCGTCCAGAGGAGGAGAGCTGCGCACACTGGTGGCCGTCCAGAGGAGGAGAACTGGGCACACTGGTGGCCGTCCAGAGGAGGAGAGCTGCGCACACTGGTGGCCGTCCAGAGGAGGAGAGCTGCGCACACTGGTGGCCGTCCAGAGGAGGAGAGCTGCGCACACTGGTGGCCGTCCAGAGGAGGAGAGCTGCGCACACTGGTGGCCGTCCAGAGGAGGAGAGCTGTGCACACTGGTGGCCGTCCAGAGGAGGAGAGCTGCGCACACTGGTGGCCGTCCAGAGGAGGAGAACTGGGCACACTGGTGGCCGTCCAGAGGAGGAGAACTGGGCACACTGGTGGCCGTCCAGAGGAGGAGAGCTGTGCACACTGGTGGCCGTCCAGAGGAGGAGAGCTGTGCACACTGGTGGCCGTCCAGAGGAGGAGAACTGGGCACACTGGTGGCCGTCCAGAGGAGGAGAACTGGGCACACTGGTGGCCGTCCAGAGGAGGAGAACTGGGCACACTGGTGGCCGTCCAGAGGAGGAGAACTGGGCACACTGGTGGCCGTCCAGAGGAGGAGAGCTGCGCACACTGGTGGCCGTCCAGAGGAGGAGAACTGGGCACACTGGTGGCCGTCCAGAGGAGAGCTGTGCACACTGGTGGCCGTCCAGAAGAGGAGAGCTGCACACTGGTGGCCGTCCAGAGGAGGAGAACTGGGCACACTGGTGGCCGTCCAGAGGAGGAGAACTGGGCACACTGGTGGCCGTCCAGAGGAGAGCTGTGCACACTGGTGGCCGTCCAGAGGAGGAGAACTGCGCACACTGGTGGCCGTCCAGAGGAGGAGAACTGGCACACTGGTGGCCGTCCAGAGGAGGAGAGCTGCGCACACTGGTGACCGTCCAGAGGAGGAGAGCTGCGCACACTGGTGGCCGTCCAGAAGAGGAGAGCTGCACACTGGTGGCCGTCCAGAAGAGGAGAACTGCACACTGGTGGCCGTCCAGAAGAGGAGAGCTGCACACTGGTGGCCGTCCAGAGGAGGAGAGCTGCGCACACTGGTGGCCGTCCAGAGGAGGAGAACTGGGCACACTGGTGGCCGTCCAGAGGAGGAGAGCTGCGCACACTGGTGGCCGTCCAGAGGAGGAGAGCTGCGCACACTGGTGGCCGTCCAGAGGAGGAGAGCTGCACACACTGGTGGCCGTCCAGAGGAGGAGAGCTGCGCACACTGGTGGCCGTCCAGAGGAGGAGAGCTGCGCACACTGGTGGCCGTCCAGAAGAGGAGAGCTGCACACTGGTGGCCGTCCAGAAGAGGAGAACTGCACACTGGTGGCCGTCCAGAAGAGGAGAGCTGCACACTGGTGGCCGTCCAGAGGAGGAGAGCTGCGCACACTGGTGGCCGTCCAGAGGAGGAGAACTGGGCACACTGGTGGCCGTCCAGAGGAGGAGAGCTGCGCACACTGGTGGCCGTCCAGAGGAGGAGAGCTGCGCACACTGGTGGCCGTCCAGAGGAGGAGAGCTGCGCACACTGGTGGCCGTCCAGAGGAGGAGAGCTGCGCACACTGGTGGCCGTCCAGAGGAGGAGAGCTGTGCACACTGGTGGCCGTCCAGAGGAGGAGAGCTGCGCACACTGGTGGCCGTCCAGAGGAGGAGAACTGGGCACACTGGTGGCCGTCCAGAGGAGGAGAACTGGGCACACTGGTGGCCGTCCAGAGGAGGAGAGCTGTGCACACTGGTGGCCGTCCAGAGGAGGAGAGCTGTGCACACTGGTGGCCGTCCAGAGGAGGAGAACTGGGCACACTGGTGGCCGTCCAGAGGAGGAGAACTGGGCACACTGGTGGCCGTCCAGAGGAGGAGAACTGGGCACACTGGTGGCCGTCCAGAGGAGGAGAACTGGGCACACTGGTGGCCGTCCAGAGGAGGAGAGCTGCGCACACTGGTGGCCGTCCAGAGGAGGAGAACTGGGCACACTGGTGGCCGTCCAGAGGAGAGCTGTGCACACTGGTGGCCGTCCAGAAGAGGAGAGCTGCACACTGGTGGCCGTCCAGAGGAGGAGAACTGGGCACACTGGTGGCCGTCCAGAGGAGGAGAACTGGGCACACTGGTGGCCGTCCAGAGGAGAGCTGTGCACACTGGTGGCCGTCCAGAGGAGGATAACTGGGCACACTGGTGGCCGTCCAGAGGAGGAGACCTGGGCACACTGGTGGCCGTCCAGAAGAGGAGAGCTGCACACTGGTGGCCATCCAGAGGAGGAGAGCTGCGCACACTGGTGGCCGTCCAGAGGAGAAGAGCTGCGCACACTGGTGGCCGTCCAGAGGAGGAGAGCTGCGCACACTGGTGGCCGTCCAGAGGAGGAGAGCTGCACACACTGGTGGCCACACAGAGGCGAAGAGGTACATGCGGAGGCGGAGAGGTGCACATATAGGAGGCCATCCAGAGGAAGAGAGCTGCACACACTAATGGCCACATGGAGGCGTAGAGGTGCGGAGGTGTGCACACTGGTAGCCACATGGAGTAGAGCTGCACACACTGGTGGCCACTCAGAGTAGGAGAGCTGCTCACTCTGGTGGCCTCGCGGAAGAGGAGAGGTGTGCACCCTAGTGGCCACTCAGAGGAGGAGAGGTGTACACTGGTGGCCACTCGGAGGAAGGAGAGGTGTGTACACTGATGGCCGTGCAGAACTGCTGTGTTGTATGTGTCGCGGGCGGAGGGGTGGGAACGCCGCTCGCCTGGGATCGCTGGCACTCGGGTCCGGTGCTTCTGCTCCTCGGTGGCTCGAGCACGGGGCCGGACCCGGGGCTCGAGCAGCGCCTCCTCGCCCACGAGTGAAAAGGGGAGGTTTGTGGTGGGATGTTTGGGGATGTCAGTCGTGACGCCACCCACGGGTTGTGGTGATGGTGGGCACCACCGCTGCTGGTGACGGGGGGAATCCCGGGAGCGATGGCGGAAAGCAGCTAAGGTGTTGACCCCTCCGTGGGTAGGGGCTGTTGGTCCCGGGGCCCCGGTTGGGGAGTAGGGCAGGTGCCGATGCGGGGAGGCAGCGCGGGCGCGGGTGCAACGTTGCGGTGCAGCGCGGTGCCGGATGGCACTGTTGTACTCACTCAGACACAGAAAGACAGAGTCTCTGGTAAACCAAACGGCTGGATGGACGGGGCCCACAGCCGGCTGCGGTGTTCTCACTCTCCCCGGACGGGTTGATGGTGGATATCGTTTTCCTGCACCTGTGTAAGTGTGTTTGACTCCTATGGCTTCCCACAGGTAGTCTGCTCCCCGGCGTGTACGTGTCGGGAGAGCCCGTTTTGCCCGCATGTGCTGGCCCTTGGATCTCTGGTCCTTGGCGGTGGCACTTATCCGGACGGTTTGGGCTGTTGCCTTCTGACGGGACTTAGGTGGGAATGAACCCCTGAGGTCCAGATCGCAATCAGAGAATTTTACCTTATTGGCGGCTCCTAACCTAGTCGGGGTCTGAGTACCCTGCCCTGGTGCTTGGCTTCAATCTGCTCCCCGGTTCGGTACCGGCAGGCCACCGCCCGACCCCGGTCCTACGGTTCCGCTGACCTACACCACCTCCTGCAGACGGCCACCACCGTCTGCCGACCTTGCTGATCGTGCCTGGGCTCCAACCCAGACACCGACAGTCTTTAGTCCTCTCACTTTCACTGTCTACTACAATCTGCTGTCTTTTCCCGCATCATTGCCTGTGAACTCCTCGGTGGGTGGGGTCAACCGCCTGGCTCCGCCACACCTGGTGTGGACATCAAGCCTGGAGGGTGGCAACAAGGATTTTTGGTTGACTGGTGTCACCTACCCAGGGGAAGGGGTGTGTGTGTGTTGTTAGTGTACTGTCACCCCTGGGGGTCCAGGGCGTCACACTCCCCCTTGGTAAAACGCAGACCGTCCGCGGGCTGCCAGTCCATCACCGGTTTTATTTTCTGTAAAAGATAGATAACAGGGAAAAAACAACAGAATGCATTTTTGTCAAATCTTCCCTGACGGGAGGCATGTCAATTAAAACGTTGCAAACATTAATAAAACACTTTTAATAACAACGGACGGGTCCCAGTTGTTCCGCTTTCCCTCCCAAACAACCTAAACCTTGATGCTGCCCCTAAGAAGCGGGCAGCACCCCTTTTCCCCAGTCCGGAAAACAGGAACCTGGTTCAGGTCGCCCAAGCGGGAACGGGTACGGTGTCTCGCACCCGGCTGTCATTCAGGGGGCCCCACGTCCAGGGGGACCCCTGACCCCGGAGGATGGTCACCGGTCCTGGTGGTGACCGGACCCCAGCCTGCTCTGCTGCGGGTCCTTCCTCCAACCTGCCTCTCCGGAGGCAGTTAATGGAACTCCAGCCTGGAATTATTTACAAGCCCACAAGTTCGTGGGTGGCCTGCGAGTTCTCGGCCATGTTCATGAGCAGTTTCTCATGTGAAAAGGGCTTTTAGAGGTTAAGAAACATAACTTAGGGACCCAACGGGGGACAACAGCTCTGCTGCAATGGGGATCCGCTGCCTTTACTTGAGGTCGCCTTCCTCATACTCCTCCAGCTCCACATCCGGATGGTACGGTGGAGGAGGGGACTGGGGCCACCTCGGGACACTGCGGCTTTCTCTCTCCTCTACATCAAGGGCGAACCAGCCCCTCTCCCCGCAGTGTTGGGTGTACGTCACAAGGTCACCCGGTTGCAGGTCACAGCTAGGGTGGCCCGTCGGGAGATGAGAGTTCACATCTCTGCGAGCCACAAAGATTTCGCCCTCCAGGCCCGGCTTGTAAATGAACCCGTATCCCCTTTGGGCATTGAACCGCCTGACCTGGCCCTCGTAGATCGGGCCCCGCACCCGGTAGGTGGCGTTCCGGAGATTGTCTTTTTCCCGAATTGTGCGGACCAGCACTTCGGATCTCTGCTGCTTCCTGGCGGCAATTTCGCGGCCCAGCTGGCTCGGCTGCCTATCCCAAAAATGGGGCACCTGCGTACCCCTGCTGCGCGAGGGTCGGGCCCCACCGGATCTCCCCCCGATCTTACCAGCATCTTCACAAGTTGTTTTGCTTTTGTTTCTTGAGTTGATATGCACATGTCTGACCAAAGCACATTCATCTCTGATACACAGAACCTGTCTCCTTTCTCAAGAGTATGATGGATGGTGTGACGCCCTGGCCTATCAGGTCGTCACAGGGTATTGTGCAATCTGCCCTTCTGTGCAATATCCACCTCCTCCATGGTTAAGGGTCCCTAACCATTGGTGTTACCAAGAACAAGCTAATCAAAATCCTAGGAACACTCTGCACCACACCCACCAGACACACCAGTGGACGGCCTGAGTGGAATAGGGTCGTCCACTTGGGGGGTTGGTTAAGGGGAGGTCAGGAGTGTCAGCAGTAGGCCAGTGCAGTGTTGGAGGTGAAAGTGAGAGGAGGTCAGGATCTGAGCTCCTTGGAACTACTAGGTGGCAGACGTTGGTCTGGACCTGGTAGCAGCTGGACCCCGGTCACAGGGGATCGTGACAAGGGGCACGGACTGTCGAGGAGGACAGACGGCGGCCTTGTGCCATCACCGGGCAGGGGCCCGGGCACGATGGGGTACATAGACCCTAGGTCAGGAAGTAGCTTCAGGCATCCTGGCAATTTACTCAACGAGGATGGAGCCTTCAAGATCCGTTCTCCACCCGCTCCAAAATCGGGGTACTATCGCAACGAGGGAGATAGGACTTTCTACACATACGGTCTAGAAAATCCCAAGCGTGAACCCTGAGAGCAAGCTCATCCAGTTAGCCATACTGGGGAGCGGGACACGATTAGTTTCACAGTAAAGGGACCAACTAGAAGACAAGGTGCCAAGGCAAAGGTCACAAACTAATAGGGAACACCAATGGGCACGGGATCCAGGCGTGCTCCCTCCCAGCGGCAGCGGTGTCAAGAATGTTTGTTTACCACAGTTGTCAGTGTCAGCGTTATTGGACTGAGTGAGTACACAAGTGACCCTTACCGTCCCAACGGCACAACCCTTTCCTTATCACCGAGTCCCGGTGTATTCCCCCTAACCGTGGAGGGGTTAAACACCTTGCTGCCCACACCATCGCCACTGGCTACTCCCAATCGCTGCGGTGGTACTTCATCTTACCACGCACCACGGATGGCGTCACAAACTTTCCACACCATCCCCTGTAAATACACCCCCTTATTTGAGTGGCTGCACAACCCCCGGGTCCGGAGACCCCTCAAGCCACCGCGCATCCGGATCCGAGCAGCCCGGCTGCTGGCATGGGGGCGATACGCTGGACATTTCCATCTTGTTTGTACTTGCGTAGAATTGTTTGTACAGATGAACGAGGCACCTTCAGGTATCTGGAATTTGCACCCAAAGATGAACCAGACATGTGCAAGTCCACAATTCTCTTCCTGAGATCTTGACCGATTTCTTTTCCCTTTTCCATGATGCTACACAAAGAAATACACAGGTGTGTCTCTAATTAATTTAGATGTTGCCAATAAACCTATCTGTAGCTGCCAGAGACATGACATCATCATATGGGCTGTCCCATATTGGTTAAAAGCATAGTACTCTTAAGGGGGCTTTACACGCTACGATATCGTTAATGTTTTATCGTCGGGGTCACGTTGTTAGTGACGCACATCCGGCGTCATTAACGATATCGCAGCATGTGACACTTACCAGCGACCTTAAGCAACCTCAAAAATGGTGAAAATCGTTCACCATGGAGAGGTCGTCCCAAAACCAAAAATCGGTAATGGTTGATTACGATGTTGTTCGTCACTCCTGCGGCAGCACACATCGCTGTGTGTGACACCGCAGGAGCGAGGAACATCTCCTTACCTGCCGCCGGCCGCAATGCGGAAGGAAGGAGGTGGGCGGGATTTTACGTCCCACTCATCTCTGCCCCTCCGCTTTGATTGGCCGGCCGTTTAGTGACATCGCGGTGACGTCGCTGTGATGCCGAACGTCCTTCCCCCTTGAGGGAGGGATGTTCGGCAGTCACAGCGACGCCACCGACTAAGTAAGTGCGTGTGACGCTGCCATAGTGATAATGTTCGCTGCGGCAGCGATCACACAATATCGCATGCACGACGGGGGCGGGTACTTTTGCGTACAATATCGCTAGCAATTGCTAGCAATATCGTAGCGTGTAATGCCCGCTTTAGTGTATGTAAACTTTTTACTTTGAAGAAAGTGACTCGCCCACCCCAGGGCTATGGGACACCCGGTGCCGGGCTGGACTAGTCCGGTGGTAGTCAGTGGTGGCTGGGCCCGGCTCCGTGGCCCTGGTGGGTGTCAGTAGAATATGTGGCTTGCTTGTTAATGGTTGTGTTCGTGACGCCACCTGTGGTATGCGACTAATAAGCCGCCGCTGCTGTGTGAGGCCTCCGGGATGATATTATGGCAGCTATGATGGTACTGCTCCCCACAGGTGGAGCAATGCCCGGGGCACAGTTGGTGCTTGTGAAAGTCTATGGTGCTGTGTGACTAACACGGTGCAGGGCCGACAGGCGAGGAAAGAACCAGGCACAAACAACAGTCTCTTTACCTTTTCCTCTTTTACTCTGGGAACAGTCCAGTCCTGGGAGACCGTTACAGGTGGTGATGGGGATCCGGTCGGCCTGGAAGTACTTGGGGTGATCTTTCTGGCCAGCTGAGTATGAGGCCTACTCCTGTACCTTTCTTGGTGATGATAGGACCCTGCTTCTCTGAATCCAGCAATGGCCCTCTTCGCTGCTGGGACCAATAGCACGTCCCTTCCCTCTGTAGGTGGCTGCGCAGGCCCACTCCCTGGTGCTTCTCCGCTGGGGTCCACACCGGGCCCTGATGCTGCAGCTGTACCTTGGATGTGTCTGGGCCAGGGGCTTGCAGCTCCCCTGCCCTTCGGATTCGGCTACCAGGGACGGATTTTATACCCTGGCAACCACAGACTCCGATGTCCGAGTCTCTCTGCTGCCTCTCAGCTACTCCTGCTTCTCTGGGCCAAACTGCTCCAGCTCTAGGCCCCAGATTCACAGGACAGCTCACTCTGTGTCTGTTCACTTCTGCTGCTCCCTACAGACTAACTAACTCCTCCCCCAGGTCAGGCTTAAGGAAGCTCCCTGAAACTTCAGGTTCAGAGCTCCCCCTACTGGCCTGAGGGAGAAACTGCGGTGGATGTTAACTTACTGGCCAGTAGATTTCCCCATTACCTCCAGGCTCAGCATTAACCCTCAGGAGGGCAATGCCGTTGTGGCGACCAGGTCCTAGGGCGCCACAAAAGTAATAAAAATGCCTTAAAACATTTTTCTTTCTCTCATTATTCTGGCATTTGACAAATATAAATAATTTTGTTTCCTAACTGACCTAAAACGGGAAAGGATTTTGATTTCATGTCAGATAGTGAGAAAACATGCATATGTGTCTTTTTATATAGAGCATATAAACTTCTATTTTAAATTGTCCCTGCTTAATTATAAAGTGCTACAGAATATGTTGGCGCTATATAATTAAAATATTATTATCCTATAGATTGGTGAGTGTCCAAATGCTGGGACCTGCACTGATCAGTAGGAGGGGATATTTTATTCCAGTTAGAAAAGAACAACCATGCGAATGCGCTATCTCCACTGTATTTATTACCTATGGGACTGTCGAGCATTATGCTGTACTTTTTCCAGCAGCCCCTTAGAAAAAGAAAGGGGCAGTGTCTATCCTGCTACATTTTGGAATTGGGTTAAAAGTGCCCCATTCTGCCGATCAGTGCGGGTCCCAGCAGTTGGACCACCGCCGTTCTATAACTTCTCCCCTACACAGGTGTATAGGTGATAATTAGTTTTCACTAGAGAAGACCTTTTAGTCTTCATTAAAAAAGGTAATAATGGTGGAAAGAAAGTTAAATTGCTGCGTAAAGCTGCTGAGGCTACGTTCACAGTGAGACTTTTAAGGGGGCTTTACACGGTAGCGATATCGGTAATGATATCGCTATCGGGCGTACCTGTCCCCATCGTTTGTCGACGCGGGCATATCACTGCCCGTCGCGCACAAAATCGCGCTCCCCGTCACACGGCTTACCTGCCCTGCGACGTCGCTCTGGCCGGCGAACTTCCTCCTTTCTAAGGGGGCGGGTTGTGCGGCGTCACAGCGACGTCACACGGCATGCGTCCAATAGAAGCGGAGGGGCGGAGATGAGCGGGACATAAACATC
This sequence comes from Anomaloglossus baeobatrachus, assembly GCF_048569485.1. Lineage (NCBI taxonomy): Eukaryota > Metazoa > Chordata > Amphibia > Anura > Aromobatidae > Anomaloglossus > Anomaloglossus baeobatrachus. Next base: position 138,131,326 of record NC_134359.1, read on the forward strand.
CCGCCCACCTCCTTCCTTCCGCATAGCCGGTGGAGGCAGGTAAGATGTTCCTCGCTCCTGCGGTGTCACACACAGCGATGTGTGCTGCCGCAGGAACGAGGAACAACATCGCTAATGAGAGGTGAACGATTTTTGGTTTTAGGATGACCTCTCCGCGGCAAACGATTTTGGCCGCTTTTGCAATCGTTTCAGATCGCACATAAGAGTCACACGCTGCGATCTTGTTAATGACGCCGGATGCGCATCACTAACGACGTGACCCCCACGATAAAACATTAACGAGATCGTAGCGTGTAAAGCCCCCTTTAGATGTGTATTCTGGTCTAAAATTGGGGAAAATGTCTACAAACTGCCTCCCATTATTTTCATTATGAAATTTCCAATGTTGCTGGATTTACAGCCGCTTCTATAAGTGACAGCGACTTTGGCCAATCCATTTGGAGATCTACAGTGGTTAAAGCTGCAAATGTCAGGGAGAAGTCTGAGGATAAATCTCCATTGTTAGTTATGGATTTGATTGCAAATATATTTATATCATTCCATAGAAAAAGTACAATGTGCCCTAAATTACAATTACACCTTATGGCTGACTCTGTGAATACTTATATATAGGGACAAGTTCACCTTATTTATTATACAAAGGTAGAAAAATAACTCGTAACAAGCAGCATCGACATTAAGCGAGCATTCAGACTTCAGTACTTGGCACAATAAAAGGTGAGCGAATTATCATTTGTCAGCCTGAGTTTGGGATTTCTTCCATGGCAGCGCAGCTTTTAACCCTTTCATCCCCCTACATTGATATATCACTCTGGGGTGCTGCGGCAGCCGTGTTACACGTCACCAAAATGGTTGTGACTTCTCACAACCATAACAGGTGAGCCCTCCTATTCCAATTTGGGTTTTCTAAATAACACGGATAAGAGTGACATGCCTTCCATGCCAGTCAGAAAGAATAGCAGTGAGTTTAAAACTAGGCAACATTTTGCCTTCTATGCAAGCCTTCAGGCTATGATTTATGACTCGGACCACTTGAGCCAAGTATAGTACCTGTGTTTGTTCACATATAGGCCTAGTTACCCCTAATTACTTTTATATATCAGCTTCTTCCCCACCTCGCTTGCCCTGAGGAAGCTTTTGCAAAACCCGTGTTAGAGAGCGAAAGAGTGAGGTGAAGGAGCTTTCATTCAGGCATCGGGTCTGAATTGCTCATTACTGCTCTCATTTATTATGTTACCTTGTGTCTGATATGGCTAATTCATTACTATCAGTGCCATTTGTCCCAGCAGCTATTCTTTTATTTTGAGGCATTCTACCTCTATGTTTCACTTTGCTGTTTGAGACTCCACACTTGGGATCAAAATTAGAGAACAATGTAAGATCACTTGCTTTTTTCAGAAATAATGTAATCTACATTGATCAACATTTGAAGGTTTTTTTTTGTAAGGGGTACACCATGCCACTAGAACAGTGTTTTACAAAAGTTCCAAAGTTTATCAACATAAAACCTTTATTTTGCCCAAAACGTGATGATCATAATTAGAGAACAACAATGACTGATACACAGAGAAAGATTATAAGTAAGGCTATGTGTCCACGGTAGAATGTACCTGCGGATTTTTCTCCATGAAAATCCGCGACTTTCGCAGCAAATCCGCACCTTATTTTTGCCGCGGATTTGCCGCGGATTTACCGCGGATTACCGCGAAATTGCCGCGGACTTTGATGCAGATTTTTTTTTTTTCCCCCCCATTCTATACCCAAAATCCGCACCAAAATCCGCAACAATAATTGACATGCTGCAGATTTTTCCGGATCAAAATCCGCAGCAAATCCGCCGCGGAAAAATCCGCAGCATGGACACAGCATTTCCAAGATGCCATTGAAATGGCTTGGAAGTGCCGCTGCTGCAGATTTTCGGAAAATCCGCGGTAAATCCGCGGCAAATCCGCGGCAAAATCCGCGCAAAATCCGCAGCGTGGACACATAGCCTAAAGGTTCAGAAGGTAACAATAGTCACTAATCAGTAGGATGTGTACAGGTCGTCGCTGTGAATGACTTCAGGACATCACCAGTCTCTCACACTTCTCTGGTGTGATTTTAGCCCACTCATCTTCCAGTGTCTTCCACAGTTCTTTGACTGTTGTGGGTTTATTGGCCATAACTTTGTCACCAAGGATTTTCCAGAGGTTTTCTATTGGGTTTAGAACAGGACTCTGGGCTAGCCAGTTCTTTGTTTCAGTGTTTTCTGTTTCAAGCAAATGCATTCATCACTCAATCAACCAGCAATTTTCATGGAGGAAAATGGGTAAAGCAAGTAAGGAACCATGTGTTGTTGGAGAAAGTTCTGATACACACTTGCATTCACTCTGCCATGTAGTAGCTGTATGAGAGGTCCAACTCCTGCTGCAGAAAACATTCCCCAAATCATTACACTTCCTCCACCACCTTTCACTGACTTCTTAACACACTTTGGGTTCAGTCTTTCCCCATTTTGTCGACGAACATAATGTTTCCCATCAGACCCAAATAAATTAAACTTGCTTTCATCTCTAAAATGAACTGCAAACTACTTCCCCTCTGTCCAGAAAACATCCTCCTCACCAAAGGTCAGTCTAGCCTTTTGATTCTTTGAGAGGTTTGATCACAGCAGACTGGGCTTTCAGTCCAAATGCTCTTAAACATTGTGACACTGTATGGCGAGACAGATCCTTACCCTGTTCAGTGCTGAACTGGTGAGCAATTCTTGCTGCAGTGTTGAAACGATTACCCATGGAGAGTCTCCACATTATCCTGTCCTCTCTTGCATTTGTCTTGCAAGGGAAACCAGCCTTCTTGGGGGACATGAAAGAGTTTGTGATGTTGTAAAAATGCAATATTCTCGAAATCATAGACTTGGAAGAACCAACCTCTTTTGCTATGGCTGATAGGGTCACCCCTTTGGCCTTCATCTGGAGAACCTGCTGCCTGAGGGTTTCATTCACTTTTAGAATGGCACACCATTTTTGCAAAGTCAGTGCAAACAGGAAAGTTAGGCCGCCAGTTACATAGGGTTTGTCAGATAATTAAGGAAATTAGCACCACACCAATAACTTGAAGGCATCTGAAAGTGTTCTCTAATTTTGATCAGTGTTTTTTTTTCATTTATCTCATTTTCATTTTTATTATGTGCTTTACAATAAATTAAATGTATGAAATAAGCTTAAAATACTGCTAGTTTACTCGTGTTAGGATATAATCACAGAAGATTACACAATGACCTTAACATTTAGGAAATGTTTCTTCATCTCTAATTTTGAACTCCAGTATATTTTGAATTGATCGTTCATATTATTAATTTATTGCACTGAGCAAACCATTAGTACTACTGTTCAATATTTTGTTTTCAGTTCATCATATTATGTATTGCGTGCACTATGCAGTTTATTGTCATCTCCTTCTCATATAAATTATCTCCCTTGTTATATAATGCACTTTATTAGTGTGTAATTATAATTACATTTATATGACTTGGTAGCAGTTATCTAGTGTGACATTTGTGATATATATTTATTTACATCGTTGGGTTTTTTTTTCCACTAATTTTAATTTTCTTTTGCGTGATCCAATCTCCAGTCTACTATATACCGTATTATATAAAGAACATTGATTTTATTCATTTTGCCATTATTTGCTTCTTATTGATATTTTAATTATAAGATCTAGTCTTTACTTTATCACATTGGTAATATAGGCACTTTTTTCCTTGTTTTAATGATACATTTGGATATTTATGTTTTACTATGGTTCTCTTTATGGTATCCTTAAAAGAGTTTTTCACATAGGCAAATTTCAAAACATATACAGTGCCTTGCAAAAGTATTCAGCCCCCTTGAATTTTTCAGCCTTTTCCCACATTTCAGGCTTCAAACATAAAGATAAAAATTTTAATTTTATGGTGAAGAATTAACAAGTGGGACGAAATGTATTGCTTATTTTAAACTTTTGTAAAAAAGAATAAACTGAAAAGTGGGGTGTGCAATATTATTTGTCCCCTTTACTTTCAGTGCAGCAAACTCACTCCAGAAGTTCATTGAGGATCTCTGAATGATCCAATGTTGTCCTAAATGACTGATGATGATAAATATAAGCCACCTGTGTGTAATCAAGTCTTCGAAATAAATGCGCCTGCTCTGTGATAGTCTCAGTGTTCTGTTTAAAGCACAGAGAGCATCATGAAGACCAAGGAACACAACAGGCAGGTCCATGATACTGTTGTGGAGACGTTTAAAGCCTGATTTGGTTACAAAAAGATTTCCACAACTTTAAACATCCCAAGAAGCACTGTGCAAGCGATCATATTGAAATGGAAGAAGTATCATACCACTGGAAATCTACCAAGACCAGGCCGTCCATCCAAACTTTCATCTCAAACAAGGAGAAGACTGATCAGAGTTGCAGCCAAGAGGCCCATGGTCACTCTGGATGAACTGCAGAGATCTACAGCTGAGGAGGGAGAGTCTATCCATAGGACAACAATCAGTCGTACACTGCACAAATCTGGCCTTTATGGAAGAGTGGCAAGAAGAAAGCCATTTCTCAAAGACATCCATAAAAAGTGTCGTTTAAAGTTTGCCACAAGCCACCTGGGAGACACACCAAACATGTGGAAGAAGGTGCTCTGGTCAGAGGAAACCAAAATCGAACATTTTGGGCACAATGCCAAACGATATGTTTGGCGTCAAAGCAACACAGCTCATCACCCTGAACACACCATCCCCACTGTCAAACATGGTGGTGGCAGCATCGTAGTTTGGGCTTGCTTTTCTTCAGCAGGGACAGCGAAGATGGTTAAAATTGATGGGAAGATGGATGGAGCCAAATACAGGACCATTCTTGAAGAAAACCTGTTGAAGTCTGCAAAAGACCTGAGACTGGGACGGAGATTTGTCTTTCAACAAGACAATGATCCAAAACATAAAGCAAAATCTACAATGCTATGCTTCACAAACAAAAGTATCTAGGTGTTAGAATGGTCAAGTCAAAGTCCAGACCTGAATCCAATCGAGAATCTTTGGAAAGAGCTGAAAACTGCTTTTCACAAACGCTCTCCATCCATCCTCACTCAGCTCGAGCTGTTTGCAAAGGAAGAATGGGCAAGAATTTCAGTCTCTCGATGTGCAAAACTGATAGACACATACCCCAAGTGACTTGCAGCTGTAATCACAGCAAAAGGTGGCGCCACAAAGTATTAACTTAAAGGGGCCGAATAATATTTCACGCCCCAATTTTCAGTTTATTATTTTTTTATAAAAGTTTAAAATAAGCAATAAATTTCATTCAAGTTCACAATTGTGTCCCACTTGTTGTTCATTCTTCACCATAACATCTAAATTTTTATCTTTACGTTTGAAGCCTGAAATGTGGGAAAAGGTTGAAAAATTCAATGGGCCCAATACTTTCGCAAGGCACTGTATTAACTGCCTTGCAAATACAGTATGTCTCTCATTTACTTTAGTAGCTAAAATAGACATCACTGAAGACATCAGATACCATAAGATATAAATTGTGGAGATTAAAAAAGGGGAAAGAGGATCTCTGAGAAATTTGCAATTCATTGTACATGACCAAAACTGTCACTATCACCTAAAAAGTATGCTTTCACATATGGTAAAAAGCCAAGCTCCAATATGCAGGCCCACTGTATCACGTATAGGGAACCCCACACCTGATACGTGCTGAGCGATCCGCCAGCAGCATGTAGCAGACACAGGCTGCATTATGCCGCATATGCCTGCATCTATTGCAGGTACTGGTGCATTATCCACAATACCCAGAATAGGTGCAGACCAGTGTTTCTAATGACATATGTGCCGCCCCGGTGTTATTCAGGCTGCTCGGATTCGGGATCGTCGTGGCTCGAGTGGTCTGGACCCAGCTTGGCGGACAATCTAATCCGTAAAAGGGGGATATTTACAGGGGAAATGTTTGTGACACCACCTGTGGGTTGAGGTAATGTGAGTACTACCACTGCTGGAGGGAGGGCTGGGGCAGATGGTGTGAAGCAGCAAGGTGTCAGTCCCTCCGCAGGTAGGGAAGGCTCCGGGCTCAGGGGGTTCGTAGATTTGGGAGGACAGGGTGCAGGGACCAGGGTACTCACTGCCGGTAGTCGTGGTGTTGGATGAGATGGAGAAAGGAGACACACACACTGTAGGTAAACCAAAGTCTCTGAGTACAGCTGCTGCTCCCGGGAGCCCGTCCAAGTACCCGGTCCCATCGATGTCACTTAGTGATTCAGAGCTTGCCTCCATGCACAATTTGTTGTCCATTGATGGTTCCCGTGGCTTGAAGCTGTTGGGGGCCCTGCTCACTATGTGTAGTGTAGCCGTGCTCCTAAGGGATGGCACTTGTGACCTCAGTAGGTTGCTGTGTCTGGAAAAACCCTGTCCCCCTCGTTGTGCTGATGCCCTCAGTCTCTGAGCGTTTAGGGAAGTCCTTGAAGATCCTCTCCCTTTCAGGTGAATTGTCAGGACGTTGAATCGGCTCCTAACCTAGGGTCCTGTACTCCATCGTGCTCAGTACCGGTCAGTTCTGTTGGGCCCTTCTGGTGCTGACAGTCCTTCCAAGACTACGTCCATCACACCCCTGTCCAATGTCCCTTCAACCGGTCCCCGACTCCTCTGGACCCGGATCACTGCTTGCGACCCAATCAGTTTTCCTTAGCTCCCCAGGAGCTAACTCTCCCAGCTCCTCACTCTCTGGAGCTCACTAATTCAATCTTCTGTCTCCCTCTTACAGTCTGCTCAGTTTCCAAGTGGCTGGCCCATTTTCCAGCTAGTTCAACCTCCCTGGTGTATCTGGCAGTGACTGATGTGAAGTGATTGGCTTTTGTAGTGCAGATGGGAGTGACACCGGTTTCTTGGGTACCTGGAACCATGGGGGGTAGGCCCTGCACCCTGGGTAAGGATGCAGTTCCCTGTGGCACCCTGATGTATTCAGGGGCACCACACATAGAGCCCTGCTCTCCTTCCTGTACACCAGTGGTTCCCAACCTTTCTGACCTTGAGAGCCACATTTAGGTCTGAGAAAGGGTCATGAGCCACATCCAGCTCTGAGAGAGGGTCGCAAGCCACATCCAGCTCTGAGAGAGGGTCGCGAGCCACATCCAGCTCTGAGAGAGGGTTGTGAGCCACATCCAGTTCTGAGAGAGGGTCGTGAGCCACATCCAGTTCTGAGAGAGGGTAACGAGCCACATCCAGTTCTGAGAGAGGGTCGCAAACCACATCCACCTCTGAGAGACAGTTGCATGCCACATCCAGCTCTGAGAGAGGGTTGCGAGCCACATTCAGCTCTGAGAGAAGGTCACGAGCTACATCCAGCTCTGAGAGACGATCGCAAGCAACATCTAGCTCTGAGAGACAGTTGCGTGCCACATCCAGCTCTGACAGAGGATCACAAGCCACATCCAGTTCTGAGAGAGGGTCGTGAGCCACATCCAGCTCTGAGAGAGGGTCGTGAGCCACATCCAGTTCTGAGAGAGGGTCGCGAGCCACATCCAGCCTCCCCCCACATTAGTGACACCCAGTGCACCTATTATTGGTATACTGACAGCTAAAGCTTTTCCACAGAAAGAACACTGAAGCGATATACCAAAATCCAGGGGTTCCCACAATACCCTCATTCAGTATTCTCCTGTCATGCAGGTTTCAGGCACCTCCTCTGGCAGGTTGTATCATCCTATCTCCAGCCAACTAAATTTAAAAATTTAAATTATCTCCCAACCCCCAAGGCCAGTGTATAGTCACCCAGATCTGTACTGTGCTGGCCTACCCACGTAATTCACCATCTACAGACCTGTTCTTCATAAATTTGTGCTAGACCTGGTGCTAATACAACAATCTGCAAACAGCCATCAGCCACATATCATGGGCCCCGTGAGCAATATGTGGCTCCCAATCTACAGGTTGGGGACCCCTACTCTACACAGTAATCTTCAGCAGTTAGATCTGTGTGACCTGATTAGACATGAATTACTATATCACTCAGAAAAAGCCAAGTCTAAAGGCCACTTTACACGCAACAACATCGCTAACGAGATGTCGTTGGGGGTCACGGAATTCGTGACGCACATCCGGCCTCGTTACCGACGTCGTTGCGTGTGACACATACGAGCGACCGCTAACGATGCAAAATACTCACCAAATCGTTGATTGTTGACACGTCATCCATTTCCCAAAAATTGTTGCTGATTTTGGATGCAGGTTGTTTGTCATTCCTGAGGCAGCACACATCGCTACGTGTGACACCCCAGGAATGACAAACAACACCGTACCTGCGTCCTCCGGCAACGAGGTGGGCGTGACTTTCATGCGGCTGCTCTGCGCCCCTCCGCTTCTATTGGACGCCTGCCGTGTGACATCGCTGTGACGCCGCACGAACCGCCCCCTTAAAAAGAAGGTTGTTTGCCGGCCACAGTGACGTCGTTAGGAAGGTAAGTATGTGTGGTGGGTACTGGCGATTTTGTCCGCCACGGGCAGCGATTTGCCCGTGACGCATAAACGACGGGGGCGGGTGCTTTCACGAGGGACATCGCTAGCGATGTTGCCTTGTGTAAACCAGCCTTTACATTCTCTGAGTGTGTTTTCCTTGATGACAACTCTTGCTTATAGTTGAGCAATGTTATAAAGAGGAAAAGGTAAATGCCCCTAGTGAAGAATCTCTGCTGAAGCCCCATTGTTACAATTGAAACCAGCATGTGAAATTTACAAAATAATATCTCTGCAAAGGAGATAAGAAATAAAAACAATTTCTTATTCAGATCTTCAGCCATTTCATCAAGAGGTGGTCAGTTTAGCACATAAGATGTGATGAAAGGTCGTCTGTAGATACACTTCTACCCTCTACTAAAATGACATATTCATCCCAATAATTTTTGATTGCCTACTAATATCCATTAATCAAAATATCAGAAAAAAATGTACAGATAATGTAATTGAAATGCTTTTATGGCTGTAAATCAAGAGGCAAATCAATCAGATATTTAATATCTAGATCAAGTGTTTGTAAATAGCTTTTAATGGAGCCTAGTAGTGTATATATAGAGATTGGCAGTAAATAAGTAAAACAAACAGTGGCAGGGGAGGCCAGAACATTTGGTCCACTGTTGGTACAGAAGTCATTAGCATTGTTCTTACCTTCTTCTGGAATTTCCTGAGAAGCTTGAACTCCTTTAACAATGCCATAGAGAACTCTGTCAGCATAAAGCCTTATTTAGACAGTTACTTGCTGTAACAGCTCTGTGTATGTTTAAGAGATTAACAAATCAACAAGACAGGGGCCTACTAGGTTTTCCTTGTACCTGTGTCAGGGAGACTAAGCTCTCTACTTTGGCTCCTTTGTGTCTTAAACACTAAGCAGAGATATCTCACGTCTCCATACGTAGGTCCCCAGTAAGGAAATAAAGATCATTTATGAGTTCAATGTGAAATATTTTCTTATTTTTTTTGTTTTGCTGGTTGGAAAAATGTGTGTGTCTGGGGAGGGTGGGGGGGTTGAATAATAAAATACTAATAGGGGTTTGTTATAGGTCTCCAAGTACAATGGATGCATCCAACAATCACCAACACCAACAGTATAGACGTACTGACAATAAAGAGGCTAAAAGAAGTAATCCTGCTGTGTAGTGATCCGGATACAAGACTAGTACAACCCACACTAAATTGTTACAGATGGTAACCTTACAATCACATTATTGGTTTAATGATTAGGACTATATCCATATAGTGCAGGGAATCTAACATGATCCCCTCCAGAAGTCTGCACATAAGGTACAGCGCAGTAAAAACCGCAATGTATATAAACCACTATTGGTGGTGACTCATACAATCAAGGTTAGAGACACCCTAACAACAGACAATGTACCATAACATACCAGATTTGCCAGATAGGGGGGGATGTATCCAGGATCACGAGCCCGAAGCGCTTTTCGGCAACCTTTTTCAAGGGCCGTTACACGTTGTCTGAGAGCCGCCACATTGTGCCTTTAAATACCACAGGGAACCACCCCCGTTCGCCCACCTGTGACGTATAGGTCGCGCTCACCTGTGGCACCACCCGGGTATTATCTACACACGTCCGGCAGCATAATACGACCATCCACGCATGCGCCGGAGCCGAAGCTCCGTGACGTCATTAGCGCATGCGCGGAGTCGAAAAAAAAAGCCGCCGAGCATATGCACCCAAGAGTCACGCCTACAGACGTGAGCGCAGGTACGTCAGTACAGGGGGGCGGATCGGATAGGGAGGGATCTACGCACAGAGTCATATCAGTGTCAGTTTGCTAAGAAGAGTTCTATGCAACCAAAGGATATTACTAATACTATACATATATCCCGAAAATTCCCTTTTTAAACAGTCTGGATCCCCATTGGTCCAACTTATCATGGGAAATTAATCAAAGACATATGTAACTGGATAGGAGACAACTCTCATATCCATATAGGATCAACATAGGAATACAGCCCACATATTATAGGATCATCAAAAACCAACACATTATATTCGCTGGGTAGCAAAAAGGCCTCATTATAAACAAATATTAATACAGTATTATTATATCCAGAACAGATATAATTATAGATGGATATACACATGTAAATATCTTGTGATGCATTCCCAAGTCCAAAAAGGCTGTCCATTTTCATGCCTTATTCCTCATTCTGCCGGAATCCCAAAGGCACAAGACAAGAAAGACACATGGCAGATCTTCAATCACAGGGATATTACTACAAAAAGACAAACAACATGTAATTAAAATACAATAAAAGTGCATAGTAGCTCGATGCCTAAAATATATACAGATCAGAGGTAATAGCCTCCTCAAAAAGGTTCTTATGTGAGTGGAAGCAGAAGAGAGAGAGAGATACCTCATATATTCAGAAAAGGGGCAAAACTTAATTGTTCATTTAAACCCATGGGGGCAAGGGTCCCCAATGTGAAAATCCACCTAGCTTCCAATCTGGATAGGGCAAGTTTCAGATTGCCCCCTCTTATGCCGCCCTTAATCAGGTCGATCCCCACCACCTTCAAACCTGTTGGGTCACAGTTATGATGGACCTTGAAATGTCTGGGGAGAGACATGAGAAGGGTAAGGTCCGTCACAGATGGAGCTTTTTGGAAATCCCGAACATGTTCACGGATGCGGACCCGTAACTGTCTAGAGGTAAGTCCCACATAGACTAAGTCACATGGGCATTTCGCATAGTACACAACATAAGTGCTACTACATGAGATGTACTTCTTAATCTGGAAACGTTGTTTTTTATCCGCTGAAAAAAACTCCTTACCTCTAATGATGTTCCCGGATCCGCAAGCTAAACATTCCCCACAGGTGAAACAACCCACCCTGGGGGTATTATGTCCGTAGAGGTCAACCTGTGTCTTAGCCACATAATGGCTATCCACAAGCAGATCCCGTAGGCTCCTGCCCCTCCTAGATGTCACCAAGGGGGCCCCAGGTAAGTCAGTGGCCAGGACCGCATCCGTTTGCAACACTGACCAGTGTCTTGTTAGGGCGTCTCTGATACGCCCCCATTGCCCATTAAATGTAGAGATAAATCTGGTCTGATTCCCACTTTCTTCCTTAATTACCCTACTCGGACCGTACAGCATTTGTTCTCTTGGGCTTTTTGTAGCTCTCAAATAGCCCTGTCTGATACCACGGGCGCCATATCCTCGATCCCTGAATCGTGCACTAAGGTCTTTGGCCTGGCATTCAAATTTCTGAGATGTGGAGCAAATTCTTTTTGCCCTCAGAAATTGTCCCATAGGGATGGCCTTAATTGTGGATCTCTGGTGAGCCGATGATGCGTGTAGAAAGGCGTTGACAGAGGTGACCTTTCTAAAAAGGTCTGTCTCAATTAGACCTCCCTCACCAACCTCCACCATAACGTCCAAGAATTCCATTTTCTTCTGGTCAGCCTTATAGGTTAACCGAATGTTCTTATTATTACGATTCAGATCTTCCATAAAAGTGTCCAACAGAGGACGGGCACCCTGCCACAGGAACAGCACATCATCTATGTATCTATACCAGCAGACTACTCTCTGGGCAAGTGGAAGCTCGTGTAAAACCGTTTGCTCCCACCTGCCCAGGAACAGTCCTGCATAAGATGGTGCACATGCCGCCCCCATGGCGGTGCCACGCCTCTGTAGGAAGAATCGATCTTTAAAAGTGAAGACGTTATGGTGGAGGATGAATTCAAGAAGTTCCATAATGAGCTCACAAAGAGATCCCTCCAAAGACCCTCCCATAAGGAAATGTCTAGAAGCCTCCAAACCCTGTTCGTGCTCGATGCAAGTATAAAGGGACTCGACGTCCGCTGTAACCAGCCACATGTCCGCATCCACATGAATACCGTCCAGTTTCCTGAGGAGGTCATTGGTGTCTTTCAAATATGATGGAAGGTTCTGCACCAAGGGCTTTAAGTAAAAATCTACAAAAGTGCAAATAGGTCCACAGAGGCCACCAATCCCCGAGACAATAGGTCGTCCCGGGGGGTTGGTGGCATCCTTGTGTACCTTCGGTAGCAGATAAAAGGTGGGTAATTTTGGGGTATTAACCAATAGTCCATCCCTCACCTTTGATGTTATTATCCCTTCCAACAGTGCCTCATCAAGAATAGATTTCAACTTGGTCCTAAAATCAGGGGTGGGGTTACTGGCAAGTCTGGTGTATGTCTCCCTATTGTTGAGTTGTTTAAATGCCTCTCGTTCTGTTCTGGATATAATAATACTGTATTAATATTTGTTTATAATGAGGCCTTTTTGCTACCCAGCGAATATAATGTGTTGGTTTTTGATGATCCTATAATATGTGGGCTGTATTCCTATGTTGATCCTATATGGATATGAGAGTTGTCTCCTATCCAGTTACATATGTCTTTGATTAATTTCCCATGATAAGTTGGACCAATGGGGATCCAGACTGTTTAAAAAGGGAATTTTCGGGATATATGTATAGTATTAGTAATATCCTTTGGTTGCATAGAACTCTTCTTAGCAAACTGACACTGATATGACTCTGTGCGTAGATCCCTCCCTATCCGATCCGCCCCCCTGTACTGACGTACCTGAGCTCACGTCTGTAGGCGTGACTCTTGGGTGCATATGCTCGGCGGCTTCTTTTTTCGACTCCGCGCATGCGCTAATGACGTCACGGAGCTTCGGCTCCGGCGCATGCGTGGATGGTCGTATTATGCTGCCGGACGTGTGTAGATAATACCCGGGTGGTGCCACAGGTGAGCGCGACCTATAAGTCACAGGTGGGCGAACGGGGGTGGTTCCCTGTGGTATTTAAAGGCACAATGTGGCGGCTCTCAGACAACGTGTAACGGCCCTTGAAAAAGGTTGCCGAAAAGCGCTTCGGGCTCGTGATCCTGGATACATCCCCCCCTATCTGGCAAATCTGGTATGTTATGGTACATTGTCTGTTGTTAGGGTGTCTCTAACCTTGATTGTATGAGTCACCACCAATAGTGGTTTATATACATTGCGGTTTTTACTGCGCTGTACCTTATGTGCAGACTTCTGGAGGGGATCATGTTAGATTCCCTGCACTATATGGATATAGTCCTAATCATTAAACCAATAATGTGATTGTAAGGTTACCATCTGTAACAATTTAGTGTGGGTTGTACTAGTCTTGTATCCGGATCACTACACAGCAGGATTACTTCTTTTAGCCTCTTTATTGTCAGTACGTCTATACTGTTGGTGTTGGTGATTGTTGGATATTTTTATTCAATAAAGTAAGTTTAAAAACTCCATTGTGTGGTATCACATTGTTTCAATATATTGAGGAGTATGTATATATCTGGTAAGATCAGGGGATCATTATTTGTGACCACTTGGTTATAATATGGTTTATTGTGACTCCCCCTTATTCATGAAAATTGTTGTAATAAGTACAATGGATGCAGTATAAAATATTCTTAAAGCAAATAGTTAAGACAGGAAAACCATGAAGCAATTATTATGGGGGACTTCAGCTACCCTGGAATATATTGGGGAGCGGAAACTAGTGCAGGACCCAGGAAGAGGGGGTGACATTTTGAACTCCTTCTACCCAATAAGCAGGACAGAATATTCAATGTACAGGGGGTCACTTGTGTATTAGTGATCATAAAAATATGTTTTCATATAACCTTTTAGAAGACTGTGTATAGAAGAGGGGCTACAAGGACAATAAACGTCAGGAAGACAATTTCCATTCTTATTACCATAAACTCAGACAATGTCCTCAAAAATAAAAGTACACAAAGCAAATAGGACAGTTTTCTAAGGATGCTGAACATACTTGACCTCTGAACAATATGTGCCCCATGGGAATAAACAAGCCAGTAACAGGAGAAAACCACTCTGCCTAAATGGAGCTGTCAGAGGAACAAGAAATGACAAAAAGAAAGCGTTTAGAGAATCAAAGGAAGAGGGTAGTGACAAGGCAAAAATCATTATAGAAAAAAATATGAATTGTGTAAAATAAATAAAAATAAAGGCAGCAAAGATTGAGACAGAGAAACTCATTGGCACAGAAAGTAAGAATAATACAAAAATATTCTCCGACTGCTTACTCAATAGGAGACATATAAATTATAATGTGGATCAGCTAAAAACTAATTTGGGTGCAATGGTGGAAGAGGATGAGGGAACGGCTTACCTATTAACGTCTTCCTGCACATGGATGTATCTGTGCATTTAGATACAAGTAGCTTACAGCAATGTGGTGTACAGTCACATCCCAGAGATGGAACAAGCACACGAGTTGTACCCATGTCACTCACAACAGGAGCCAGCAGTAATACACAGTTAAGCTCCTGCAGTGTTTGCTGGCTCCAATCTCAGCTCTTTAACCGTTCACATGCCACTGTCAATAGTGACAGCAGCATGTGAGGCATTTGACAAGATTGCGAGGAGCTGATGGGTTGCGATGGCAATCGGAGGCCTAACAAGGCTTCTGTATTTGCTATAAACCTCATCCAGTAAGATCCCGCTGAAGGTGTGGTCGAAAGGACTATGATCTGTCAGTCAAACACTGACAGGCTAGATAATGCACTACACTACATACATTTAGGTCCACAAATATTTGGAAACTGACCAAATCTTCACAATTTGGGCTCTGCATGCCACTATTTTATTATTTTAAATTAAACAAATGTGATGCAATTAAAGTATAGACTTTCAGATTTAAGTAAAAGGGTTCAACAAAAATATCCTATGAAACATTTAGGAACAGCAACTGTTATTCTATAAAAAGGAGACAGTTGCAGTCTGTAATGCTAAGACATGTGGAACAATGAATATAGGATTACTGCTATGAAAAACATACATGTGAGCCCAACAGCCAACAAAATAGAGGCTGCTTTGCCGTTGGCTGTTGGGCTCACATAAAAGTGGCCATTGTTGTGTGCAAACTATCTCAATTTTTGCATGTTTTTCGTAGCAGTAATGCATGTCTGTATTCCCATATTCATTGTTCCATATGTCTTAGTGCTACAGAGTTTAACTGTCTCCTTTTTGTTACTATGTTTCATGTTCAGTTTGCACTTGTTCACATTAGAAAAGTAGGCTATACCATCAGTCTTTTTCTTAGATTACAGGGATATGCCTTCTGATTGAGCAAGGTGTCAAGACAGACCACAGACTCTTGAGACACAAGGAAAGTAGCAAAGAATCCGCAAAGACCTGAGTAGAAAGAACAGCCACTCAGAGGAGGAAAGTAGCTGGAGAGCGAGAGAGCAAGCTCCAAGGACAGAGAGATCCTGTGGGGTGGACATCCAGGGCTCACAGTACTTTGCATGCACGGGTTGCAGATCCCAGAACAGACCAGGACTTCAAGCTATCTGTTAACTCTGCCAGGCGGGTGGGTTTTCAGGACTCATCTGCCACAACTAAAGTCCGAGGCATCAGCAGCAAAGAGGGAACCGGGAGAAATTCCCTTAAATAGTCCAAGCTGCCTGCGGCAGGACTCAGACACCAGGAGGACCTCCAAGTGCTTTACGCCAGCTAGGACCCACATACACCAGAGTGCAAAGGTGGAGAGTGGCATAAGGTTGGCTGGCACAGCCATCAGGAACACGGGTGCACCTATGATCCAGCACGACCCCAGGGCGTGAGGCCAGTAAGTAAAAACAATCAAACTGCACTCTCTGTCTGGACTGCTTCATTGCGCTGCGCCTCCACGTTAATCCTTCACCCACCCCTGGGGAAAAGCCCTGCTCCACCATCCACGCTGCCCCCATCCATCATCCCCAGTGGGAACCCGCAGCGGCAGCCCTACTATCCCTGTCCGCAAACCGCAAGTGGTGTTGTTGGACTTTCTTTTTCTTTTCATTTAAAACTGTTCGACGGTGCCCCCGCCTCCGGGACCCCTTCAGCCACGGACCACCTGGATCCGAGGAGCTCGGGTGCCCGGGGCGCGACATCTATATTCCCATATTTATTGTTCCACATATCTTAGCACTACAGATGTGTCATCAGTCTTTTTCTCAGTTATTCTATAAAGCTTCCTCATTTCAGTGACTTAAAGGTAATTGGACAAATTTATGTTAACATAAATAAAATGTACATTTTTAATATTGTCAAGAGAATATTTTGCAGGCAATGACTGCCTGTAGTCTGGAAGCTATGGCCATCACCAAAAGCTGGGTTTTCTCCTTTGTGATGCTTTGTGATGCCAGTTTTTACTGCAGCTGGCTTCAGTTGTACCTTGTTTGTGGGTCTTTCTACCTTGTTTTGTCTTAAACATGTGAAATGCAGCTCTATGGGGTTGAGATCTGGTGATTGATCTGGCCATTGCACAATATTCCACTTCTTTGCCTTAAAAAAACTCAGGAGATACTTTTGCAGTATGTCTTGGTATATTGTCCATCTGTCCTGTGAAGCACCGTTCAATCTGTCTTGCTGCATTTGGTTTAATATAAGCAGAAAGTATTACCCTGTACACTTCAGGATTCACCCAGCTGCTTCTGTCTTAAGTCACATTATCAATCGATACTAGTGACCCAGGGCCATTGGCAGCCATGCATGCCTGGCCATGACACTGCCTTTACCATACATGACATGAACGAAGATGTGCTGATTTCACGCTCGAACTGGAGAAACTCTGGTGCATGCCATGACAGATGCGCATAGACCAACGACTTTCCGGTGCATGGCGCAACACCAAAGACTCAACAGGAATGATAAGATGATAAGGGAGAGACAGGCCCTGGTGATAGGGAGCAGGGGTTGGGACACCTCCTGACACTAACCTATGTCTGTACCCTAAGCTCACCTAACATCCCTAAAAGAATCCTTCCCCTCTTTGCCATCCTGTGCCTAGTCCCTGAGTGAAACTCCACTCACCCTGTATAGTGCCAAGGCCAGTGAGTGCACTAGACATTCCTACTACAGAAATGTAACACAGGGGAAGGATGACAGATAGTGGGACATAGGCAAAAGGATACACAACCATCTTCACAGCTGCAGTTAGACACCAGGGCTGCAGGCAACACGGCTTTAACCAAAACAACTATTATAGCAAGGCTCCAGCAACAGCAGGACTCCAGTGGTTACTAGAGGATTACTTTCTTCAGGATGGGTAGTTCAGAATGAAAATTCTATAACCAGCCTCAGGTGATGGATCATGTAACTATTTAAAGGAGAAAGCAGTGGCCATAAACTGGCTACACCTCAGAAGAACTAACCAGGAGCTGCTAGCACAGAAAATGACTAACTTTCACTGCACCAAAAGAAAGCAAATCACATTTAAAATCCAGAGTCTCACAAGGCAAAGTGAGACTACGGTCCCACAACTGTCACAAGTCACTTTCTTCCCATCATTTTAAACAGGTTGATCTTAGTTTCATCTCTACAAAGAATGCTTTTCCACAATTGTGTGGCTTCTCTAGATGGTTTTTGGCAAAGTCTAATCTGGCCTTTCTATTTTTAAGGCTGAATACTTGTTTGAACCTTGTGGTGAACCCACAGTATTTGCTTTCATGAAGTCTTTTCTTTATGGTAGCCTTAAATACTGAAACACGTACTTCCTGGAGAGTGTTTTTCACTTGGGTGGATGTTGTGAAGGGGTTTTTTTTCCACCAAGAAAGGATATTGCGATCATCCACCATTGTTGTATTCTGGACGTCCAGATTTTGGAGTTCCCAAGCTCACCGATGCAAATTTTTTTGCCCATTTGGTTGAATTTGAGAAGAAAGTATACACTTTAGAATTCATCCAGCTGCTTCTGTCTTCAGTTACATCATCAATAAACACTAATGACCCAGTGTCATTGGAAGTCATGCATGCCCAGCCATCACACTGACTCCACCATGTATTACAGAGGATGTGGTGTGCTTTGGATCATGAGCCATTCCAAACCTTCTCCATACTTTCTTCTTCATCATTCAGGCTGATCTTGTTTCATCTGTCCAAAAAATACTATTCCAGAACTGGGCTGGGTTTTTAGATGGATTTGGCAGAGTTTAATCTGTCCTTTCTATTTTCAAGGCCAATTAACTGTTTGAACCCTGTGGTGAACTGTATTTGCTCTCATTAAGTCTTCCCTTTATGGTAGACTTAGGGGTGCTTCACACACAGCGAGATCGCTGCTGAGATCGCTGCTGAGTCACGGTTTTTGTGACGCAGCAGTGACCTCATTAGCGATCTCGCTGTGTGTGACACTGAGCAGCGATCTGGCCCCTGCTGTGAGATCGCTGCTCGTTACACACAGCCCTGGTTCGTTTTTTTATTGTTGCTCTCCCGCTGATAAGCACACATCGCTGTGTGTGACAGCGAGAGAGCAACAATCCTGAATGTGCAGGGAGCAGGAGCCGGCGTCTGACAGCCTGCGGTAAGCTGTAACCAAGGTAAACATCGGGTAACCAAGGTGGTTGCCCGATATTTACCTTCGTTACCAGCATCTGCAGCTCTCACGCTGCCAGTGCCGGCTCCCTGCTCCCTGCACACGAGCCGGCAGGACACATTGGGTAAATAAGCAAAGGTTTGCTTATTAACCCGATGTGTGCTGTGGCTACGAGTGCAGGGAGCCAGCCCTAAGCGGTGTGCACTGGTAACTAAGGTAAACATCGGGTAACCATACCCGATGTTTACCTTAGTTACCAGTGTCCGCAGCTTCCAGACGCCGGCTCCGTGCAAGCGCAGCGTCGCTTCCACATCGCTGCTGGCTGGGGGCTGGTCACTGGTCGCTGGTGAGATCTGCCTGTTTGACAGCTCAGCAGCGACCATGTAGCGATGCAGCAGCGATCCTGACCAGGTCAGATCACTGGTGGGATCGCTGCTGCATCGCTAAAGTGTGACGGTACCCTTAGAAATTTAAACACTTACTTCCTGGAGAGTGTTGTTCACTTGGGTGGATGTTGTGAAGAGGTTTTTCTTCACCAAGAAAAGATTTTATCATCATCCACCACTGTTGTCTTCTGTGGGCTTCCAGATCTTTTTGAGTTCCCAAGCTCACTAGTGCAAACTTTTTTTTTGTTTTTGCAGAATATACCAAATACCAGTCTAATGATGGTCTGTTTCCCTTCCATTAAGAGCTCTTTGGACTGCATGTTGTAGGTTGAGAGCAAAAGTTTCCAAGTATAAATGCCACACATGGAATCAGCTCCAGATCTTTTACCTGCTTAATTGATGATGAATTAATGAGGGAATAGCCCATACAGCCCATAAAAGAACTTTTTAAATAATTGTCCAATTATTTTTGGTCCCTTGAAATAGATGCAGCTGCATATTAAGGAACTGTAATTCAAAAATGTTTACTTCAATTAGGAACTGAATACGCCCGTACTTAAACTGATAAGCAAAAGGGTAACAAAGTTTTAAACTTTTGACTGTCCAGCTCCATATCTCAGCATCCACTACAGCTTCGAACATGAGACTACCTTTATTTTATAGACATATAGGAGAGAGTTCTTTCGGTCTAATTGTAGCGCTTAAGGAACCACTTGCTGATATTAATTGTTGTATTTTTATTTTTTCAATTATAAGCTCCTATTAATAGGAGCTTATAATTGAAAAAATAAAAATACAACAATATCAGCAAGTGGTTCCTTAAGCGCTACAATTAGACCGAAAGAACTCTCTCCTATATACCCACTCCCTACCTGGGATTTCGGTAGTAGCTGCAAAGGACCTGCCAACCCGTTATAGAATCCAGCTGTAGACTGGCGGATCGTGGAGTAAAACCTGAATCCCAAGGTGCCGGTGGAGTTCAGGAGCCGACAACGATACCAAAAGTCTGGATTCAACAAGTTTGGACACTGCATTCAGAACAGAGATATAATTCGGGACTGACACGCCTTCACTGGGGTTGTGCGGGGGCACACAACCTGTAAAGGTGAGCAGATCTAAATTATTTATCTTGAATTTTTCCACAGATGCTTCTCATATTGCGCCTGTCTCTCTATTTCATTCATTTATTTTATAGACAATCATTTTGGCTATACATAAATTTAACTTGCAACTATTTAGCATATGATTAGTTATACAGATTGATCGTGTTACTGCATTATTACTGTTTTGCTCCTGGTGGTGAAAAAATCTTTTTCACCCTATATGTTACAATTTACAACCTGTTCTCACATTCCCTAATAACTCAGTGTGTTATTAAATTTATTCCCAAGTGAAAGTTCACTAGTTTGAATCGAGGAACAGCAATGAAGAAGAATTCTTAAGAAATGAGAAACAGCATCATCCAGCTCATCGATGGTGGTTTGTCAGCCAAGAAAATTGCTAAACTGTATCATATGAGTGCCATGACAGTTGGAAGACTCCGAAATTACGTCCGTCCATCCCTTTAAAAGCGTTTAAAAGCTAAGAGGTGGACATCCAGGCAAAATATCAGAGTCAACAAATTTGCTCATCACAAGGTCTACCAGTTCTGGTGAAACAAGCAAGCACCGTACGACTTCTGTTCTTCAAACCTGGAATGGTGGCCCAAATAACGGTCAAAAAGCTTCAACTTCAATATCATCATAAGAAGCTGTCATGATGTATTTTACCTTCTCACTGTATTTGCTGTAATACTATGTCAGGATGTGATGTCACTTTCCTTTGGTTGTACTTACTGAACACTTTGAAATGTCTTGGGATGTAAGTAACCATACCTTCCCCCCATCTCCTGTGTCTCTGGGCCCATAATGCAATTATCTCCTGTCCACACAGCCAGGGGAACTTCTCATTGTTTCGTAAGCAGTGGATAACGCCAACTACACAAACCTGTAGACATCTCGGAGCCAACCTTCTAGAATCTTCTAGTGGGCCCAACCATTGCATAGACCCCTACCCTTGAGGGGCGGGCCCACGAGCTCAAACAATTCACTCCTGTTTCTAAATGCAGTTGGGAGTTGAGTTTTTGAAGAGGAAGGGAGCGAGATCTGAATCTGCGGACAGACCTCGCCGTCCAGTGGATTGTGTGGGATTTCTGGGACTCTGAAAAGGACTATTACGTTGTGATCTGGCACTTTGGATTATCGGGAGGTGCCCCCGAATCTGTTTTATTTGGACTTGTCGTGTGCTGTTCCTGTATTCCTGTTAGTAAACCTGTTGGATCATCCTCGGCCGGTTGTCTCTCTTTGCTCTGATGTACACCCCGTCACAAACTGGTGGCAGCAGTGGGATCAGAGCAGAAGAAATGGAGGACAACAGCCAATCGACGTCTGAAACCAGAACCTCAGGATACAGGAACTGGACTGTGGCGAGTCTACAAACAAAGGCCCGTGAATTAGGTGTCGGCTACAAAGGACTCTCTAAGGAGCAACTAATTGAGGCATTGGAACACGCTTGCCTGCAAGATGGCACCGAGGAACAATTTCCACAGCAAGGGGAGCAAAGACGGGAGCCGGAGGTGAATACCCAAAAAAGTCAATGGGTTGTGTGGTACAAGGAAAAGATGGCACTGCTTGGAGATGAGGCCACCATAGAAGATAAGAGGGAGGCCATGCGTGGAGCTGAAGAGAAGGAGCGCAGGATGGAGGAGATGGCATTGCTGGATAAGCAGCTCGCTGTGGAAGCCGCGAGAGGTTCCAGACAGACTGTAACCCCAGCACCCATCATGAGGGAACTTCCCAGAGTGTCCCGCAAAGACTTCAAGCAGTTTAATGAGGCTGCTGGTGACATTGAGGGCTTCTTCCAGGACTTTGAGCATCAGTGTCGATTAATGGAAGTCCCAGAAAGGGAGCGCGTCCGGCATCTGGTTGGGCTCTTAGAGGGTGGAGCTGCTGCAGCCTATAGAGCTATGGACCCTCGGTGGAACTGTGAGTATGCGGATATTAAACAGACTATTCTAGAACATTATGCTGTAACGCCAGACACTTACAGGACTCAGTTCCGTACTCTAGCATGTGATGAGGAAGTGTCCTTCAAGATGTATGCCCACAAACTCAAACATCTGTGGCATCGTTGGTTGGAGGCAGAGGAGGCCTTAACCTTGGAGACCGTCCTCCAGGTCCTCCTAAAAGAGCAGTTTTACTTCAAGTGCCCCGCTGAGATCCGGGAATGGGTGCGTGAAAGGAGACCAGCCACTGTGGAGGAAGCTGCAGCTCTAGCTGATGAGGCTCTCACCATCAAGCCTCAGTGGAAAAAACTACTACCCAGTGAGAAAAAAAACACCAACCCCCCAACGCTGGTGGCCCCTGGTCCTTCTGGCCCCAATGTTCACCATCACCCTAGACCGTCAACTCATGGGGACCTTCGTGTGACTGTGCCTCGCATTACTCATGCTCCACCTTTGGGAATACGACGCGGAGGAAGAATCCCAGAGCGCAGATGTTATGGATGTGGGCAGCCTGGGCACATGCAATTCCAATGTCCAGGTGTTCGTAGACAGAACAGCTACAGACCGCCTTTGCCTGTTCATTACCTACAGACACCTTCACCAGGAGAAGAGCTGGATTCTGTGCCTGATGACTTGCCAAGTGACTCAGATATCCTGGCTCCCCTACCCGGAGTCTATGGGGTGCGAGCTCCAGCCACCTGTTCTTCTGATCTTCAGGACAAACATCTACAGGAGGTCGTGCTGGATGGCCAAAAAGTTGTTGGCTTCCGTGACACTGGGGCTTTCCTCACCATAGCCGATCCCCGAGTAATTCAACCACAAGCCATTCAAAAGGGACCAGGAATTGCCATTGAACTGGCAGGAGGTACCCAGAGATATATTCCAAGAGCGAGTGTGACCCTGGATTATGGCTTTGGGGCAAAACAATGTGTGGTCGGTGTGATGAGCGGCCTCCCTGCAGACGTTCTTCTAGGAAATTATGTGGGGAATCTTCATTGCCACTTTGTCGGTGCAGTAACCAGAAGTCAAGCCAAGAGAGCAGCCCATGTGGACGTGTACAACCCATCCATGGAACTGAGGCCACCAGAACTGCCATTACAGCCGGTGAGTGATTCTTCTTGTGGGGATAATATGAATGTTACTTGGGATAAAGTTCAGTTTAGACAAGAAGTAGAGACTGACCCCACCCTTGCTAGTTTTAGAACTCGGGCTGAAATAGGGCAGCTAGGGGAAAACGGAGAAAGAATTATCAGAGAAAATGGACTTCTGTATCGGGTTGCCAATGCCGACTCCCTAGATAAGCCCTGGACTTATAGCAAACAGCTGATTGTTCCTCAGAAGTACAGAATTCCCCTATTACACCTGGCTGAACAGAGTCTCTGGGGACAATGGACGCTTACTGCGATGGAGCCTGGCTCTGCAGCCCTATAACTTTACCATACAATATAGAAGGGGCAGCCAACACCAAAATGCAGATGGACTGTCCAGGCAAGAGGAGCCTTGAGTCCTGTCAGCCATGCCTGCGTGTACTTAACCAGCGACCTGTAGAGGTCCCTAGTACGTACACAAGTTGGGAGGGGAAGGAATTGTCATGATGTATTTTACCTTCTCACTGTATTTGCTGTAATACTATGTCAGGATGTGATGTCACTTTCCTTTGGTTGTACTTACTGAACACTTTGAAATGTCTTGGGATGTAAGTAACCATACCTTCCCCCCATCTCCTGTGTCTCTGGGCCCATAATGCAATTATCTCCTGTCCACACAGCCAGAGGAACTTCTCATTGTTTCGTAAGCAGTGGATAACGCCAACTACACAAACCTGTAGACATCTCGGAGCCAACCTTCTAGAATCTTCTAGTGGGCCCAACCATTGCATAGACCCCTACCCTTAAGGGGCGGGCCCACGAGCTCAAACAATTCACTCCTGTTTCTAAATGCAGGTGGGAGTTGAGTTTTTGAAGAGGAAGGGAGCGAGATCTGAATCTGCGGACAGACCTCGCCGTCCAGTGGATTGTGTGGGATTTCTGGGACTCTGAAAAGGACTATTACGTTGTGATCTGGCACTTTGGATTATCGGGAGGTGCCCCCGAATCTGTTTTATTTGGACTTGTCGTGTGCTGTTCCTGTATTCCTGTTAGTAAACCTGTTGGATCATCCTCGGCCGGTTGTCTCTCTTTGCTCTGATGTACACCCCGTCACAGAAGCCTTGGCTCGAGTTTGCAAAGAAGTATGAATAGTGGACAGTAGAATATTGGAAATGGGTGATTTTGAGTGATAAGATGAAAGTCAAAAGACTAGGCTGTTATAGGTGCAAATGGATGTTGAAGAAACAATGGAAGAAAAGGATAATGAATAGAGAAACTCAAGTTCTGTGAAGGAAGCCTGATGATATGGGGTAGTTTCAAAGCCAAAGGCATTGGATACTTGACCAGGATCATTGGTGGTCTCAATGCTGAGCTATATGTAAGAATGTTATGGGTATGAAAAGGATGACATAGTGTTCCAGCTGGACAATGACCAAGAGTATACGTCGGGATTAGTGAAGAAATGGTTCATTGACTATAAAGTAGAGGTGCTGGATTGGGCTCCACAGTCCTCAGACCTCCACCCAATTGAACACTTGTGGGTAGAGTTGAACAAAAAGCTCTATATATACCAGAGTCAACCACTGTGCACTAACATTGGGAACGTGTAAAAGAGACCTGGGATCAGATTTCAGTTGAGACATGCTTAAATCTGATTGAGAGCATACACAGAAGGATTCAGGCAGTGTTTAACGCCAAGGGTGGATTTACAAAATAAAATTCAATCCGCGCTAGATGGAAATGGTATTTAATACACCAAAATAACATGGCTAAAATGTCATTGCCAACATATATATTAATGATTAAAATTCACACAATTAAATTTCATAAATTGCCCTTAGTTCAGAATAAAAAGATTAGTACCTTCATACATACAAGACTATTAACACTAGAAGTCCCAGAAATTTCGAGCTCCCCCTGAAGTCCAGAAAGAGGGTTAAATGACCGTTAGTCCAAACTGAATAGAACTAACTAGAAACTAAATGGCTAAACTCAATGGAAAACAACAACCTCCTGTGGTGCGACAATAATGACCTTAATTACAGAACAAAAGACGGTGATTATAGGATGTTAGCTAAAATCCTTCAGGTCATTCGACCCGTCTCTGGGTTCCAAAGGTAGAAATGTTAAATGACCCCTCTCTGGGACTTCTAGTCTTAAAGGTGAAATAAAACAGTACTCCTAAATGTGAATGGAGTCCTGGTCGGTGGCTATCATCCACTACCAGTCAATAATATTTCCACTGTGGTACCAGAATGAATTTCAAATAACAGTGGTTCAGTTTCTGAAGCTCCTAGGTGCTATGTACCAATTGTTCAGTGAGCAAAGATCGATGTTTAGTCACAATTTCCTAAGCCATGATGCCAGGTAGGCCCGAGGTTGCGTAACACTCCCAGTGCTGACTCAGATCCCCACACTCGATGGTGATTCCAGCCAACCGAGATGACACCAGAGTGTTATGTGGGTTAGAGAGCCGCGAGTTGCTGCAATTTGTGCCTTAGCACCAGTACCTGTCATGCGACCGTCTGACAAAGTAGAGCCTGTAAGCATGCTGATGCTGGTCTAGAAACAAAGCTGGCGGTCTGCGACTGACTCACCCCAAGTGCTTGAGGATACAATTATTGATCTGTAAATCTTCCTGGGGCATAGGTCCACTAAAACACTACAAGGATGAGCTGTGCAAAGTGAATGCCAGGTGGATCCTCTGTTAGATATGGCCAGTAGATACATCCTGTTGCTGAAAACGACAGTGGATTAGAAGCTGGGCTTATTACGTTTCGGGAGCATAACTGGCTCCCTCCTTCAACGATAGCCCAGATGGATTGCTGACATTAATTTATAAACCACCATTTAATTAACATACAAATTGATGGCTTCACAAAGCTCTTACTGGAAAGTTAATAACTGTATTTTGTTATTTAAACTCCTTGGTTTCAATGTATCCAGTTCAAAAATCCACTCGGTCTCTGCACAAGACATTTTTTTTCATTAAATTCCCCTCTCTCCAGTCCTTTTCAATTTTTTGGATTATCCATACTTGAGACGCAAAAAAAGAGCATCCATGTTTGACAGCAAAATGCTTAGATAGCGGGTGGTTATTGCATTTATTAGTTATGGTTCTTATATGTTCACCTATGGGTTTATATAGAGGTCGGCTAGTTCTACCTACAGTATATATCTCTTGTTACATGGGCACTGTATACAGTAAATTACTCCTTTTGTTCAAGATGTAATTAGATCTCATATGTTGATTTTTACATTACCTTTTACGAAGTGTTTCCTTTTTTTATTATTGATTTTTCGGTAGACTACACTCTCTACAAAGAAAGAAACCTTTGATGTTGGCAAACTTTGCAATGCTATTAATTTTATTTCCACAATTTAAAATAGTTGGGGCTACTAAGTTGCCAATATTTTTAGCCTTTCCATAAATATATTTTGTGCAAGATGGTAAAACGTCCCCTAGAATTTTATCATCCCGTAATACATTCCAATATTTATTTATGATAATTCTTAATATTTTAGTTTGTGAAGTATATAGTAAAACTATTGGTATATCAATTATCTCTTTTTAAAAGAATGAATGGCATTATCAATCGTGGTATTAGGTTGGTTTTGAAGTAAATCAGTTCTCTGAATTTTTTTAATTTCCTGACAAACTATTTTTTTAAAAAAAAATCCTCCCTCTACCGTTTTTCCCTAAATTTAATTGGCAATCGCTCTGTTTCAATTTCAAAATCCTTCATTGTAAAACAATTTCAATGCATTCTCATAAATTGTTTTTTGGCACATTAAGGAGCCAACTTGGAAGATGACAGCTGGCTAGCGAAATATAGCTATTACCAGTGGCGTAACTAGAGTTTGATGGGCCCTGGTGCAAACTTTGGACCGGGGCCCCCCTCCATGTACACAACACTTAGGGTACGGGATAATGATGCTGACACTTGGCTTTTACCCACAGCACCCAGGTTTCCCATGATCTAAAATCCCTCTGTCATACATCTTTCCCTCAGCACCCAGCTTTCCCATATCAGAGCATGGGAAAGCTGGGTGCTGAGAGATGTATATCAGAGCATGGGAAAGCTGGGTGCTGAGAGATGTATATCAGAGCATGGGAAAGCTGGGTGCTGAGAGATGTATAGCAGAGCATGGGAAAGCTGGGTGCTGAGAGATGTATAGCAGAGCATGGGAAAGCTGGGTGCTGAGAGATGTATAGCAGAGCATGGGAAAGCTGGGTGCTGAGAGATGTATAGCAGAGCATGGGAAAGAGCCCTTTTCCCTCAGCACAAAACATTCCCATCCCATACTTGTATCTTTTTCCTCCCTCGTATATAGTTCTCCAAATACTATAATGGCCCCCACATAGCCTTCCATATAGTATAAAGGGTCCCACATAACCCTTCATATATTAGAATGCACCCCATAGTCCTCCATGTATTATAATGCATTTCCCATAGTTCTCCATATTTTATACTGCACCACAGTTCCCCATGCTTTATAATGCACCCCCACAGACCATGTGTAAGGTAGCCTCCATAGTCCTCCATATATTATAATGTAGCCCCCATAGTCCTATATGTATTATAATGCAGCCCCATAGACCTCCATGTATAATGCGCTGCTATAGTCTATGTATAAGGTGTCCTTCATGTTTATTATGCAGTCCCATAGACCTCCATGTATCATGCAGCCAGCACCCCCAGGCCTCCATGTATTATGCAGCCAGTCCCACCAGGGCCTCCATGTGTCATGCAGCCAGCCCCCCCAGGACCTCCATGTGTCATGCAGCCGGCCCCCCCAGGGCCTCCATGTGTCATGCAGCCAGCCCCCCCAGGGCCTCCATGTGTCATGCAGCCATCCCCCCCTGGTGTCATGCAGCCAGCCCCCCCAGGGCCTCCATGTGTCATGCAGCCAGCCCCCCCAGGGCCTCCATGTGTCATGCAGCCAGCCCACCCAGGGCCTCCATGTGTCATGCAGCCAGCCCCCCCAGGGCCTCCATGTGTCATGCAGCCAGCCCCCCAGGGCCTCCATGTGTCATGCAGCCAGCCCCCCCAGGGCCTCCATGTGTCATGCAGCCAGCCCCCCCAGGGCCTCCATGTGTCATGCAGCCAGCCCCCCCAGGGCCTCCATGTGTCATGCAGCCAGCCCCCCCCAGGGCCTCCATGTGTCATGCAGCCAGCCCTCCCCCAGGTGTCATGCAGCCAGCCCCCCCAGGGCCTCCATGTGTCATGCAGCCAGCCCCCCCAGGGCCTCCATGTGTCATGCAGCCAGCCCCCCCAGGGCCTCCATGTGTCATGCAGCCAGCCCCCCCAGGGCCTCCATGTGTCATGCAGCCAGCCCCCCCCAGGGCCTCCGTGTGTCATGCAGCCAGCCCCCCCAGGGCCTCCATGTGTCATGCAGCCAGCCCCCCCAGGGCCTCCATGTGTCATGCAGCCAGCCCCCCCAGGGCCTCCATGTGTCATGCAGCCAGCCTCCCCAGGGCCTCCATGTGTCATGCAGCCAGCCCCCCCAGGGCCTCCATGTGTCATGCAGCCAGCCCCCCCAGGGCCTCCATGTGTCATGCAGCCAGCCCCCCCCAGGGCCTCCATGTGTCATGCAGCCAGCCCCCCCAGGGCCTCCATGTGTCATGCAGCCAGCCCCCCCAGGGCCTCCATGTGTCATGCAGCCAGCCCCCCCAGGGCCTCCATGTGTCATGCAGCCAGCCCCCCCCCCGGGCCTCCATGTGTCATGCAGCCAGCCCTCCCCCAGGTGTCATGCAGCCAGCCCCCCCAGGGCCTCCATGTGTCATGCAGCCAGCCCCCCCAGGGCCTCCATGTGTCATGCAGCCAGCCCCCCCAGGGCCTCCATGTGTCATGCAGCCAGCCCCCCCAGGGCCTCCATGTGTCATGCAGCCAGCCCCCCCCAGGGCCTCCATGTGTCATGCAGCCAGCCCCCCCAGGGCCTCCATGTGTCATGCAGCCAGCCCCCCCAGGGCCTCCATGTGTCATGCAGCCAGCCCCCCCAGGGCCTCCATGTGTCATGCAGCCAGCCCCCCCAGGGCCTCCATGTGTCATGCAGCCAGCCCCCCCAGGGCTTCTATGTTTTAATGCAGCCTGCCAGCCAGCCACACCAGGGCCTCCATGTATCATGCAGGCAGCTTCCCCGGGCCTATATGTGTCATGCAGCCAGCAAAATAAAAAAACAAGTACCTCTCTGCTCCTTCTGACCCCTGCAACTGCGGTAGTTACGCCCCTGCCCCCATATGTCACACACCCTGCTCCCTATACAGCCTTCACCCCCATATCACACACACACCCTGACCCACATATCTCACCCTGCCCGTACCCCAACTTACCCCTCTCAAACACTCTGCACCCTTCACATGCTTCTGTCACAGTCTGCAGCCCTCATATCCCACTCACCCTGCAGCCCCTCCTCTCATGTCCCCTCTTTTCTCATTACCACTCATGTGTTCGAAGTATCTTCTCCTGCTTTCTCCCCGGCATCCTGTGTCTCCTCCCACACAGTCACATGGGCGTGACGTCATCGCAGGTCCTGGTAGGGATGGATTCCGTCTGCCGTGCAGGAGCACATCTCCTCTGCAGCAGGTCAGGAACGCCTGGTGGCCTCTCCAGGTCAGGGGCCCCTCTGCCACCTGCTGACACTGGGCCCCCCTGACTCACAGGCCGGTCCCCTAACGGTCGCATTGTCGGCCACTACACAGCGGCACTACACATAGGGGCCCGGCAGCCGGCTCTGCAGAGCGGCTGCCGGGCCCCTATAACCCTGCGGGCCCGGTCGCAGTGGCGACCTCTGCGACCGCGATCGTTACGCCCCTGGCTATTACTGTCTGTAGATTTAATGAAGGTGCCTGTGTGCAGTTCACCCTTTTCAATATATACAGTGATATCTAGGAAGTTTATGTCATTTTTGCTGAAGGTGGGTATAAACTGAAAATTAAATTCTTTTTGATTCATTTAATTGAAAAACTGCAATAAAGAAGCTTGATCCCCCAACCAAATGAATAGGATGTCATCGATAAAGCGGTACCAGAGGACCAAGTTCTCACAAAGTACGCCAATGGGATATATGAAAGAATCCTCTTATTTTACCATATATAAAATTGACATAGCTTGGTGGGTTAAAATGAATTGGTTTCAGTCCTTTAGGAATTGCACTTGGTACTCCAAATACAAATGGGATTATTTTTTTTTATTAATTTGAGCAATAAGGGTATTTGCTGTAATCCTGCTGCAGGAAAAAGTTGTAAGGATACTAGTGTTCTGACCATTCCCAATATTTTATTGGATTTACAAAATACTAACAAAATAAGAAAAAATAAAATTTAGATTATTAGTACCAAAACAGTAACAATGTAGTGACATGACATGAATCTGCATAACCAATTATATGCTAAATGGGTGCATCACATTTATGTATGAAAAAGCAAAAATGATTATCTATAAAATCATGTTAGTGTCATGTTCAAAGATATTGTGGATTGGGAGATATGGAGCCTACAATTCAAAAGTTCAAAACACTGTTACCCTTTTGCTCGTCAGTGTATCAGGTTTACCTTTATACTTTAATGGTAAAAAAAAATTCTATACATTTGCTCATCCCCAAAATAAAAGCTTTGCACTTGCTGTTTCAAGCCTTCTCCTCCTGCTGCACCACAACTTACAGTAATCCATCTTAAATCTTTTTTTTTACCTAAATACATCTAGTATGAGGATAACAGAATCTCCCCTGTGTATGAAGATAACAGCATGTCCCTTGTATATGAAGAATACTGTGCCACCCCTTAGTCTACATTCCTCCCACTCCTAGTCTTTCCTGCACAGTGGTATCTTCCAGCTCAGAGGCAGGAAGCCTTAAAACAGCTGTCAAATACTGAGACTGCAGAGAACCCTGATTTCAGTCATTTTTTCCTAAAGGGCCAGTAAAACTAAATTATATATACTGTATATATATATATATATATATATATATATATATATATATATATATATATATATATATATTTTTAAGAAATATTTAATATTTTGGTTTCATTTTAAGTCATGAAGTTTTCCATGAGGGGGTAGGTCCTCTTTAACTGGTTCCTAAAAGCCCAAAGATTTTATATGTCCAGACTGTCCACACTTTACTCTGTACTGACCTTGTAAAATATCAATGCAGAGTAAACCGCTTGCGGCTGATAATGCAGGAGCAGGGAGCCAACTTTCAGACACAGCCAGACTCTTAATAAAGAAGGCAGAGATGGTTTATTACCATCTGTATTCCTAATTTATGTAGATACAGAGCTGAATACATGCTTTGTACTGTATATAGTATAGGAAGTGCTGTCAATAGTTTATCCTCTGAACCCAGCACTCATGCTAGCACTGGGTGTAGGACGACAGCAGTATGTAGACTATATCAATATTTTAAAATGTGCTCCTCCGAAAAAAAATGTTTAAAGACATTATAGGGGCACAGTGTGAAAACTAAATAAAAAAGCAAGAAAAAATATAAAACTATAAAAAAGACACTATAAAAAGACAATGCAAGTCTGCAAGTTGAAATTGCTGTTTCTAGGCCACCCTTGTAAAAACAGAAAAATATTTACACACACAAAAATAATTTCTACTGACAGTTGAAAGCAATTTACCGTATTTTTCACTTTATAAGACGCACTTTTGTTCCCCCAAATTTTGGGGGAAAGTAGGGGGTGCGTCTTATA
Source organism: Anomaloglossus baeobatrachus (assembly GCF_048569485.1). Taxonomy (NCBI): domain Eukaryota; kingdom Metazoa; phylum Chordata; class Amphibia; order Anura; family Aromobatidae; genus Anomaloglossus; species Anomaloglossus baeobatrachus. The sequence goes on from NC_134359.1 coordinate 138,163,427, forward strand.
AACCGAATATACAGATTATATACTGCAGGGTCCAGGGGAGGTGGAGGCCGCTCTGGAGCGGTGCTGGGGGGGGCTGGGGGGGTTGGTAGAGGCTTGTGAAGCTGCGGGCGGCAGCCTTTGATCTCCTGCACCCGCTCATATATTATGCACAGCCGCTGTCCACCACCATGGTGCTGAAACTGCACCGCGGCGATGGGCTGGGGGAGCTGCGCATATTATCTGCCTGTGCTTACCTTTGATCGCACATGCCCCCTCCCCCTGTGTTAGCTATGGCCCCCATGCTGCTGCTCATAGTAAAATAATAAACTCTTTACTCACCTCCTCCAGCATGTCTGCCCGGTCTCCCTCCTGCTGCTGTGATTAGGCACGCAGAGATATCTCTCTCTGCTGTCCTGACCACATGACTAGCACTAGAACCAGGAAGTAGGAAGTGCAGGAGACACTGGAGGAGCTCAACCCCGAGGAGGGTGACACTAGACAGGACACTGCTGCAGAAGGTAAGGAGTTTATTTTACTAAAAGCAGCAACATGGGGGCGATATCTAACAGTGGGTCTGTGTGCCTGCAAACAGTGGGCCTGTGTGCCTTCAAACAGTGGGCCTGTGTGCCTGCAAACAATGGGCCTGTGTGCCTGCAAACAGTGGGCCTGTGTGCCTGCAAACAGTGGGCCTGTGTGCCTGCAAACAGTGGGCCTGTGTGCCTGCAAACAATGGGCCTGTGGAGCCTGCCACAGTGGGCCTGTGGGCCTGCCACAGTGGGCCTGTGGGCCTGGCCACAGTGGGCCTGTGGGCCTGGCCACAGTGGGCCTGTGGGCCTGGCCACAGTGGGCCTGTGGGCCTGGCCACAGTGGGCCTGGCCACAGTGGGCCTGTGGGCCTGCCACAGTGGGCCTGTGGGCCTGCCACAGTGGGCCTGTGGGCCTTACTGGGGGACGTGTTCAATATAAGGTGGCCATATCCAGATTAAGGTGGCTAATTTTAGGATGAGGGGGCTATGAGGGACATATACCCTATATTATTTGTTAGACGGACACTGGCATTATAAGACGGACCCCATTTATTAAAAAATTCTCTATTCCTTCACCAAATTTGGGGGTGCGTCTTATAATCAGGTGTGTCTTATAAAGCGAAAAATACGGTAATTGTTTTGTTTTGGGCATTTTTTGGGGGTGGGGGGAGGCAGTGCTTTGTGATCTTTTAAAATAAAAAATATGAAAGACATGTATTTCCACTTTATTTATTTTTTTCTACATTTTTTCCCCAATATCACTCCAAATACAAAATACTAAAATAACAAAAAAAATTAAGCTGCATGTATCGTAAAAAAATTTTTAGCACTGTTAAAAGCATGTGTATGTTAAAATCCAAATATTAGCCTAGTCAGGGAAAGGGAAAATGTCCCTTGGTCTACAAATGGTGGCAATAAAGTTTATTGTTCCATTGCCTGACTTTTAAGGTCATACATTGTAATAATTTGCATTATTCCTGGGTTGAACTAGTTCAGAGATGGTTTATATCATACAAATATAACCAATAATGTTCCCATTTATTGACAGCAGATATTTTATAATAATAAGCAATTAAAACAAAAGATATCAGAAATTTGCATATTTTTTCATTACTTGCTCTTAAGCTAAACTTACGTAAGCCTGGAAAATCCAGAGTGTGACAAAACTATGCGTGAGAGAGACATGATATGCTATGACAGTGTGGTATACTCTATGCTTTTAGAGTTATAGTGGCAGGCTTTGTATAATTATTTACATGGTAAAAGTGTAGACTAAGAAATACCAAATAAATACAGAACCATATGAATAACAGTATGTTAATTAGAAAACACTAACTTTTCAACTAGCATCAGATTTTTATAAAAATTACAAAAAAAAACCACGATAAAGGTGTGGTCACAGGGTCAGTATACTTCAATTGAACCTGTCAGCAGGTTTTGCTACCTCACCTGAGAGCAGCATGACGTAACAAAGAGACTCTGAATCCAATGATGTATCACTTAGATCACTGGATGCATCGGTTATGACACAATCACTGACTAGAAAATAGAATATAAAACTACCGCGCTACTAAGTAGAATGGGAAAAGGATGTGGAAGATTAGGTAAGGTGTATAGTTAATAAAGTAAAACTAGTTAGAAAGTGTAATTTGCACAATAAAAGAGGAAAGGTATGTGAAATAAAAAATGTTTATTAATTTCTTAAAATTAGATAATTAAAAAACATTTTGCCTAAAAATATCAATTGAAAATGCCAAGCTCCAGATGTCCGAGCAGGGAGGTGGGTCGGTGTAGGACCTGTAAAATGAAAAGAGGAGGGCTGTGTGAGTGTCAAAAAATTGACAGGTATTATGATATGTTGTACAGTGTTTAAATGAAGTTAGAACACTATATGGATACATTTACCAGCGTGTTGAATAGAATAGGTTCAGGTACAGGTTAAGAGGTGGAACGTGTGGCAAATATGGCGAGGTTGAGGCCTAAGATAAAAATTATACAGTATATACACAATGTTAAATAGGTGGTCTAAAATCAAATCAAGGCTGGTAAAGGGGTATGGTTATAAAAAGGGGAAAAAAAAATAAAAAAAATAAATAAATGTAAAAATATAAGGGGAAGTTAAAAGGTTAAAAAATTGATATTGAGGGAGGGGGAGGAGAGGCGGGTTTTAGTGTCAGAAGTACCTGGACTGCCACATAGGTAACACATGTGATCCCTTGAACTTTGACCTTATCATGTGCCTGTTGGGCAGGTTCCTTTTTTCCCCTATACCAATGTATCACTATCTCTTGTTATGTTTATCGGTGGATTTTCCTGAGGAAGAAGAGGGGATATCTCTTTGAAACGCGTAGAATAAACTATCACCATTGCTTTTATTATTTGGAGCTTTGTACAGCAGCGCGGAGTATACCACAATTATCCTGGTTTTTGTCTTGCTTCTGCCTTTGGCACATGGGATCGGCTGCAGCTGTTATATGTCTCTATACTGGTTGTGAGTCTCACAACCTTTCCAGGTGAGCGGTTTTCATATTAAAAAGTCATTTTACACTGGTAAGACCCTATTGCGCTCCTTATATTCACAGCTCTTTCCTGTCTATTTACTCTAAAGTTGTACATTGACAGTGAGGTGTCAATCACAGAAGGGGCAGTGCCTGATTGCCATGAGCCTGACATTGTAGTCTGAGCATAAATAATCAATTGGTGATAAATCCTTTAGTTTAAGTAAACCGGAGCACACAAGCTGATAAGAGAGTCATAGTTGATTTTACTTTTTTAACCTCTACATCATGCTGTCCTCAGATTACATAGCAAAAATGTGCTGGCAGGTTCCCTTTAATGAGGTTATTCACTACTTTTACATTGATGGCCTTCTCTTTTAGGATACATAGAGATATCATGGCACTTCTGGCTGAGTGGTGTGCATGTAGGATCTAATCCCAAATGCTGCAAGAAGTTTTACTTGGAACCAAAATGGTGATTTTGCTCAGTTTAGTTGAATCATCAAGAAATTAAACAGGCACAGACGTTTCGACCAAAAGCAACCTTCATCAGTGTACAGACATGTTTAATTATTACTGGCATCAGGATGACTGAGCGCTGAGAGCAGACAGCAGCATCCACTGCTAGTGATACAGGCTGAGAGTGTCCTGTATGTACGTCTAAGGGGGAACGTTTCTTCTTTTAGAGAGTGACATGTCAGACATGCCAGTGTAAGGAGACATAAGATGTGGAATGCCCCTCTGGGAAATTAAATATGCAAATTGTCTCATTAGAAGGAAGAGGATTTGATCTATGGTGCCATCTATTAAATATAACAATACTAAAATTGACCTTGCCAGAGTTCAATATTGACTTTTAGAATTCTTACATTCAATAGATGTGCCAGAGATCAAACCCTCTTCCTTCTATTTGGATGTCCCATATGTAAACACAGGTAAAATCTGATCTAACAAAATTAAAATGTCACAGTCGGGGGATAGGTGCATCCGCTAGTCTCCAACCGCCCTCTTTCTCTGCCTACTTGCATGACCCACCCCAAGCAACGGTCCACAACTGGATGATGGTGCCTGCTCTATTAAGTGCTAGAGTCTACAAGAAGAGACAATGGGAAAAAAACTAAAAAGTAACCATGACAAAACAGACACCAACACTAGGAGACTGGCAGTAAAAAACATGTACCAGTGCTAGAAAAAAGGATAACCAGCCAAGGGCTAAGTGCCAGAGGAGTAGTTGACCAAACCGAATATTCAAAGTCAGGGGAATAGTCAAACCCACAGAGATAAGAGAGGTGGGAGAAAAATCAAACCTAATACCAGAGAGTAGGGAAGCTTGAGTCAAGTAAGGACACTGATCACAGGTAAAATCAATATGGAACTACAAACTAAAATAGACCGCCCAGCAGATCACGTGATTCTTCTCAGAACACGTGAGCCAAAGGGTGTGGCGAATGCTATAATCAGAGCTCTGGCACCACACCCTCTGGAACGGAGACCAACCTGCATCTCAGTCAGGAGCCTTACCAAGTGAACTCCTGATAAACCACGTGGGGCGACATGCAGACGCAGACATCCTACGAGTCTTAATGTAATGTATAATAAGGATTTAGGATGCATTGTTGTGTATTATTGAGCAAGAGATCGCTCGAAGTAGCAACACTAAAGGTAAACCCTGCCACAGTCTTCTTTTCATTATGGCAGTTGCTAGCTGTGTGTATGTAATGAGAGACTCAAACTTTGACAGGCAACTTTTTATTTCTCTTATAGCTAAACCCTTTAGAAGCAGCTATGTCGTTTTGCAAATTAACCCATTAGAACCAGCTATGTCCTCTTCATGCAGATTAACCCGTTATATACAGCTGTTTTCCTCTTTCATCTGGGCTGCATAATATACAGGGACAAACTAATGGATGTTTAATAAATATCAATATTCTGCATGGAGTAAAGTTCAGGCATCTGGCAGGAGGCATGGAAAATTGTTGTCTGATTTGCATTTTGCTGACTTGCTGCCCAATGAGAAACATTGGTGAATTAATTCACTGTTTGTATTTTCTTTTTTTTTTAATGTATTGATTCTCCCTTTGTATTCAATACACCAGCCACTTTATGTGCTCTTATTGCCTTTGTTGAACATTTGTACTGTTTACTTGCCTTTGAATAGTTTACTTTTATTTGATATACAAAGGCAATCTTGTTTTTTGTAGATAGAATATAGTGAAGGTGTATAATGTGAATTGTGCAAAACTGTGCACAGATATAGAACATGTCCTGGTCACTTTTGGGGAATCCTTTTTGTAGTATTTAGGATGTACAGAAAATGTCATAATTGAAGCTACCTGATAACTATAACTAAGGAATAAATTACAGTTTTCTACACTCTACAACTGAATAATCCATTGATCAATTTATTTATTTCATTAATATCTCTTTTAGTATTGTTTTTTTTTCCTTTCTTTTATTTTTGTGGAAAAACCTTAAAAGCTTACTTCCTGACCAGACTGGTTACCAGCGAACATATGGAGAATGACAGACTTCGTGAAAGAAAGTAGCAGAAGGACTCCATAGGGCTTCTAGCCAGAATGTCTGTAGCTTTGTTGACAGCTTCAAGAATGGGCCGTTAAATAATGGAGCTTTGCAGGTGAGAAATCATTGGTGGTAGAAAAGAGCTGCAAATTCCAAGAACTTTACAAAAAAAGAGGAGGTTTCCTTGAGGTTAATAAGTTTCTTTGAGGTTAATAGGTTACATTGTGCTATGACCTTTCTACTTCAATAAGTTTGTGTAGAACTTCTTTTTGGGCTGCTGAGGCGAACATCTCGCCTAATGCACTGATTGTTTGGAGGAAGTAGATTAATGTAGCATTAAGCCTTCTTTTTGAGCTGTTTACAGACCAGGGGTGAATTGGCATGGTCATTTTAAATAAACAGAATAATGCAAGGTACAGCAGTGGAGAGGCAGCATAGTGCTGTTCCCTGCATTTCTTTAGGTGTGGCGTCAGTCTGTGCTGAAGTGAAGAATGCTCTTAGGGCCTCCGCCAATGGCTTGTTGACCCCAGAGATCCAATCTGTCAAACTGAGCTGAGAAAATAAAGCAGGGTTAGAGGATTCTGAAGATCAATTCTCCAGGACCTACGATCTAGAACTTGATCTGTGTGCTTTAAGGCAGTAGACATTGTGTGATTGCACTTGATACATCACAAGTATCAAGAGTCAATCATTTATTTTTCAGGTTGATAGCAATATTTTCCATAAATAGTTATCCACATTTTCTTTTAGAAATTATGTGATAATCAAACTATACATCTTGAAAAGAAATATTGATGAAAATATTAAACAATATATACTTAATTGAATGAATGTGTTTCCTTTAACTGCCTAACAATGGGTATCCAAAGTAATAAAAGTAGATGCAGAATGTTTTGTGGCAAAGGAATTAATAAGTCTAATTTTCTTACAGTATTATCATGGCCTTCAAACTGTCACAGTTTTGTATCGTGAACGTGCCCTCTAAGGGGGTGGAGTGTATATATAATAATAATAATTTTATTCATTTATATAGAGCTATTAATTCCACAGCGCTTTACATACTTTGGCAACACTGTCCCCATTGGGGCTCACAATCTAGAGTCCCTATCTGTATGTCCTTGGAGTGTGGGAGGAAACCGGAGTACCCGGAGGAAACCCACACAAACACGGGGAGAACATACAAGCTCCTTGCAGATAGTGTCCTTGGTGGGATTTGAACCCAGGATCCCAGCGCTGCAAGACTGCAGTGCTAACCACTGAGATATATATATATATATATATATATATATATATATATATATATATATATATATATATATATGTATATATATACACATATACATACTGTGTACAAAATTATTAGGCAAATGAGTATTTTGATCACATGATAATTTTTATACATATTGTCCCACTCCAAGCTGTATAGGCTGAGAGACAACTACCAATTAAGTAAATCAGGTGATGTGCGTCTCTGTAATGAGGAGGGGTGTGGTGTATTGACATCAACACCCTATATAATGTGTGCTTAATTATTAGGCAACTTCCTTTCCTTTGGCAAAATGGGTCAGAAGAGAGATTTAACGGGCTCTGAAAAGTCCAAAATTGTGAGGGATGCAGAGGGATGCAGCAGTCCTGAAATTGCCAAACTTTTGAAGTGTGATCACCGAACAATCAAGCGCTTCATGGCAAATAGCCAACAGGGTCGCAAGAAGCGTGTTGGGCAAAAAAGGTGCAAAATAACTGCCCATGAATTGAGGAAAATCAAGCGTGAAGCTGCCAAGATGCCATTTGCCACCAGTTTGGCCTTATTTCAGAGCTGCAACGTTACTGGAGTATCAAAAAGCACAAGGTGTGCCATACTCAGGGACATGGCCAAGGTAAGGAAGGCTGAAAAACAACCACCTTTGAACCGGAAACATAAGATAAAACATATAGACTGGGCCAAGAAATATCTTAAGACTGATTTTTCAAAGGTTTTATGGACTGATAAAATGAGAGTGACTCTTGATGGTCCAGATGGATGGGCCAGAGGCTGGATCAGTAAAGGGCAGAGAGCTCCACTCTGACTCAGATGCCAGCAACGTGGAGGTAGGGTACTGGTATGGGCTGGTATCATCAACATTATCAAAGATGAACTTGTGGACCTTTTTGGGTTGAGGATGGAGTGAAGCACAACTCCCAGACCTACTGCCAGTTTCTGGAAGACAACTTCTTCAAGTAGTGGTACAGGAAGAAGTCGGTATCGAAAAGAAAGAAAAACATGATTTTCATGCAGGACAATGCTCCATCACATGCATCCAACTACTCCACAGCGTGGCTGACCAGTAAAGGTCTAAAAGATGAAAAAATAATGACATGGCCCCCTTGTTCACCTGATCTGAACCCCATAGAGAACATGTGGTCCCTCATAAAATGTGAGATCTACAAGGAGGGAAAACAGTACACCTAATTATAATTATGCACAGTAATAGTTACCTGAACAAACAGATATCCCCCTAATATAGCCAAATCTAAAAAAAACCTACTCCAACTTCCAAAAATAGAAAGCTTTGATATTTTTGAATCTTTTGGGTTGATTAAGTACATAGTTGTTGATCAATAAAAAAAACCCCTCTAAAATACAACTTGCCTAATAATTCTGCACACTGTATGTATATATATATATGTATATATATATATATATATACTTGTAACGCGCCATGGAATAAATGGCGCTATAATAATAAATAATATATATATATATATATATATATATATATATATATATATATTAGCTGTACTACCCGGCTTCGCCCGGGTTAATGACCGCTGTTATCAATATAGAATGTACTAACATTTCCGGGATACAATGTATAAATAGAATATATTAACGCCCGGGATAGTAACTGTCTCTCTGTTTCTTAATCAGCTTAATCTGCTTATTAATCAGATTTTTATTTTTGAAGGATAATACCTGACTTGTGTGTGTTTTAGGGCGATTATGTGGCGAGGTTGGTGTATGTGTGGTGAAATGTGTGCTGAGGGTGGTATATGTGTTCAAGCACGTGTGTGTGCACATTTTGTGTGTGTGATCATATCCCAGAGTGATGTGAGTATCCCATGTCACGGCCCCACCTTAGCAACTGTACGGTATATACTCTTTGGCGCCATCGCTCTCATTCTTTAAGTCCCCCTTGTTCACATCTGGCAGCTGTCAATTTGCCCCCAACACTTTTTGTTTCACTTTTCCCCCATTATGTAGATAGGGGCAAAATTGATTGGTAAATTGTAACGCGCGGGGTTAAAATTTCGCCTCACAACATGTCTCTCTGTTTCTCTCCCCCTCTCTGTCTGTCTCCCCCTCTGTATATATCTCTCTGTCTCTCTCTCTCTATATCTTTGTCTGTCTGTCTCTTTCCATGTCTGTCTCTTTCTCCATCTGTCTCAATCTCTTTCCCTGTCTGTCTATCTATCTCTTTCCATGTCTATCTATCACTGTCACTTTCCCTGTCACTTTCCCTGTCTGTCACTTTCCCTGTCTGTCACTTTCCCTGTCTGTCACTTTCCCTCTCTTTCCCTGTCTCTTTCCCTGTCAGTCTGTCTCTTTGTCTGTGTCTGTCTCTTTGTGTCTGTCTCTTACCCTATGTCTGTTTCTTACCCTGTCTGTGGCTGGCTCTTTCCTTGGCTGCATTGTGACACGCCAACATTCCATATAAGGGCGTGGCCGCGCATTCTTCTGAAGTTCTGGCTGCACTGTGGCTCCCAGCTCCATTCACTTTAATGGAGGCAGGTTTTTTGGTGAATAACTGTAAAGAGTGGGGTTAAAATTTCCCCTCAAAACATAGCCTATGATGCTCTCGGGGTCCAGAAGTGTGAGTGTGCAAAGTTTTGTGGCTGTAGCTGCGACAGTGCAGATGCCAATCCCGGACATATACACACATACACACATTCAGCTTTATATATTATATATATATATATATATATATATATATATATATAAAATCAACGTGGAGAGGACCAGCAGGAGAGGAGACTTCAAGTATTGTATTAAAATCCAAAATTTATTGCAAATGGATTAAAAAAGTTTCCAGAGTTCAATAGCAAGGCGCAGACATCACGCTGCACAGACTACGCGTTTCGGCGGAGACAATGTGCCGCCTTCTTCACGGTCTCAGGCTGGTTCTGGAATGCCCAGTCTATCTTAAATAAGAAAAAAAATAAAGGGGAAAAAAAAACATTTTCCAGGTAGTGAACTGGGAGTGGTAACAGGTGTCAGTAAACACATTAGTGTTTAACTCTATATATTCCAGAAGCAGCTAGAGAGAACAGACATATATCTGAACAGAACTTGTATTGTACAGAGTTATCTGACTTAATATAAAAACAATTAAAAAACACATGAATATTTTAGAACAATAGTGCAAATGACATAACCATTACAAATATGCACAAAATATTCAAAAAGGTTAGAGCAGTACCACTACAATAATATGGGGGCATCTAGCACAAGAAGGAAAAAAAAAGGGACAAAAATGGCGATATAGGACACATTGGTTAGTTATAGTGTATTGCTAGATCCATTCTATTGTTGAATCCATGTGGGAGCCTACTATCTAAGAGAAACATCCATTTGCTTTCTCTTGCTAGGATTTTTTTATGATAATCCCCCGTTCTCTCTGCTTCAACCTGCTCAATGCCTAAGAATGAAAAACCCCTAACATCCCCTCCATGTATTTGTGAAAAATGTCGGGAGACTACAGATGCTCCTGCTGGTGGTAAGTTGGCAGCATCAGAAAGATGTTTTCTAATCCTTTTTTTTAAAATGTTCATAGTGCAACCTACATATTGTTTGCAACAAACTTCGCAATTAATTAAATAAATGACATTAGCAGTATTGCAGTTGATATACGAAAGAATGTCAAAGGTTTTTTTTTATTATTATTATTTTTTTTTCTTCTTCTTTTGCTAGGTGCCCCCATATTATTATAGTGGTACTGCTCTAACTTTTTTGAATATTTTGTGCATATTTGTAATGGTTATGTCATGTTGCACTATTGTTCTAAAATATACATCTGTGTTTTTTAATTGTTTTTATATTAAGTCAGATAACTCTGTACAATACAAGTTCTGTTCACATTTATGTCTGTTCTCTCTAGCTGCTTCTGTAATACATAGAGTTAAACACTAATGTGTTTACTGACAACTGTTACCACTCCCAGTTCACTACCTGGAGAATGTTTTTTTTCCCTTTTTTTTTTTTTCTTATTTAAGATTGACTGGGCATTCCAGAACCAGCCTGAGACCGTGAAGAAGGCGGCACATTGTCTCCGCCGAAACGCGTATTCTGTTCAGCGTGATGTCTGTGCCTTGCTATTGAACTCTGGAAACTTTTTTAATCCATTTGCAATAAATTTTGGATTTTAATTCAATACCTGAAGTCTCCTTTCCTGCTGGACCTCTCCACGTTGATTTTCTACATTGTTGGATTTGTTCCCAGTCATGGTCCGTGCAACACAGAGAGAGCAGGTATATATTATCTAGAGTTCGGAGGACAGCTGGTCCACCTTGTATGTTGATTGAGATATATATATATATATATATATATATATATATATATATATATATATATATATATACATATATACTAAATTGGTGTTTCTGGGTGTGAGGAGTCTGGCACATTAGTTCAGAATGTGAGCACTAAAACCAGTTGTAGAAATGTTTTCTATTAAGACGGTTTAGTTAATAATTTTTTGTACATCAGTATTGGATTATGTCAGATCTGCGGGGGGTGAACGAGGGACTGTCTTGTTTCTATTTATTTATTTAACTTCTCTTTTTTTATGTCTTTGAGGGTCCCATTATTGTATTACATCTGATTCCGTGGACAACATTGAATGTTCCTGGTTTGTTTGTTTTTTTCATTTTTAAATAAAATTGGTGAACGAGGGAATTGTGGAGGTTTTTTAAATAAAGTATTTTTTCCTGTACGTGTGTGTGTGTGTGTGTGTGTGCGGGTCTTTTTTAACTTTTTACTTGCCAGGTTACTAATGGTGGTGTCTGATAGACCACTCTCCATTACTAACACCTGGACTTACTGCCAGCTGACACTACACAGCTGGCATCGACTCCAAAACCATTACCCAGATTGCCATCGCACCAGGGCAGTCGGAAAGAGCCAGACAAAGCACCAGAATTAGTGTATCTAATGGATGTGCCACTTTTGAGGCGGCTGCAGGCTGATATTTTTAGGCTGAAAAGTGTCAAATGTCCAAAGGTCCATGGCCCTTCTCACCCTGATAATACCAATCCCCAGCTGTCCACTTTATCTTGGCTAGTTATCAAAAATAGGAGTTGTTTTTTTTTTTTTTTTAAATATTTAAAAATAACTGGTGGGATCCCTTTTATTTTGATAACCAGTCAGGGTAAAGCTGACAGCTTAGGGCTGCTATTATCAGGATGAGAAGAGACATGGATATGGCCTCTTCCCAGCCTGATATCAGCCCAGAGCTGCTGCTTTACCTTTGGTTGGTTATTAAAATACGGGGGTTCCCACGTAATTTTTTTAAATTATTATTGAGGGCTATAGAGGGTAGAGAAATAAGTGAAATCTTAGAAAACAGTGCTCAAATGAATGGGAACAGTAAAAAAAACAGCTATTAACATTTGCCGGGTACTACAGCTCACATCAGATCCACGGCACAGATGAGAGCTGTAAAAAAGTACCCAGCAAAGGTTAATAACTGTTTTTTACTGTGCCTGTTCATTTGAGCACTGTTTTCTAACATTTCACTGATTTCCTTGCCCTTAATAATAAAAAACTAACTGTTTGGCCTCCGAAACTTCCCTGAGAAGTCCATGTTTCAGTTAGAGATATGGACACTAGGTGTACCAACGCCAAACCTTATCGTTCGGGTTCGTTCATCACTATACATGACCCATTTGTGCTCTAGATTTCTTCCAGTTTATGGGAGAGGAATATAATCTTACAGATATTTGCTGATGACAGCCCAGGCAGCTTTATTTGAACATCCAAATTTATAATAATGATGGCCAACCCATATATAAGAAGCACATTCTACCTATCGTGTCTGCCCTATCTATTACAATGATGGCTGTTCCATATATGACGAGTATATGTTACCTATTGTGGCCCCCCATTTCCTTATAGATTGTAAGCTCACTCCTCCTGTAACTGTGGAACTATGTGTTATTCTGCAATGTCTTTATTGTCTATACATGACAACGCTTAATTGTAATTGCTGTGGAAAGTATTGGCGCTGTATAAATAAAAGTATTAATATTGAATTATTTCCCATGATCACTATAAAGTTATAGTGAGAAATTAATAAACACAATTTTATTTCCATCATAATAAAAAAATAAAAAACATAAAAAAGAGTGGGTGCTTCATTTTTTAAAAACAGATCAATGCTCTTCTGTTTCGTATACAAATACTGTATGTTCTGATTTAGACTGAGTATTGCCATGAAGAGGTGGGTGATCTGTATACTGTTCTTATTCACCGTAATACAGTACAGACATACATCAATTTATTTGGCTAAAGTGAATCTTGCACCAGGTTTTTTGATGCCCCATCAAGGAGCAGCACTATTTGGGGCACAAACCATGTGTCCAGTGTTGTGTCACTTACCGGTCTGCTTACTACAGTTTTGTGAAAATTCCTGTTTTATCAGCTGCAGATCTACCAGTTCTCTAAATACTGCGTTCTGTGTAACCCCACCCACACCACTTATCAACAGCTTTGTGTGTACACTGCATAGGCAGAAAACTGCCAGTCAATGGTAGGGGCATAGTTATTCAGAGTTTATGGATATAAATAACTATATGGCAACAAACTTACCAGTCCTAGAGTTTATTATAATAATAATATTTTTTATTTATATAGCGCCAAGATATTCTGCAGCATATTACAATTCAGAGGGGACATGTACAGACAATATGAGACATTACAGAATAACTAAATTCAGATACCAAGAGGAGTGAGCTTACAGTCTATGAGGAAATAGGGGAGGCACAAAAGGTGAATGGGGGCATGAAAAGCTTGTCATATCTGGTCCAGCCATCGATTTAATAGGGGATTCAAAACCAGCTGCCTGGACCGGTCGCCAGCCAGAATTTATACATACAGAGTGTAAAAAAGTACATGAAAAGGAATGCAATCAGAAGATACAGGGGACAAGAATTGGAAGTAAATTTTGTGAAGGGCAGAATGGGACTAGATTAGATGAGGGAGGGGAGGTGATAGGCTGTCTAAAGAAATGCGTTTTTAGGGCTCGCTTAAAGGTGTGGATTATGTGAATTAATCGAATTGTTCTTGGTAGTGTGTACCAGAGCATTGGGGTAACTTTGAAAAATCTTGAAGACGGGAGTGAGAGGTTTGAATTATTGAGGTTGTCAGTCTTAGGTCATTAGTAGAACAGAGGACATGAGTGGGGTAATAGACAGAGATGAGGGAAGGGATGTAGTGCAGTGCGGAACTGTGGAGAGCTTTGTCGGTCAGAGTGATACGTTTATATTGGACTCTGTAATGGATAGGCAACCAGTGCAATGACTGGCACAGAGCAGAGGCATCAGTGAAGCAGTTGGAGAGGAAAATAATCCTGGCTGCGGCATTCAGAATGGATTGGAGAGGGGAGAGTTTAGTAATAGGGAACCACTTAGTACAGAATTACAGTAATCCAGATGAGAATGAATAAGAATGACACTAGAGTTTTTGCAGAGTCAACAGTAAGAAAAGGTCAAATTCTAGAGATGTTTTTGAGGTGGAGGTGACATAAGCGAGTGAGTGAACGAATGTGGGGAGCGAAAGACAGATCAGAGTCAAATATGACCCCAATCAAAACTACTGCCAGCAGCTCAGTAAGTGACACATCTCTAGAATCAGGGTCGCGGACCCTATATCATGCTATTCTGAGATTAGGAAGTAAAAATTTAGTGGCAGATTCCCTTTAGTATAGATCTGTATTTACACTCTAAATTACGTACTTTGGTTACATTGCATGAAGAATAATTAAGCTATGGTTTAGATTCCACCTTTTGCAGAGTGTGCAGCCTACAAATGTAGTCATCTTTATCTTGGTGGGGGCACTGCAGTGTCATAATAGTGCACGTAGGCAGTTTTCTTAATTCTACTTTAGTATTTGAGGAGCTACATTATGGAGATTAATAATTTAAGGGGTTTCCCTTCTGGCCAGGAATTGTGGTATGTGCCAATTATGTCACTGTATGGTCAGACACGGCCATTACACATTACATAGCAGGGCACATATACAGTGGGTATGGAAAGTATTCAGACCCTTTTAAAATTTTCACTCTTTGTTTTGTGCCGCCCCCGTGTCAGCAGCCGGGCTGCTCGGATCCTGATCCGCGGTGACTCGAGGGGTCTCCTGACCCGGGGGTCGTGTGACCACTCAAATAAAGGGGGTATTTACAGGGGATTGTGTTAGAGTTCGTGACGCCACCCGTGGTGTGTGGTAATTTGGAGTACCACCGCTGCAGCTGAGAGTACCCGGGGGTGATGGAGTGGCGCAGCCAGGTGTTAGAACCCTCCTCGGGTAGGGGGGATGCCCCGGGACTCGGTGATGGAGTTTGGGGAGTGCCGTGGGGAGTGAAGGGGTCACTTGCGTACTCACTCAGTCCATTAAGCTTACACCGACAACTGGATAAACCAAAGTTCTGGATACCGCTGCCGCTGAGGGGAGCTAGTTTGGGTCCCGTCCCCAATGGTGCTGCCTGGTGATCCGTTACCTGCCTCCTGGCACTAAGTTTACTTCTCTGTTGGTCCCGGTAATATGGAACTTGCCGGGTTCCGCTCCCCACTATGGCTAAGTGTGGGAGCTTGCTCTCAGGGTTCACGCTTGGGATTTCCTGGACCGTTTCAGTGGAAAGTCCTATCCCCCTCGTTGCGCTATTACCCCAATTTTGGAGTGGGTGGAGAGCGGATCTTGAAGGCTCCGTTCTCGTTGGGTAAATTGTCAGGTTGCCTGAAGCTACTCCCTGACCTAGGGTCCACGTACCCAGTCGTGCCCTGGTCCCAGCCTGGTGATGGTGCAAGGCCACCGGCTGTCTTCCTCAACAGTTCCGTGCCCCTTGCCACGATCCCCTGCGACCGAGGGTCCAGCTCCTCTAGGCCCAGACTACTGTCTGCCACCTAGATAGCTTCCTAGGAGCCCTGCTCCTGACCTCCTCTCTCCTTCACTTCCAACACACTTCTCCCTCTCCTGACACTCCTGACCACCCCTCTCCAACCCCCCAAGTGGGCGACCCTATTCCACTCAGGCCGTCCACTGGTGTGTTTGGTGGGTGTGGTGCAGAGTGTACCTAGGATTTGATTAGCTGATGTAGGCAACACCATGTAGTTGGGGGCCCATAACCAAGAAGGAGGTGGATATTGCACGGAAGGGCAGATTGTACAATACCCTGTGATGACCTGATAGTCCAAGGGCGTCCCAGTTTCATTGCACTCATTTGGTAAAGTCAACAAAGTTCATTTTTTTCTCATTAATGTACTCTATGTACCCTATCTTGATAGAATTTTGTGATTGTAAATTTGATGGTGCGGATTCCTTTAGTGGACATACATACATACATGTGGCGCCCCTGAGGCTTCAGTCGCCACAGGCTACTGCATCTCCCTTAAGATGTAGTACTCATCCTGGGTAAGGAGAGGTTAATCACTGGTGTTTCTCACATTCACAAACCACAAACACTTAGGTGCCTTACCACTGGGGGGATGGCCCGGGATAGATAGGGGGTGGCCAGCAAGAGGCATGGGACTTTCCCGGTCACTGAAACAACCACCTGGGGGGCATGCACCACTTGGGGAAAAGTGAAGGAGCATCTTGACACATAGTCAGTTAGCCCCGGGCACAGCTTGGAGTGAGACACACACATGGGTCCTCAGTCCAATCTTCTTTTATCTCACACTTCTGGGAGCGTCATAGGACCCATAGCTTGGAGCATCCAGCTCAGCCTTGGTTCTCTACAGCTACACGGGATTCCAGGGTCTGCGGCGAGTGCAGGAAACACCCGCGACCAGTTCCATATTTCACCTACACTGGGATACGAGGGACCTAGACCATAAAGGACTCACAGTGGGAACACCGGCGGTGACCTTAAATTGCTCAGGATCGGCTGGGGCCCATCACGGTGGTGACCAGCACCAGGACTGTAAGTAAAGAGAACCTTGAACTTGCAGAGACTGTGTCCGCGTGTCCTTGCCGGCGCTGCCGCCCCGCGCTTGTGCGCCCGCCATTACTACTCCCCTCATCATCCTCCCCGGGACCCGCTCCACCTGTGGGGAGCAGAAACATCTGAGTCCCAGAGGACAGCAACAGCAGCGGCTAATTCCCTGGCCGCATACCGCAGGTGGCATCACGAAAACAATCCTCAACCCTCATCACCTGAAACCCCTTCTTTTATTGTACACCTCAGGGCCACGAAACCGGGCAGAAAGGTCCACCTGTGACATCCCATGACCCAAAATCACCAGGCCTGGTGACGAGTAATTTAACCCTTGCCCCATGGGTGCTACAACTTGGCGTCACGGACAGGATAACGTGCCCAGGCCAATCAGGTTCTGTGCGCCTTAAAAGAACTGTGTTAAATTTTATCCCCAAAAAAGGACAGTCACCATTACTGGTGCAGCGCGGGAATAGAGGAGGTGTGCCATCATGGGCAGAACCCAAAAAGAGCGTGAAAGCATGGGTGGCGCCCAGAAAGAACGTGAAAGAGAGCCCCACTGCCGTAAACCAACAGGAAACCCCATGCCTGCAAGGACATGTCCATTAAAGAGGAAGACCAGCTTACCCCAGACACTGCACCCGTGACACTGGAGATGCTGGACTCAAAGCCTTTGCAGAGAGTTATACTGGAATCCGGTTCAGGGCCTGCCTCTGAGGAGAAACCTGCCCCTGACACCATTGACATCTTAATACCGGTTTGTTGCTGATGTAAACAGGTTGGACATTTTGCCCGAGGATGTCCTTTGAGTGCCCAGAGCCAGGGGGCTGGGAACAGCGCTCTGACACCACCACCAGCC
This sequence comes from Anomaloglossus baeobatrachus, assembly GCF_048569485.1. NCBI lineage: Eukaryota > Metazoa > Chordata > Amphibia > Anura > Aromobatidae > Anomaloglossus > Anomaloglossus baeobatrachus. The sequence continues at coordinate 138,180,993 of NC_134359.1, forward strand.
AAGCAAGAATAATTGTTTTTTATGCAATGTTGATGTTTGTTTTTCTTGATGCAATTGATTTTTCTTGCTAACTGGTATATGGTTGAAATGTTTGATGCTGCCTCCCATAAAGGGAAAATTGTTATTTTGTTTATTGCATACCAAAAATTGCGGTGTACTAACTTTGTTTGATTGCAGCCCGGGAGTGTGCTTGAGGGGAATGTGGCGCCTCTGAGGCTTCAGTCGCCACAGGGTACTGCATCTCCATTAAGATGTAGTACTCATCTCGGGTAAGGAGAGGTTAATCGTTAGTGTTTTTCACATTCACAAACCACAAACAGTTAGGTCCCTTCCCACTGGGGGGATGGCCTGTGGTAGATAAGGGGGTAACCATCAAGAAGCATGGGACTTTCCCGGTCCCTGGGACAACCACCTGGGGGGCGGGCACCACTTGGGGAAAAGGGAAAGAGCATCTTGACACATAGTCAGTTAGCCCCGGGCACAGCTTGAGGTGAGACACACACCTTGGACCTTGGTCCAATCTTCTTTTACCTCACACTTCTGGGAGAGTGATAGGACCTGTGGCTTGGAGCATCCAGCTCAGCCAGGGTTCTCTACAGCTACACGGGCTTCCAGGGTCTGCAGTGAGTGCAGGAAATGCCCATGACCCATTCCATATCCACCTACATCGGGATAGTAGGGACCCCAACCAGAAAGGACTCACAGTGGGAACACCGGCGGTGACCTCGAATTGCTCGGGATCGCCTGGGACCCATCACGGCGGTGACCGGCATTTTCCAGGTAAAACCAGGACTATAAGTAAAGAGAACCTTGAACCCGCAGAGACTGTGTCCGCCTTTCCTTGCCGCTGCCCCGCGCTTCTGTGCCCGCCATTACTATTCTCATCATCCTGCCCGGGGCCCGCTCCACCTGTGGGGAGCAGAAACATCTGAGCTGCTACTACCATCAACCCCGGAGGACAATGACAGCAGCGGCAGCTAATTCCCTGGCCGTGTACCGCAGGTGGCGTCACGAAAACAATCCTCTACCATCATCGCCCCCAACCCCTTCTTTTATTGTACACCTCGGGGCCACGAAAGCGGACAGAAAATGCCACCCGTGATTTCCCCAGACCCGACATCACCAGGCCCGGCGACGAATAATTTAACCCTTACCTCGTGGGTGCTACATACACACACACACACACACACACACATACATACACACATACATATACTCAGTTTTATATATTAGACTAGCTATAGTACCTGGGCGTTGCCCGGGATAGTAACTGTCTCTCTCCCAGTCTCTGTATGTGTCGCTGTCTGTCTGTCTCTTTGTCTGTCTCTTTCCTTGTCTGTCTGTCTCTGTCTGTTTCTATCTCTCTGTCTGTATTTGTATCAGTCTGTCTCCATCTCTGTGTCTGTCTCTATCTCTATGTGTGTGTTTGTCTGTTTCTCTCTTTCCCCATCTGTCTCTTTCCCCGTCTGTCTCTTTCCCCGTCTCTCTTTGCCCATCTGTCTCTTTGCCTGGCTGTCTCTTTACCCGGCTGTCTCTTTACCCTGCTGTCTTTTTTTCCAGCTGTCTCTTTCCAGGGCTGTCTCTTTCCCCATCTGTCTCTTTCCCCGTCTGTCTTTTTCCAGGTCTGTCTCTTTTCAGGTCTGTCTCTTTCCTGGTCTGTCTCTTTCCCCGTCTGTCTCTTTGCCTGTCTGTCTCTTTCTCCATCTGTCTCTTTCTCCATCTGTCTCTTTCCCCGTCTGTCTCTTTCCCCGTCTGTCTCTTTCCCCGTCTGTCTCTTTCCCCGTCTCTCTATTTCAAAGTCTGTCTCTTTGCCCGTCTGTCTCTTTCCAGGTCTGTCTCTCTCCAGGTCTGTCTCTTTCCTGGTCTGTCTCTTTCCCGGTCTGTCTCTTAGCTCATCTATCTCTTTGCCTGGCTGTCTCTTTGCCTGTCTGTCTCTTTCCCCGTCTGTCTCTTTCCTCATCTGTCTCTTTACAGGTCTGTCTTTTTGCCCGTCTGTCTCTTTGCCCAGCTGTCTCTTTGCCTGGCTGTCTCGGTCTGTCTCTTTCCCCGTCTGTCGCTTTGCCGGTCTGTCTCTTTCCAGGTCTGTCTCTTTGACCGTCTGTCTCTTTGCCTATCTGTCTCTTTCCAGGGCTGTCTCTTTCCAAGGTTGTCTCTTTCCAGGACTATCTCTTTGCCCGGCTGTCTCTTTCCAGGTCTGTCTCTTTGCCCATCTGTCTCTTTGCCTATCTGTCTCTTTCCAGGACTGTCTCTTTCCAAGGTTGTCTCTTTCCAGGACTATCTCTTTGCCCGGCTGTCTCTTTCCAGGGTTTCCAGGGCTGTCTCTTTCCAGAGCTGTCTCTGTCTGTCTCTTTCCACGTCTGTCTCTGTCTCTCTGTCTGTCTCTATCTCTGTCTCTTTCCCCGTCTGTCTCTGTCTGTCTCTCTCCCTATCTCCCTCTCTCTGTCTGTCTCTCTATCCGTCTCCCCACTGACATCATATTACCTCACACATAAGCTTCTTATACTAACAGTTTATTTTGTTCCTATAGCAAGCACTGACAGTTGCTATTAATAACCTATAGCTCCCACCTCCATTCAGTTTAATTGAGGCAGGATAAATGAAGAGTAACTGTAAAGCATTGGGTTAAATTTTCTCGCCCAAACATAGTCTCTGACGTTCCCTGAGTCACATGGGGCGTCTGTGCAAAATTTTGTGATTGTAAATGCGACGGTGCGGATTCCTTTAGCGGACATACACACACACATACACTCAGCTTTATATATTAAATTTACAACCTTGATGACTCTTCATGTGTCTTCAAAAGAATTAACATTTGTTGCAAATAAAGTTTTTTTGTATGGATTTTCACAGCAGATTTCCCATTTTCCAGTGCACAAGGTAAAGTCTATGGCAAATCCACAACATAATCCGAATGGATTTTATTACATCACATGTGAACATACTCTTAACCAGAGAGGCTTTCAGAAAGAAATAGGACATGTTTAAAAGATTGTTAATCTGCTTCTGAAAGACTAAAACACCAATCTCAGCTATGTAACATAGGAATATTCAGGTTTATTGTAAAAGCCCAAAGTTCAGCGCACTATTAACAATTATTCTAGCTCTAGCTACTCACTGTCTGCTTATACGCAGAATGAATGTGGAAAATCTCGACAGTCAATCAGTATACTATTTGAAACAATGGAAGTGGCAAAGACTTTATAAAAATAAACAAAATTTTATTAAGAATAATATTAAAAACAGACAAAGTAGCAGACGGTGCTTCAAATAGATGAAATATATATCTCAAAAAGGGGACATTGCCTCAGTGGTTTGCAGTGTAGTTTTGTAAAACTGTTGTCCTGGGTTCAAATCCTGCCCAGGAAAAGATCTGCAAGGAGTTTGCATGTTCTTCCCATGTTTGCGTGGGTTTCCTTCCAGTTCTCCAGTTTCCTGACACACTGCAAAGACATAATGATAGGGAATTTATATTGTGAAGCCCAATGAGAACAATGATGATTATGTCTGTAAAGCGCTATGAAAACTAATGGCGATAAGCAAGTAAAATAGATATCATGTTAAATTTCTAGCTGAAATATAAAACTTGTAACAGATCAAAGATAGATAGAGCTGGAGAAATATGTACTACCATCTTCTTATTGTTTTATTTTCTTGCATCTCTAGATGTATCTGTACACTGTAAGGGGCACTTTGCACACTACGACATCGCAGGTGCGATGTCGGTGGGGTCAAATTGAAAGTGACGCACATCCGGCATTGCAGGCGACATCGTAGTGTGTAAAGCCTAGATGATACGATTAACGAGCGCAAAAGCGTCGTAATCGTATCATCGGTGTAGCGTCAGGTAATCAATAATTACACTGACGCGATGGTCCGATGTTGTTCCTCGCTCCAGCAGCAGCACACATCACTGTGTGTGAAGTCGCAGGAGCGAGGAACATCTCCTACCGGCGTCACCGTGGCTTCCGTAGGATATGCGGAAGGGAGAAGGTGGGCGGGATGTTTACATCCCGCTCATCTCCGCCCCTCCGCTCCTATTGGCCGCCTGCCGTGTGACGTCGCAGTGACACCGTACGACCCGCCCCCTTAATAAGGAGGCAGGTCACCGGCCACAGCGACGTCCCAGGACAGGTCAGTCCATGTGAAGCTGCCGTAGCGATAATGTTTGCTACGGCAGCTATCACAAGGATATCGCAGCTGCGACAGGGGCGGGGACTATCGCGCTCGGCATCATAGCATCGGCTAGCGATGTCGCAGCGTGCAAAGTACCCCTAAGGGTAAAAGAAATCTGTCAGCAGGTTTCTGCTATTTAATCTGAAGACAGCATGCTGTAACAGTTAAAACAGAGAATTCAGCCCTGTGTCTCTTATCACAAAGTGTGTTTTTGTTTGCCTGCAATGTTAGCTTAAGCCTCTTAGCTTTATCATTAGTGGGTTTGAAGAGCTCCTGAGCTGTAATCTGACTTCATGCCCTTCTGTGATTAGCAGCTTCTGTCTATGGAAATGTACACTGAAAGCCTGGTGTGGTGTGGGGCAGTTCTCCCACCACTGCTACATGCAATGAAAAAATGTTTATTAGCCAGCTTACTGGTCTCTGTGGAGGCCAGTGTACTGCTTTCCAATATTGGAAGTTATCCGCAGGAAAACAGGGTGGGAACCAGCCACACAATCAAGAGTCAGGAAAGAAGGAAAACAACAAGAGCCAGCGAAAAACATATACAAATATTCTTTGTCTTCAACTAAAAAACATTACTTTATTTCACACTTTCATTAAAAAATGTTTTAGCATTCCACAGCATGGGGCAAAAAAACATATAGAAAAAGGTGGAAATATACCGGACTACGCGTTTCAGCTTACGCCTTCATCATGGTCCAACATGAAGGCGTAAGCTAAAACGCGTAGTCCGGTACATTGTCACCTCTTTCTATATGTTTTTTGCCCCATGCTGTGGAATGCTAAAAAAAATTTTTAATTAAAGTTTGAAATCAAGGAATGTTTTTTACTTGAAAACAAAGACTATTTTTATGTTTTCCTCTGGATCTTGTTGTTTTCCTTCTTGCCTGCTACATGCAATGTCTCAAATCTTTGATTGTGTCAAAACGGCTGTACTCAGCATTCTAAAGGCTGCTTTACACACAGCGACATCGCTAGCGATGTCGCTGGTGAAAGCACCCGCCCCCGTCGGTTGTGCGTCATGGGCAAATCGCTGCCCGTGGCGCACAACATCGCTAGGACCCATCACACGAACAAACTGCCTAACAACGTCGCTGTGGCCGGCGAACCGTCTCTTTTCTAAGGGGGCGGTTCATTCGGCGTCACAGCGGCGTCACTAAGCGGCCGCCCAATAGAAGCGGAGGGACGGAGATGAGCGGGCCGAACATCCCGCCACCTCCTTCCTTCCTCATTGCGGGCGGCCGCAGGTATGGTGATGTTCCTCGTTCCTGCGGTGTCACACATAGCGATATGTGCTGCCGCAGGAACGATGAACAACCTGCGTCCTGCAACAGCAACGACATTTGGGATTAGAATGACGTATCAACGATCAACGATTAGGTGAATAATTTTGATCGTTAACGGTCGTTCGTGCGTTTCACACGCAACAACGTCGCTAACGAGGCCGGATGTGCATCACAAATTCCGTGACCCCAACGACATCTCGTTAGCAATGTCGTTGCGTGTAAAGCCCCCTTAAGTGATAAATCGTTGGAATCAGGGCCTTTTTGCCTACATCGTGCTGCTCTCAGATGAGGTTGCAAAAACCTACTGACAGATACCCTTTAAACGATGTATGAGTGTTACGATTACCAAGCAATGTCAGACAAGTGTTTACACTAGATGAGAATTGTAAATGAAATGGCTGAATAGCCATCATTATATTGTAATATCGGACATCGGGCACTGTGATCACAAATACACTTCAGATTATTTGGCTGTGCAAACAATGCTGAAATCCCATAAGCGAGACTAATTATTTTGAATACATCAATTCATAATGTGTTGCACAAAGATTTCCACTGATACAATGTTTGATAATCAATATGACTTGTTCCAATGCTCCAACTGCTATTGACCAGTTTCTTTTTTCAATTTCTAAAAGTACTGAACGAGCAAACACTCTCTATTTATATTACATGATCTTTGAAAATTGAACATGAATTATTTTATTCATATACAGTATAGACCAAAAGTTTGGACACACCTTCTCATTCAAAGAGTTTTCTTTATTTTCATGACTCTGAAAATTGTAGATTTACATTGAAGGCATAAAAACTATGAACTAACACATGTGGAATGAAATACTTAACAAAAAAATGTGAAACAACTGAAAATATGTCTTATATTCTAGGTTGTTTAAAGTAGCCACCTTTTGCTTTGATTACTGCTTTGCACACTCTTGGCATTCTCTTGATGAGCTTCAAGAGGTAGTGACCGGGCACACCTGTGAAGTGAAAACCATTCCTGGTGACAACCTCTTGAAGCTTATCAAGAGAATGCCAAGAGTGTGCAAAGCAGTAATCAAAGCAAAAGGTGGTTACTTTGAAGACCCTAGTAGTATATAAGACATATTTTCAGTTGTTTCACACTTTTTTGTTAAGTATTTCATTCCACATGTGTTGATTCATAGTTTTGATGCCTTCAATATGAATCTACAATTTTCAAAGTCATGAAAATAAAAAAAACTCTTTTGAATGAGATGTGTCCAAACTTTTGGTCTGTACTGTATGTCCCCTATCCTGGTATATATGATCCCCTTCCTGGGTCTATCATGGTATTTATGTCCCTAATCCTGGCATATGTCCCCCAATTTGGTATATTTGTCCCCTATCAAACAATTTTATTCACCTTCCATCCGGCCCACTGGTGCATGGCATCCTCTTCTGATGCTGGGAACTGACTTTGGCTTGTTTGCAATGAACAGCGGATGACATCACTGGGGGCTAATCCAAAATTAATATTCACTACTACCCACGCCCTGGATTATGGGTGCAGGAAGCAGTGAATATTAATTTTCTTTAATAGCGGACACGTGATCACCTCAGTCCCTACAGTAAGCTGGGGCAATCAGTGTATTCACTATTAAGTAAAAAATGAACATTCACTGGGGGTCATAATCCCACCCACCACTCGGCACCGACTTCAGTGCCGAGAGGTGGGTGGGATTATGAGTGTGGGGAGCAGTGAATATTCATCTTCTTTAATAGTGGGAACACACTAGCTGCTGGCTTCCTGCAGCGGCGACCCTGCTTCTGCCCCCTATGTCGCATGCCACCACTGCCCATAGAGAGCCAGGCACAGCTGGATTATGACATGCATCCCACGCTTTCCTCTTAAATTTGTGGGGGAAAAAGTGCGTGTTATATCCAAAAAGTATAGCAAGTGTATTAGAAAATAGTTTAGATCATGGCACTAAATAGATTGGGATTTAAAATGAAAATTATTTTGGCCTTTGAACCACCCCTTTAACTCCCCAACAATCATTTTTCCAGACCACTAATAAACATTAGGCAGCCAGCCGAACCTGTTGATATCGGCTGGTTTGGCCTACATTAATCTAAACTGTGTGGTGGCTTTAAGGGACCGCTTTAAATAGTTTGCTGAACATTTCAGAATAGAAGTAGCTTTGGTCATTAGTCGTATGGTCTTTATGATGCATGTGCCTAAAGCATACTGTCCATGGAAATGATTATATTATAATAAAGGTCTTTTTTTTCCTTTAAATTACTTAACAAATAATTGCAAGATTATACACTTGTACATTGAGGGGGTTTAAAGTCTAGGATGGTGAAGCAATCATAAAGTATGTGAATGAAAAGCAGTAGACTGCTGAGGCAAGAGAAAAGTGGCCCCATTCTCATCCTTTGATTGGCGGGAGGCAGCGTAAACATGGGGACAATTGGTATTGCAGGCACAGTGGACATGGCACAGTTAGAGCACTAATTACTGCTATGGCCAAGCTTGTCTTTGTATTTGAAAGAGGAGTTTTCAATGTAAGGTCTGCACATTGGCCCTTTCACCAAGTTGGGCTAACACTTCAATAGCATTCATGCTTCTGCCCTGGTCCTCCTCAAACACCCATCTACCTCCTCCTCCTTTTCTTTTTCTTAGTTTCTGATGGCAGTTTCTGTCCATGTTATGCTCAGCACTAAATGCATCTTGACTGCCCCCACGGCCGACTGGAGAAGCACAAAAGCAGACCATCCACTGGCTACAGTAACGCCATTGTGTATGCTAACAATGCACTAATTGGCAGTGACAATTGGCTGTTTGTGAAGGAAACTTGCAAGAGCAACGAAAGGGAGGGGGGAAACTCTATTTTTTAAATAGGCAAACTTTTGAATGGAAGAAGAGAAATGAGAATGACAAACCACCATCGTCATAAATTGGTAAACTATTAAGAAATCAGTAAAAAAAAAAATTGATTGCTTGGTATGAAAGTCTGGAAAAAAAAGAAGTGTCTTGGATGAATGGGCACAGAATAGGACCTTTTTAGATATGCCAACCTTTCTGTTAGTGAAGAGCTAGTGTATGACTGAGGGTACCACTTATATGCTCATGGGAAAGGAACACAAACAAAAACCAGGAGCTAGAGGGACTGTGCCTCATCTGTCTATAAAGACCCATCTGTACTTGGCTTTTAAGTACAAATCTTTGAAGCTTGTATAACAGAATTATTGCGCATTTAGAAACTTCTAGGTCTATATAGTAGAAGAATATGGTTTACAACTAATGGGACACTTTTCCTATTCCAAATTTTTACTAGTTTTCAATATAATAAAGTATTACATCTATTTACGGTATTATTTGTTAAGTATCATGTTAGAAATGCAAATTTTGCACATTAAAAGCTGTTACTTATGACTCAGCATTGCATGATTCTCTTAGGGGCACTTTGCACACTGCGACATCGCAGGTGCGATGTCGGTGGGGTCAAATTGAAAGTGACGCACATCCGGCATCGCATGCGACATCGCAGTGTGTAAAGCCTGGATGATACGATTAACGAGCGCAAAAGCGTCGTAATCGTATCATCGGTGCAGCGTCGGCGTAATTCATAATTACGCCGACGCAATGGTCCGATGTTGTTCCTCGCTCCTGCGGCAGCACACATCGCTGTGTGTGAAGCCGCAGGAGCGAGGAACATCTCCTACCGGCGTCACTGTGGCTTCCGTAGGATATGCGGAAGGAAGGAGGTGGGCAGGATGTTTACATCCTGCTCATCTCCGCCCCTCCGCTCCGATTGGCCGCCTGCCGTGTGACGTCGCAGTGACGCCGCACGACCCGCCCCCTTAACAAGGAGGCGGGTCGCCGGCCACAGGGACGTCGCACGGCAGGTGAGTGTGTGTGTGAAGCTGCCGTAGCGATAATTTTCGCTACGCCAGCTATCACCACATATCGCTGCTGCGACGGGGGCGGGCACTATCGCACTCGGCATCGCAGCATCGGCCTGCGATGTCGCAGTGTGCAAAGTGCCCCTTAGAGTATGCAAAACATTTCCAACTAAAATCACTAAAAAATGCTCCTGCATCTAGATACTGATATTTCTTTCTTGCTATAGTGTTCCCTAAGTAAGACCTGAAACGCACATCCATGAAAAAACACGTACTTGTGTTACGTTTGTTTTTCGGGTCCGTGTCTCGTTTTTGTGTCCGTTTTTATGGTCCGTGTGGCATCTGTGTGAACTGCGTATGCTAGCCGTGTGTGCGTGTGGAATGTCTGTGTGTGCGTGTGAAACTTAACTGACGTGTGTGTGAGTTGTCCGTGTGAAATGTCCGTGTGTGATGTAAAATGTAGTTGCTACATGTCGACTGACAGCAGACAGCGACACGCGCTGAGAATGAACTCAGGTGAACTTCACCCGACTTCATTGTCATCCCGCGGCTCTGTCTGTGTCGCGTCCTGATTAGCGGTCACCCGTAAAGGACTCACCGGTGACCGCTAATCTCCCGAGTGACTGAAGTGAGCAGCGCGATTAGCGCTGCCATCACTCAGGTTAACCGCAGCCAGCTGGATCCTCCCCTCGTGACCGCAACTCACCTGTGACTTCATCGCTGTCACTCGGGCGACTTGCTGTCACAGGTGGAGGATCCAGCGGTGGCCGCGAGTAAACTGAGTGACAGCTCAGCTGATTGTGCAGCTCACCTCAGTTGCTGCATGAAGCTGTCAGGAGCGGCGGTGTTCTTCTGCAGCTCCTGTCACCTTCATGTAGCAGAGCTGGAAGCGACGCGGGACCTCCGTGGATTACGCCGGACATGGATGGGTATTTGGTGCATAATAAATTGGTGAACGCGGGTTTTTTGTAGTGTTTATTATTTCAAATAAAGGATTTTTTCACTGTGTGTGTTTATTTACTGTAACTTACAGATTAATCATTGGAGGTGTCTCACAGACGCCTACAATGATTAATCTAGAACTTATTGGCAGCTATGGGCTGCCAATAACTCCTTATTACCCCGATTGCCAACGCACCAGGGCAAATCGGGAAGAGCCGGGTAGAGTCCCAGAAATGTCGCATCTATTGTATGCGGCAATTCCGGGCGGCTGCTGGCTGATATTGTTAGGCTGGGGGCTCCCCATAACGTGGAGCTCCCCATCCTGAGAATACCAGCCTTCAGCCGTGTGACTTTACTCTGGCTGGTATCAAAATGAGGGGGACCCCACATCGTTTTTTTTTAATTATTTATTTATTTTTTTAATGCACAGTATAGACCCGCCCATCGGGCCCGCCTCACTGCAACCAATCATAGGCGCCGGTGGGCGGGGAAAGCAGGGAATATGAGATTGAATAATGAGCGGACGGCTTTTTCAAAATAGTAAAAGCCGCCAGAGTTTATTGAACAGCAGTGCAGCGCCGCACCGGTGATCGGGGAACGGTGAGTATGAGAGAGGGGGGAGACTAACTGACAGACTGTGAGAGAGGGACAGAAAGACAGAGAGACCAACCGACGGACTGAGGGAGATTGACCGACATAGACAGAAAAAGAAAGAATGACCGACATCACTACAAAAAAGCACAAAACGTACACAGAGCATACAGAGATGCATTCGTGTCACGTTATTGTGCGCACACACCCATTGACTTTCATGGGGTCCGTGTATGCGTGTTCCGTGCTGAAAACGGACATGCTTACGTGCAAAACATAAACACATACGGATCACGGACACACGGACCTTATGGAATCATGCACGTGTGACCTCAATGATAGATTAACATTGGTGCATGTTTGTCCGTGTCTCCGGTACATACGGAAACGGGACAAACAAGCACGTGTTTAACGGATGTGTGTTTCAGGCCTAAAGTGCTGCGGGGCAGCATTCATGGGCAAATGATTGACTCCAGACACCTCGACACACTACAGGAAAGACATGGTTATCACTGGGTGTGTGGACTTGTATTGTGTGGGTTGTAAGCCTGTGTAGTCCGCATTTTACTGTTGGCTTTGGCTGGCCAAAACCAGATGACGACTCATATCCACAAGGAAATCACCAGTTCAGATTCAACAACAACTGTTAACTTAATAGTTATTCCATAACAACTTTATATACTGTATTACATAGTGGGCACATAACATCCAGATCATTACAATTTTACAACACATTTTCAGACACATTCTCAGCTCCCTCTGAGTTGTTCCTGATCCTACCAGTCCTGTGAGTCCCTGCAGAGCCCAGCCCAACACAACAGTCCTATCCGTGACAGTCACTTTCTCTTTCCGCGACTCCACATCCATTCTCCTACAGAGGTTTTGATCACTATGGCCAGAGTACAGCCTTATGCTCCCAGATGCTTCCATATAAATGTCTCTTCTCCTCTTAGAGGAGAGGGGGAGGGGGTTTGTCAGTAGTGTCAGAGAAGAGAATTGTGCTCTCAGATGCTTGGGCAGGCTACGCACGTGAAAGTCGACTCTGTCCAAGTACCAGTCTGTCTTAACCAGTTATCGCTAAAGTCCCATCTTCCAGACCCTTCTGCCTGGGGCCTCTTTGTTTGAAGGGTCTCTAGTCTCAATATTGTCTCACGTTCTGTCTCTCAGTAAACATTTCAGGATCATGCTATCCCAATTCGGTCTCCATTCTCTGTTTACTGAAAGGTCACCCACTGCATACGGCCTTGATGACCTAAAGACTATTCTTCTATTTCTGTCACACACTAGTTCTTCACTAAGTTTCTAGAAGGGAACTGCCTCTTTCCCTATGAGCTAACCCATCCCATTGTGGGCTAGTCCCAACTCTTAATATTTCTTGCCCTATTGTCTGGCGACTACATACAGTCATATGAAAAAGTTTGGGCACCCCTATTAATGTTAAACATTTTTCTTTATAACAATTTGGGTTTTTGCAACAGCTATTTCAGTTTCATATATCTAATAACTGATGGACTGAGTAATATTTCTGGATTGAAATGAGGTTTATTGTACTAACAGAAAATGTGCAATCCACATTTAAACAAAATTTGACCGGTGCAAAAGTATGGGCACCTCAACATAAAAGTGACATTAATATTTTGTAGATCCTCCTTTTGCAAAAATAACAGCCTCTAGTCACTTTCTGTAGCTTTTAATGAGTTCCTGGATCCTGGATGAAGGTATATTTGACCATTCCTGTTTACAAAACAATTCCAATTCAGTTACGTTTGATGGTCGCTGAGCATGGACAGCACGCTTCAAATCATCCCACAGAGTTTCAATGATATTCAGGTCTGGGGACTGGGATGGCCATTCCAGAACATTGTAATTGTTCCTCTGCATGAATGCCTGAGTAGATTTGGAGCGGTGTTTTGGATCATTGTCTACAGGACCTTCTTCCAAAATGTAACTGGCTTGTCCAAATGTGCTTTTGCATACCTCAGGCGACTCTGTTTGTGGCGTGCTTGCAGAAACGGCTTCTTTCACATCACTCTCCCATACAGCTTCTCCTTGTGCAACGTGCGCTGTATTGTTGACCGATGCACAGTGACACCATCTGCAGCAAGATGATGCTGCAGGTCTTTGGAGGTGGTCTGTGGATTGTCCTTGACTCTTCTCACCATTCTTCTTCTCTGCCTTTCTGATATTTTTCTTGGCCTGCCACTTCTGGGCTTAACAAGAACTGTACCTGTGTTCTTCCATTTCCTTACTATGTTCCTCACAGTGGAAACTGACAGTTTAAATCTTTGAGACAACTTTTTGTATCCTTCCCCAGACCAACTATGTTGAATAATCTTTGTTTTCAGATCATTTGAGAGTTGTTTTGAGGAGCCCATGATGCCACTCTTCAAAGGAGATTCAAATAGGAGAACAGCTTGCAAGTGGCCACCTTAAATACCTGTTCTCATGATTGGATACACCTGCCTATGAAGTTCAAAGCTCAATGAGGTTACAAAACCAATTTAGTGCTTTAGTAAGTCAGTAAAAAGTAGTTAGGGGTGTTCAAATCAAGAAATTGATAAGGGTGCCCATACTTTTGCACCGGTCAAATTTTGTTTAAATGCGGATTGCACATTTTCTGTTAGTACAATAAACCTCATTTCAATCCAGAAATATTACTCAGTCCATCAGTTATTAGATATATGAAACTGAAATAGTTGTTGCAAAAACCCAAATTGTTGTAAAGAAAAAAGGTTAACATTAATAGGGGTGCCCAAACTTTTTCATATGACTGTATAAAAGTGCTATACATTACACATCACATCACAATCCACATAGCACAATATTTCCAAAAGACATAGAATTCATATTACACTTCATGACAATACAATACACGATTGGTATTTTCAGGGAAAAGAACGCCAACAACCAGTCCACCTCCTTACACCTAGGCAGTGAATGAAGCCATGTTCAAGTTCCCTGCACAGCAAATAGTGTCAAGTCTAATGCAAAATCAGTAAAAGAGCTACAGAAATAAGTACAAAAACATTCAACGCATTACTGGTGGATGAGTAAGTTTTGGTTTATGGAATTCCCTCCTACAAAAGAAAAACTCATTTCAATGGAACGTGTCATTAGAACATGACCTTGTTTAACGAATTTTTAGATTAAGCATATTTTTAGGAACTTTTTTCACTTCTAATGTCATTAGCTATATTAAATAATACTAATACTTTTAGATTTTACACTGATGACCAAGCTAATTGACTGACACTTCTAGTTCTGTAGTCCCCATCAGAGGTTGTCATGATCAGTGCGACCATGGGATCTTAGTGTTATGGTTCTTTTCCACTTGCGTACCGCTTCTGATGCGAGAGCATTGGAAGCAATATGCTAATGACCCTCTGCTGCGTGCGTCAGCTGAGGGTCATGCGACTGTGATGCGATCTTGCGATCGTATCGTAGCCTCAGAGAAGAGGGAGCGAGCAGTTTCTCCCATCTCCTCCTCTGTCTGTCTTTATGTATATCGCAGTGCAGTCGCATAACATGCAAGTGCAGTGCAATGTTTCACACGCAACCATAGGCTTGTATGGGGGTGCATGAGCCGAGACTCACTGCCAAACATCATGCTGAGATTGCACCAAGAGCACGATTCATGTCAAGAAATAAAAGGAAATAGGAAACTGCCTCATTGATTAACACTGGTGCAAGAGCAATCCAATTTTTATCGGATCGCACTCGCACCAGAATATCGTAAGTGGAAAAAGCCCTTACACACTAGCTATGGATCCGTCAGTCAACAGCAAATGTGTGGGCTTTAAGAGGGTTTAGTGGCAAAAGCCAATTTTCTGAGCTTGGAAGCAACCACAAGGCATTCGCGGACTAATTTACATGACGGAGTAAAGTTAGAGGGAATGTGACATTAGAAAATAACCTGTTGTTTAAATCAGATTTTTATTTAAATGTACATTTTATATTTAATTGTAGTATAGATAGTGATAAGAAAACATTTTTAAAAGCACATTTGAGATAAAATCCTGATTTAAACAATAGGTAATTTTCTGATTACATATTCACTTTTAAATTTCTTTGTACAGACACAAAGGTATATCCCCATTTGTTTTTAAACCCATTTCACGACCTAGGATGTACCTATACGGTGAGCCCGCATTATTGCCCACACATGTCTGCTGATCAGTTAACTAGTTAGATCATGCTGTTAAACTCTGACAGCGTGAACTAAATGTACTCCGGTGGGGATCGCGCCATTCTTCGCTGCCATCAGTGCTCTCATGACGTGATCATGGGGCGCAAATCTGTTGTCATGACAGCTTGGGGTCAGCTGATGGCCCCTATTCTGTCATGAATCACTTCCTGTGAATACCTGCAGAGTGCCAGTGTAGCGCCCCATGGGGCAGGTGTTTTAACCTACTCGTTGCCGGGCCAGGGGTGCAGATCCTCTGCGTCATCATGGGGTGGCCTGGCCCGGTTCCGTTGCCCTAGCGTACAGAATGGAGAGTTAGAGGGTGGTAGAGAGGCGGGATGGAGGATGGGGGTGGTAGTGACGGTTAGGAAAGTCTATTATGATGATCGTGACGCCACCTGTGGTACACGGCCAGGGATGAGGGCCGCCGCTGCAGGGTCTCTCACCGGGGCAGAGGTTGGGTGCAGCCGAGATGTTGTCGCTTCCCACAGGCGGAGCGGGATTACCCCGGGGAGGATGACGGGGGTGGTGGTAGTCCCCGTTGGCACCGCAGCGCTGGGCGACGGCGTAAGTAAAGGAGAGGCAGAGACAGGGCTTATGGTTCCAGGTATTTTTACTCACAGATACTTCAAGCGCTGGCCCCAGAGCACTGATCTCCGCCACGATGGGCTCCAGCTGATCCCGGATCCGTGAAAGGTCAAGTCTGGTGTGTGTGTCAGCCTGTGAGCCCTTTCCTCCTTTTATACACTAAGTATCGGACCCCGATGGCGTGAAGCACTTGAGGGTCCCGGTGTCAGTAAAGTGTCCCGTTCTGTATGCTGATAGCGTGGTTCCATTGTGGAGCCGGTCCTCAACCCCGGATCCTATATGCTATTTGCTGCAGACTCGATGGGACGGGTCCAGTGACTGTTCTAGCCGTTCCCCGCGACCCTTGCAGAGTTGGTAGATAACGTGAAGTATATCTGCCCTAGGATTCTGTATCCCGACAGCGCTGGTCCTGTGGAAGCAGCCGCCTGCTTCTCCCCAGTGACCGCGTTGAACACATTGGCAAACAGAGCTGCTCGTGGCACGTTCGCTGTGCTCTGTGTCTGTAGCTGTTCTCTCCCTTGTTGTAGCTGTGCTGTGCATTCTGAGCTGTTGCCCCCAGCCGCTGCCACTGGCTGGTTCACTACTCTCACTAGGTCAACCTGCTCTTCCCCACTGTGTGCTCTTGACTCTCCCTGGTTGTTGCTTCTCCCTGATCCTGAGTCCCTGATTCCAGTGGATCGGGAAGCCCCAGGTGCGGTGGTATCCTGTAAACCCACCGCTGTAGTGACCTCCTACTGTGATCTGACCCTGGCCCGGTCCCCATTGGGGAGGGCAACCCACTGTCTGTATGTTTGTGTGAGTGGAAACCAGTATTGCCCTAACGGGGGTGCAGTTCCGTGTGGCGCCTGAAGCCGCAAGGACGCATCATTCCCCGGTGGCAAATGGCAGCACTCCAGGGCCGCAACATTTTACAGTGATCACCACATTTTTGTTATGCATTTAAAACCAAACATTATTTTCTTCCCTTTATAGGAGGCACAGCATCTTGAACGTTGCAAAACAGTTAACTCCGTACGGTTTTTAGCTAGCATCATTTTCACATTCACACAAGGTATAAACATTCTGTACATGATATCAACATGGCAATATTTACACTAGTTAGCACAGCATAATTACACGTTATTTACATTCTGTACGCGGGTTCAGCAGTATTTACATTTTTAAACAGAGCATTACCACACCTTCATTAAGGAAAACCGGTCATTACAGATGACGATTGAGTCCAGTGTGCCACCGGTCGGTGCACCACTTTTAGCAGATGTCCCGAAGGACCAAAAAGCCAGCAAAAATTCTGGAAGGGTGCTCAACAAGTGTAATTATTTACAGGTACAGTTCCGACCACACAATGTCCAGTGGCCCAGTTGTCCATAATTTTAAACAGCGAAAACTTAAAATATTATCTACTGGGGAGCATGGGAATTTCTGATCGGCCGGTTTCAGGTAATTATCCCTAAGGATTTGGGTAGATTTGTGGCAATCTAAATCAGCCACTGATATGGTATTAAATTATGTAGGACCAATTATACAGCAAAAATAAATAAAATATAACTTTTATTAAATATATCCTTAAAAGGAAGCAAGAGTCATCTTGCCTCTATTAAAATTCATCAAATGAGCGCCAGATAACAGCTCTATAGTCGCCTGTCCCTTGTGGATTCACAGGAACCAGTATATCCTGTCTAGTGGCACCTCAGTAGAAAATGTATGGCAATGATGTATTATAACAAATCATAACTGAATCAGTGCGGCATAAACAGATTCAGACAAAAATTAGATAGTGCTCAGGGATATGTCCTTTAGATCTGGGTTAATATCTCTTTTCAGGCACAATATAAATGATCAGGAACGGTCTCACCCATTATGGTGTGCTCATTTCCTATATAGCAGTTGCTCTATAGGCGTCTCCTCGATTCCTTTTTAATCTGGATCCGGGATCCCGTAAACTGAGCCTACTGCCTGTTCAAATTCTCCTCCTCCCGATGCGTTTCCTATGTCCCATATTCATCAGGGGAGCTTTGGTAGGAGATAATGGTTTCCAACCATAAAACCGGAAAGTGTACTAAAAAATCAAAACAGGGGATATTGACTTATAACAGTCCCCCCTGTTTACTTCCTTAAGGGGGGTTCAAGAATGAAAGAGAGCAAAAGACTCACCGTTTGGCGACAGAGCGACTTTCCTGTGCTGCACACCGGTATAAGTGAGCACCATGTTTATATGGCTGCAAAGCTCCTGCTGGCATGTGACGTCGCATCCTCCTGCTGTTCCTGACTTCCGCTTCATGCGGTGGAACGCATAAATGGAGAACATGAGATCCTGGGATGCGACGCCACTCCTCCCAGCGCGGGACGTCATCACGTTGGAGCGCCCGATTTGGAACGCAATTGCGTCCCCAATGCCCGCCCTTTCTCTCAGTACTCTGTAGCGCTATTATGCGCATGCGCGATGTGCGTTCAAGTACACATGCTTTAATTAGATCCAGCCTGTCTTTTACTCTATGACAATCCGGATATGGGGAAAGAGCAATTATCAGATAATATGTGCAGGTTTTAGAACCAGGAGATTTAGAAAAAATAATTGGATCTTCAAGAGAGAAATATGCCAAAATACAGTAAATATTGTTTGTTTGTTTTTTTTTTAGATTAATATGCCTCTTTGCAGGGCTCCTGGGGAACAACAGGTACTGTCTTGGTTACTGGGATAGGTGCTGTTGCTGCAGCTGTTGACTCCGGACGACAGAGCCCCACATCCAGGGCATACCAGCCCCACTCTCCCTTTTGTCGAGTGTAAATAACTCCGTCACCGGGGTACAGGTCTCTACCAGGATAACCTCTGGGGAGATGGGCTTCCACATCCCGCTGGGACACAAACACCTCCCTACCCAGTCCTGGTTCAGTGATGAACCGCCACCCCTTATTCAGGTCAAACTTGGAGACAGTACCTTTGTGGAGCTCTCCCCGGGTCAATGGACAGGCCCGCCGGAGGTGCTCTATGGTTGCCAGATTCCTCCGTTCCACCTCTGCCAGCCGAGCCTGTTGCTTACTTTCTTCAGTGGCTAGCTGGACAAGGGTGGCCTGGTGGTACTCCTCCACAATCATGGACTCCCCCATTGCATCAGCAAAAGAGGTGCAATAGGACTTGCCCCACAGCAGTCACGGGTGGGTGTCCTCTGGTTGTCCGGTATGACCCACAGATCCCAGTTCTCCACAAGTTCCCCATTCTGAGGCAACAGGTTCTCCTGCTACCGGTGCTAGGGAAACATTGCAGGCAGTCTGGTCCACGGCAGCCTGTTCTGTGGCTACCTGGTGAGCGGTAGTTGGATCTTGGTCAGGGTCAGCGATCTGGTCTTCCCCACTCTGGTCATCGTCGGCCTGGGTGTTGACTGCCGGGTTTGAAGCAGCGAGGTCTTCGGCTACCAGGGTGTCGGCGGCCGGGTCCTCAGCTGCCTGGTCATTGGCGGCCGATTACAGGGTCGGGTCACAGACCTCCCGATCAAGGGTCGGGGCAGGCAGACAGGTCGGTGGTTCCTGGAAAGCGTCACTTTTGGCAGGGGCAACCAGGTCAGTTGTCACCCCCCGCCTTGCTCTTCCTCCACGTGTAGTGGTCTTGGTTGAGCATAGGGCCGCATCACCGCCACCGAGCCCATCATCGAAGCCTCCCATTCCCTGATGGCGTCCAGCTGCCGCCATGTCATCTGCTGGGTCAGGAGCAGCACCTCCGCCTCCAGGTCCTCTGGTGTCCGCATACATAAGTGCACTGGTTTGCCCCCTTGGCAGCCGGGTTCTACCATCCGGAAAACTCCTCAGCTCATGAAGTCAAATTGCGACCACCTCCTTGGAGCTCAAGGGTAGACTCTCTCTTTTGGTCATCTCTAGTTTCGTTTCTGCAGTCTCTTGACATCCGGGGGCAGAGCTTGACTTTCGCATCACTCCAGCCCGTCAGCCCTCAAAGAGCGGGAATTTTCCCGCCAACTGGTGTTCTGCAATGGTGGCTAATTCCAAATTTTAAATGAACAGTCTTTTTTCCATTAGGCGCACAGTACCCGGTTGGGCACGAGAATCCTGTTTGTGATGCCAAATGTAGAGCCCCACGGGGTAGGTTTAACCTACTCGTTGCCGGGCTGGGGGTGCAGATCCTCTGCTTCATCAGAGGGTAGAACAAAAAGAATTGAATAACCAGGTCCATATTTTCAGGAGCTATATATATATGAATGGTCACCAAAAGAAACCACAGAGAAGACAAAAAAGACCTTCAAATCTCATAATTATCACACTTCTATCCATTGTTCGCCGCCATCAGTGCTCTCATGACGTGATCATGGGGCGCAAATCTGTTGTCATGACAGCTTAGGGTCAGCTGATGGCCCCTATTCTGTCATGAATCACTTCCTGTGAATACCTGCAGAGTACCAGTGTAGCGCCCCACGGGGCAGGTGTTTTAACCTACTCGTTGCCGGGCCAGGGGTGCAGATCCTCTGCATGATCATGGGGTGGCCTGGCCCGGTTCCGTTGCCCTAAGGCGTACAGAATGGAGGGTTTGAGAGTGGTAGGGAGGCGGGATGGAGGATGAGGGTGGTAGTGATGGTTAGGAAAGTCTATTACGATGATCGTGACGCCACCTGTGGTACACGGCCAGGGATGAGGGCCGCCGCTGCAGGGTCTCTCACCGGGGCAGATGTTGGGTGCAGCCGAGATGTTGTCGCTTCCCACAGGCGGAGCGGGATTACCCCGGGGAGGATGACGGGGGTGGTGGTAGTCCCCATTGGCGCCGCAGCGCTGGGTGACGGCGTCAGTAAAGGAGAGGCAGAGACAGGGGTTATGGTTCCAGGTCTTTTTACTCACAGATACTTCAAGCGCTGCCCCAGAGCACTGATCTCCGCCACGATGGGCTCCAGCTGATCCCGGATCCGTGAAAGGTCAAGTCCGGTGTGTCTGTCAGCCTGTGAGCCCTTTCCTCCTTTGATGCACTAAGTATTGGACCCCGATGGCATGAAGCACTTGAGGGTCCCGGTGTCAGTAAAGTGTCCCGTTCTGTATGCTGATAGCGTGGTTCCATTGTGGGGCCGGTCCTCAACCCCGGATCCTACATGCTATTTGCTGCAAAAAAAATGCCAGAACTGCATATTTTTGGTTGCGGCAACATTGCATTAAAATGCAATAAAAGGCGATCAAAACATCACATTAAGCCCACAAATGGTATAATTAAAAACACCAGCTCAAGACACAAAATAAGCCCTTGCTGAGTCCCTGATGAAAAATGAGAATGCTACAGGTCTTGGAAAATGCTGACAAAAGCGAAATTCTTTTTTTTTTTTTTTTTTTTTTTTTAAAACACACTTCTGAATTTTTTTTACCACTTAGACAAAAGTAAAACTATACGAGCATGTTTGGTATCTACGAACTTGTACTGGCCTGGAGAATCATAATGCCAGGTCAGTTTTACCATATAGTGAAAATGGAATGAATAGTGTCATTCAAAATACAACTGGTCCCGCAAGAAAACAAGCCCTCATATGGCTATATTGATGGAAAAATAAAAACGTTATGGCTCATGGAAGAAGGGAAGGAAAAAACAAAAACAGAAAATCGCTGGGTGGTAAAGGGGTTAACCTACTCAGAGCTTTTCATGGTTTAGTAGGCCAAAATCTTTTGACATACTCCCTATAAGGCAAACCATTGTTCTAAAAGAAACACATGACAATTAGTGTTGGGTGAGCACTAAAATGATTGAATGCTCATTACTCAATGCGAACTGGACAGAGGTTCTGAAGAGCTCGACACGGGTAACAAGCATTATGGAAAGTCAATGATTGGCCTGTTTGGGTATCTGCATAAAACCAGCCATAAACAGAGCATTTTCAGCGGGAGGGAGGGTAGGTTTTTTTTGGGGGAGGTCACACTACGTTTAAGAACGTTGTTTTATCCCCTGGGAGAGCTATTCAGAGACTGCGAATGGCTCACCCATGGGTGCCTGCACATATCCTGTGAAGCAAGCCTGTGCATTGTGGTTTCTGTTTCACGGACTAAATATTCGAGCACTGCCGATACTTGGCCGAATACCCAAACACCCTGATGCTTGATCGAGTAACGAGCAGTGCAGAGCACATTAACTCATCACTAATGACAATCTTTTCATAGGCAGTTATAGATCTACTAGAAGGTGGCCCGATTATACGCATCGGGTATTCTAGAATTTACGTAGTGTGTAGTTAATGTATGATTTTTGTTATATATATATATAGATGTTGTTGTGTGTAGTTACCAAGTGTTTGTGTAGGGCGCTGTACATGTTCTGGGTGTTGTCTGGGTGTGGCGGGGGGTAAGAGCGGTGTTGTTTGTGTGTGTTGCGTTGTTTGTGGAGTGCTGTGTGTCTGTAGCGTTGTGTGTGTGTTGCGCGGTTTGTGTGGGTGTGGGGTGTGTGTGTGTGTGTTTTGGGGGGAGGTATGTTTTGTGCAATGTGTGTGTTGTGCTGTATGTGCGTATATTTGTGTGTGCCGCGGTGTTTGTGTGTTGGGTGTTGTGTGTGTGCGGCGTTGTCCGTGTGTGTGGGTGTCTGTGTAGGGCGGTGTTTGTGGTTCCCAGTGTGTGTGTGGTGTATTGTGCAGTGCGTGTGTGTGTGTTTTGGGGGGAGGTGTGCACCCCCATCGTGCTCTATCCCCCATGCTGTGCACCCCCCATCGTGCTCCATCCCCCATGCTGCGCACCCCCCATCGTGCTCCATCCCCCATGCTGCGCACCCCCCATCGTGCTCCATCCCCCATGCTGCGCACTACCCATTGTGCTCCATCCCCCATGCTGCGCACTCCCCATCGTGCTCCATCCCCCATGCTGCGCATTCCCCATCGTGCTCCATCCCCATGCTGCGCACTCCCAAACGTGCTCCCCGATTCTATGCATCGGGTATTCTAGAATTTACGTATTGTGTAGTTAATGTATGATTTTTGTTATATATATATAGATGTTGTTGTGTGTAGTTACCAAGTGTTTGTGTAGGGCGCTGTACATGTTCTGGGTGCTGTCTGGGTGTGGCGGGGGGTGAGAGCGGTGTTGTTTGTGTGTTGCGTTGTGTTGCGTTGTTTGTGGAGCGCTGTGTGTCTGTAGCAATGTGTGTGTGTGTTGCGCGGTTTGTGTGGGTGTGGGGTGTGTGTGTGTGTTTTGGGGGGAGGTATGTTTTTTGCAATGTGTGTGTTGGGCGGTATGTGCGTATATTTGTGTGTGCCGTGGTGTTTGTGTGTTGGGTGTTGTGTGTGTGCGGCATTGTCTGTGTGTGTGGGTGTCTGTGTAGGGCGGTGTTTGTGGTTCCCAGTGTGTGTGTGGTGTGTTGTGCAGTGCGTGTGTGTGTGTGTGTTTTGGGGGGAGGTGTGCACCCCCCATCGTGCTCCATCCCCCATGCTGCGCACCCCCCATCGTGCTCCATCCCCCATGCTGCGCACTCCCCATTGTGCTCCATCCTCCATGCTGTGCACTCCCCATCGTGCTCCATCCCCCATGCTGCGCATTCCCCATTGTGCTCCATCCCCCATGCTGTGCACTACCAAACGTGCTCCATCCCCCATGCTGCGCACTCCCAAACGTGCTCCATCCCCCATGCCGCGCACTCCCAAACGTGCTCCATCCCCAATGCTGCGCACTCCCCATCGTGCTCCATCCCCCATGCTGCGCACCCCCCATCGTGCTCCATCCCCCATGCTGCGCACTCCCCATCGTGCTCCATCCCCCATGCTGCGCACCCCCCATCGTGCTCCATCCCCCATGCTGCGCACTCCCCATCGTGCTCCATCCCCCATGCTGCGCACTCCCCATCATGCTCCATCCCCCATGCTGTGCACCCCCATCGTGCTCCACAGTCACACATCAGACAGTATACATGCACACATCTGATCGCATACACTCACACCCCACTTCTGCCTGTGCCCTCCGGTGTGCGGTCCCAGCAGCTGTGCTGCACGCAGTGCTCCTCTGCCTTCTGCCGACACGCACACACCCGATCGCATACACGCACACACCCGATCGCATACACGCACACACCCGATCGCATACACGCACACACCCGATCGCATACACACACACACATTGACGATATTGCACATACGCGCTCACACTCAACATCCGGAGATACCACATGCTTCTGGCCATGTGATCCTCCGGCAGGTCCTGGAAGGTCACAGTATCGCCGCTGAGAAGCAAGCAATATCACGGGATGTTGTGAGTGTGTGGATGCGATCTGATGTGTGTGTGAGGTGTGTGTGAGAGTTTTCTGATGTGTGTGTGTGTGTGTGTCTGTGCCTATGTGTGTGCGTGTGTGTGTGTTCCGCCGCTGCAGGACCTTGATGCGCTCACCTGGGAGCCGGTGTACGCTGATAACCATGCTACACAATATTACTCGATGTGTACCATGGTTACCAGCGTACCCCGCCCCCCACTCGCACGGGAGCCCACACCAGCGTACGCCGACAACCCCAGCAATGCGAGGGTATGTGTCGGCTGGGTTGGCGGCGTATGCTGATGTGGGCTCCCGGGGGTACAGCACTCACCTGGGAGTTCGGGCTCCGTGGCGGTTCGGGGAATGCGTGCGGGGGCGGGGCCAGAGCGAGCGTGCAATGCGTGAGGGGGCGGGGCGTGGCCGAGTTGCCAATGCGTGCAGGGGGCCAGGGCGAGAGGCCAATCCGTGTGGGGGGCGGAGCCGAGGCGAGCGGCCAATGAGACGCTTGTCACGGTAAGGACAGAATTTTGGAGCAAGACAGACAGACAGACAGACAGACAGAATAAGGCAATTATCTATATATATATATATATATATATATAGATATTAGATTCACCACCACCACAAATAGTGGTCATGCTGTGTTTTTGCTTGCCATGTCTGCTTTTAGGCTTGCATTTATTGGTGTGATACTAGTAATGTGCTCAGAATTCAGAGCCAATCAAATATTTCCCTACTTTTGCTCTCCCACATCTCTCACAGCACATGTGCCATTGTAAAGGAGTGAAGCTGTCGACACTCCTCTAGAAGACGTTCTAGTGATATAATGCATTGTCATGTTTACATGAGGTTTTATTTATTTGGTGGAATACAGCACTAAAGGCCACTTCACACATAACGAGATCGCTAATGACATCGTTGCTACGTCACAGTTTCTGCTGTGTGACAGGATCCCAACGACCAACGAGATCGTTATACAGGTGGCTGCATCGTTACTAAAGTCGTTGGAAAAATGACTGTGTGACATCTCACCAACGATCTCACCAACGAATTAACAACGATCCAGAAACTGTGACGTAGTAACGATCTCGTTAACGATCTCGTTATGTGTGACTGGACCTTTAGTTAGTCAGAGGACAGGGTTAAATCTTAGGGACAGCCCGTGGCGTGAGCAGTTAAGTGGGCATTACAGTGGAAGTTACTTTTTGGTTGTTAGTCAATTAGTGGAAAGCACAGAAAAGGAAAGGACCTATGGTCCTATTGCTGGCAGACCAGCATTGTATTATGGGTGTTGTGTGTGAAGAAGAGAGACTATACTCTGATAGCAAGTTCTAGAGTGAATAAGCATCAAGTGGCAGAAGGATTCCTTATTACAGGCAAGTGGGCCTACAGCAAGTATTATCTATACTAGATAAGAATTATTATTATTATTTATTATTATAGCGCCATCAATTCCATGGCACTTTACATGTGAAAGGGGTATACATAATAGGTACAAGTACATAATCATAAATAATACAAAACACAGACAGGTACAGGAGGATAGAGGTCCCTGCCCGCGAAGGCTCAGAGTCTACAAGGGATAGGTGAGGATACAGTAGGTTAGGGTAGAACTGGTTGTGCGGCGCTATATCAGACTGTGGGTTACAGCAGGTTGTAGGCTTGTTGGAAGAGGTGGGTCTTCAGGTTCCTTTTGAAGCTTGTCAAGGTAGGCGAGAGTCTGATGTGTTGAGACAGAGCATTCCAGAGTATGGGGGAGGCACGGGAGAAATCTTGGATGCGATGGTGGGAAGAGGAGATTAGAGGGGAGTAGAGAAGGAGATCTTGTGAGGATCGAAGGTTACGTGCAGGTAAGTACCGGGAGACTAGGTCAGAGATGTAGGGAGGAGACAGGTTGTGGATGGCTTTGTAGGTCATGGTTAGTGTTTTGAACTGGAGTCGTTGGGCAATGGGAAGCCAGTGAAGGGATTGGCAGAGAGGAGAGGTCGAAGAGTAGCAGGGGGACAGGTGGATTAGCCGGGCAGCATAGTTTTGAATAGATTGTAGGGGTGCGAAACTGTTAAAAGGGAGGCCACAGAGCAGGAGGTTGCAATAATCCAGGCTGGAGATAATAAGGGCATGTACTAGGGTTTTTGCAGCTTCTTGGGAAAGGAATGTTCGGATTCGGGAAATATTTTTGAGTTGGAGGCGGCAGGAGGTGAAGAATTGGGACAAGTAGCCAGACTTCAGGGTCATAAAGAAAATGATCAGGCCAGGTCATGTGTTTTCCTGCAGGGAATTGAAGATGTAGTGGCACACCAAGGGGAGTGTGGCCGATACCAATTTGAAATTGAGAATAGCTGTGAGGAGCCTTTATGACCCACCTTTTGCAATACACAATGCTACATGTGTACATCAAGCTATGGTACCCTAGGAGTTGTGTTTTGATACTTTGGTAACAGAATTTATTCTGTAGTTGGAACTGAAAACTGTTAGATGAACATTTTTTTCACTTAGATTAATTTTTGATTAATTTAATTTAATGAATAAGATTTATTACAAAATGTATACAGTCATGGCCAAAAGTGTTGGGACCCTTGAAATTGTTCTAAAAAATGAAGTATTCCTCCCAGAAAATGTTTGCAATTATACATGTTTTGTTATGCACATTTTATTTCCTTTGTGTGTATTGGAACAACATAAACAACAAAGGAAAAAAGTCAAATTGGACATAATTTCACACAAAACTCAAAAAATAATATTTAGCACTCTCATCTTAATATTTGGTTGCACACCCTGTGGAATTGATAGCTGCAATCGCTTCTTATAACCATCAACAAGTCTCTTACACCTCTCAACTGGAATTTTGGACCACTTTTCTTTTGCAAACTGCTCCAGGTCACATTTGGAGGTTGCCCTCTCCCAACAGCAATTTTAGGATCACTCCACAGGTGTTCAATGGAATTTGGATCCGGAGTTATTGCTGGCCACTTCAGAACTCTCCAGCTTTTTGTTTACATCCATACCTGTGTGCTTTTTGAAGTATGTTTGGGGTCAATGTCCTGCTGACCTATGATGACCCATGACCAAGGAAGCAAATCCAGCTTTCTGACAGTGGGCTCTATATTGCAACCCAGAATCCTTTGGTAATCTTCAGTTTTCATGATGCCTTGCACACAATCAATGCACCCAGTGCCAGAGGTAGCAGTGCAGCCTCCAAACATCTTTGAATTTTCACCATATTTGATTGTAGGTACTTTGTTCTTTTCTTTATAAACCTCATTCCATTTCCGGCAAATAGTAGAATGATGTGCTTTACCAAAAAGCTCTATATTGGTCTCATCTGTCCACAAAATGCTTTCCCTGAAGGATTTTGGCTTACTCATGTTCATTTTTGCAAACTGCAGTCTACCTTTTCTATGTTTCTGTGTCAGCAGTGGGGTCTTCCTGGGTCTCCTGCTTTAAGGAGCTGGCCATGGACTAAAGACTATTGGACCAATGGATGTAGAGTGGACTTTTTACAACACACAGCGATGATCTGTTGTGTTTTATTACAATTTGAAGGGCGAATGGGTTGTAACAATAGCCTCCATTAACTCTAATGTAATCAGGCTTGCAGTAGGCTTAATTGTCATGCATCTAGTGGGGGGTTGTGAGTTTCTTGTTTCTCTCGGCAGGAGGCTTTTCTAATACACAGACAGGGCCAGAACCTGGGCTTTTGGAATCTTCAGAGTTTGAGCTTCATTTAGAAAATGTCTAAGGGGGTGGGTGTAACGAGCTCTTCTGCTCATCTGAACACTACAGTCATGATATCCATCGTCGTGAGGAGTACAAGGTCTATAGCTGCCAGCTGGAGCTGGATACATCCACTACAGTCATGATATCCATTGTCTAGAAGAGCATAAGGACTATTGTTGCCTGCTGGAACTTCATACATGCTCTACGGTCATAATATTCAACATCTGGAGGAGCATAAGGACTATTGCTGGCTGGAGCTGGATACACGTGCTATGGTCATGATATCAGTCGTCTGGAGAAGCATAGGCTCTGACTACAGACTATGCCAGCGGGAGATACAAAAGCTGAGAACCACCTAAATGTTGGGAGACAGTGGGTATCATCTGGAACGAGGGCAGTGGAACTACCAGTCCCGGTTTGGGATCTCATGGACTGGGAACATCTCATTTTGCAAAGCTTGGCTGAGTGGGACTGAGAACAGCCACTGGAGGAATGTAGCTCTGCGTAGGGACCACAACCCCGGACGGTCATCTAGATGGGGAAGGATCAACTGACTAAGGTTGAGGCAGATGCTGGCTGTCCTAACCAAGAGGGGCCATGATGATAGAGTGGACAGCAGTGGTAGCAAATATCTGCATGTGCATATAGCAATACGCCACATACCCCAGCGCACATTACAATGGCTAACAAGAGAGAGGAGCCCAGGACTTTCTGTGCTAAAAATGTGGGCAAGGAGTGTGAGGAGCTAGCCATGGACTAAAGACTATTGGATGTAGAGTAGACTTTTTACAGTACGGAGCACCGATTACATCAAATTTACTGTTTTGTTTTATTAGGTATTGCTTACTCATCAGTAGAGATGAGGAAACCTTCAGTTTTGAGGTTCGGGTCGAGCTCGAAAAATGACATGAAAATCCCTGTGGCGAGTATCGCACTGTTCTCAGGTCTGAGTGCTGCGTAGCATTGTGCGAGCTGTGGGATGTGTGTTATCGGCTATGATTTGACTTACATTTTGCGTTCTAAGATGTTTTGTTCACAGAGAAATTGAAAACAAAGCACCGCTCACCTCAAGAAGTATTGTGCTTTTAGCCCTCAGCAAAACACTTCTGGAGGTGCGTGGGCGGTGCTTTTTTTTTTATTATAACCACATGAACAAAACATCTCAGAATGCAGAACATAAGTCAAATTTGAGCCAATTACACACATCCCGCAGCTTGGACAATGCTGCGCAGCACTCAGACATGAGCACAGCGCAATACTCACCACGGGGATTTTCATGTCATTTTCCGAGCCCAAACCCAAACCTCAAAACTGAAGGTTCGCTCATCTCTACTCATCAGTAGGATTCGTTGTCCTGCATGTGGTGGTGGGTTGTGTGTTGTTTGTTCTTCTCTGCAGGAAGCTTCTCTAATACACATCTCTGCAGACTGGGTAGGAGACTGGTCTTCTGGAACCTTCATACTTACAGATTCATGTAGAAAATGTCTAAGGGCCTGACTGTGATTAGTACTTCTGCCCATCATGGTGGCTGATTCAAGGAGATGTAGAACAATAAACCACATGCTTAGTCAATGAGGAGGTTGATGCTGTGAGATTAAGGTACTAGAAACTGTTGCTGCAGGCAGGTCCTGCTGCCCATGAATGGACTAAAGAGATTGGAACTGGATATGGAGCACCCCACGGGGCCTTGGGAATACTCGTCACCGAGTCGGTGAGGGTCAGGGGATATCACGAGTGGCCCTGCCCGGTTTTGTGACCCCGAGGAGTCCACAAAAGGGGAATGGAGGATGATGGTGGGATGATGAGGATGTTGGTAGTAGTTGTCTCATGACGTCACCTTCTTTATGCTGCCAGGGATTAGCCGCCACTGGGTGGATGGTGTTGCAGTTAGGATAGTTCAGCTTCCCGCAGGTGAAGCTAGACCCCAGGGAGGATGATGGAGGTAGTAGTGGCCGTTGGCGCCGAAGCGCGGGTTGCCGGCACTGGCAATGTAGGGCTGACACAGTAGTTGCGGTCCAAGGTTTTTACTCACTGTCCAGTTGTCACCCTTAGAGTGCCGGTCCCTGCCGATCTCGGATAGTTTGGAGGTCACCGCCGGTGTTCTCACTGTGTGTCCTTTCTGGTCGGGTCCCTCCAATCCCATGGACGGAATTAGGAATGGGCTGCGAGTGTTTCCTACACTCTCCGCAGACCCTGGAATCCCCGGTAGCTGTAGAGCGCACGGGCTGAGATGCCTGCTCCAAGCCACGGGTCTTATAGTTCTCCCAGAAGTATGAAGTGATGCCTGGACCAATGGTCCTGACTGTGCTCCTCATGCGAAGCTGTGCCCGGGGTAAACTGAGTAAAGTGTGAAGATGTTCCTTCCTTTTCCCCAAGTGGTGCCCGCCCCCCAGGTGGTTGTCCTAGTGATCGGGAAAGTCCCATGCTTCGTGATGGCCACCTCCCTGTCTAACCTAGGCCAATCCCTGTGGGAACGCATCTAACTATGTGTGCTTTGTGAATGTGAGAAACACCAGCAATTAACCTCTTCATTACCTAGAATGAGTACTGCACCTTAAGTGAGATGCAGTACCCTGTGGCGACTGAAGCCTCAGGGGCGAGCCACAGATTCATGTGTTACAGTCGTGATATCTGCCATCTGGAAGAGCATAAGGACTATTGTAGCCAGCTGAAGCTGGATGGTCGGGATATTCATTGTCTGGAGGAGCAAAAGGACTACTGGAGCTGGATACACACGCTATGGTTATGATATTCATCGTGTGGCAGAGCATAAGGACTGTTTTTGCTGGCTGGAGCTGGATACAGGTGCTACGATCATGGTATCATTTATCTGGACAAACATAGGCTGTGACTTCTTACTATACCGTTGGGAGATACAAAAGCTGTGGGCCAACCAAAAGTTGGGAGACAGTGAGTATCGCCTGGTAAGGGGGCAGTGGAACTACCGGTCATGGTTTGGGATCTCGTGGACTGAAGACATTTCATATTGGCCAAGTAGCCGGAGTAGCTGTAAGACCATGGACTGAAGGAATAAAAATAATTACTTTGCTATCCGACCTAGGTGATTGATTCTACCCACAAGCTCAGATCTTCACACCTGCCATAGCGTTTAATTTCATTCAAAAGTCAATGGATAGTTTGCCCTGACACTGATGCATCCATTAGGAGGTAAGCTGGGCTCAACTGCTGGAAGCCTGGTGCTCGGGAGAAAAGAGCTATCCAAAATTGTAGAAAACCTCGACACACAGTTTAAGGAAAAAGGTAAACAGTCAATAAGTTTGTTGTATGCTTGTGTTTTATTCAAAGAAAAAATTGCTGAAGTGACAACCAGTGTGTAACAATTCACATTGAACGGTTCTGTCCCAAAGACAGAAAATTTTTTTTCTTTGAATAAAACACAAGCATACAACAAACTTATTGCCTGTTTACCTTTTTCCTTAAACTGTGTGCCAGGGTTTTCTACAATTTTGGACTGATGCATCCATAGCCTGCAGAACAGCTTCAATTTCTTTGGAGCTTGATTGGGGCTGCTTATCCACCATCTGGACAATCTTGCGTTGCAGCTTTTCATCATTTTTTCTCAGCAGTCCACATCCAAGGATATTAGCTACAGTGCCATGGGTTGTAAACTTCTTGATGATGTTGTGCACCATGGACAAACATCATGATCTCTGCAGATGGATTGTTGTTTTTTTCAACAATTTGGGTTCTCAAGTCCTCAGACCATTCTCTTGTCCTCTTTCTGTTCTCCATGCTTAGTGTGCCACACACAGACACTCAAGACAAGGATTGAGTCAACTTCTCCCTTTTTTATCTGGTTTCAGGTGTGATTTGTCATATTGCCCACAGCTGTTACTTGCCACAAGTTTGTTTCAAGCATGAGATGATTGTAAAAACTAAGTTGTTTACCCACAATTTTGGAAAGGTGATAAACAATTTTATCTGGTGCATTTTGGGGGTTTTATATGAAATTTTGTACAATTTGCCTTTTTTCTGTTTTTTTATTGTTCTAACACGCAAAAAGGAATTGTATGTATGACAAAATATGTATAATTGTAATATTTTCTTGGAGAAACACTGAAACATTTTCTAGGATGCCAACACATTCGGCAATGACTGTATTTACTTGTATAGAAATATCCTTCTTCCTCCTGTACTGATCATTCACTTACAATTCACTGGTAAAATCTGCATTTAGTGAAGACTGAATTTTGACTCATTGAAGGGTGAGATGACAGTTGCTGTTCATTAAAGTTTACGGACGGGGGAGGCGCTGAAGAGAAGGAGGCAGACACAGACATTTGATTTGATTCAAAAATGTGATGCTTGTTTCTATGATTTTGGCTGGTTAATACCATTGCCTTTTTGCTATGTTTATAATTGAATTATCTTGGAAATTTTTACATTTTACCCCACAAATTTTGACGGTTGTATTTTATTTTCAAATACAAACAGGCAGCGTGAATAATGATCGCAGCCATATATATTTTTCTCTAAAATGCTCTGGCATCATTTCAGAGAAAACAATCTGAAGAGCCAACTGGGGATCACAACAAGAGACCTGACTAGTCCCGTGCTGTCTCCAGATGTATCCTCCCACCCACTTACCCACTTTAGGTGATTGAAAGGTCTCCCTATGTACACACATGAGAGGTAACTGTCATTCTACTGGAGCGGGATAGGGAGAACCTGGCCAGGTACCTCAATAGACTCAGACTCGGCTCTTCTTTCTCTATGGTTCCTGTTTACTCTTCAAACTATGTTTTTCTGAAATTCCAGAGCGTTTTAGAAAAAAACATACCTGGCTGTAATCATGCAGCCATACAATAATTAACCCCAGAACACGCAACCATAGAAATCTACAATAGAAAACAAGTAACCTAGCAGGCCTGCGAGGCCCCAGGTATTCGTTCTAGGGTTAACGCTGCTCTCGGTTTGGGCAAGAAGAATGACAGGTTCCCTTTACTGCATCACATGAACATTCAGTTCTGCCAAACTGGGCAATTTTGACGAGACTGGCGGACCTTTCAATGTGTACAGTGCCTATGTAGACCTATATATCCCCATGGTTACAGTTTACACTTTTTTGGATTCCAAACATGCATTAGGCCGATTATCATATTAACATATGATGTAAAGTTTATATTTTGAGAGTTAAACTCCTCTTCACTTCATAATCCAAACTTCATATTTAACTTTCACTCTGTGTGAGGCAAATCACTGTGGTTTACTAATATAATAATCTGACAATAGCACAAAGCCAACAAGGTAGATGTATATTCAGCTCTCAATACTTGTGTGTTTGCTCTTCCATTTCTGCTTATTTAACATTTGTACTTATGTCTGAATCCGGCTAATTGTTTTTATTACAAGTTGAATATCTACAGGAAAAGCTCCACTCTTACTCCTTACAAGAAGTGCCTATACATCAGCACAGGAAGGAGATTAAAATAGGATTATTCTCCTGCTAAGGGTGTGATATTTGTTTAGCCTGTCTTGACTTGGCTGCCTAATATTCTTTTAACCCCTTTTGCATACTAATATCCTGTGTTATTGTAACACAATATGTTAGCGTGTCAACACTTCTAAGGCTGCATCTCCGCACTAAGGTCTGTAAGAGCTAAGACTGTACTGAACCCATAATGTCCAATGAGATGAAAGAGTAAGAACATGGTCATAACCATATCAGACATATTGTCCACAATATCCAACTCTAAAGTAGTAATGTTCACCGCAGTCACTGAGAAATATCATTATAATTAGGCCTAAGCCACATGGCATGAAAATCGGTGCGAGTAGAGTGTGATAAAAAAATCGCATTCCACTCGGACCAATATTAGCCTGTGTGTCAGCGCACATGAGCGATTATTTTCTCAGCCCTAATCGGACCGAGAAAACAATCGCAGCATGCTGCGACTGTAATACAATCCTTGTTTCTCTCGCACCCATTCAAGTCTATGAGGTGAGAGAAAAATTGCACTGCACTCATGGTACACCGGCAGGGTGAGAATGGCAATAGCCGGATACGGAGAAGAGCGGGAGGTAAATCTATCCCTCCTCAGCGCCGGCCCGCCCCTCCTCAGTGCCGGCCCGCCCCCCGCAGCTGAGGTCTGCTCTCACGATTGGACCTCAGTCGCAGGGACATGACACTCAGCTCTGCTGTACTGCTAGCGTGAGCCGAGTGTGATGCGGGGGGATCATAGTATTCCCTGTGTGGCCCTGGCCTTCATAGAATAATAACAGTTTTTATTAAAGAGATATTACTTAGTAAATGATGCTATACAGGGGCAGACATACCATTGGTGCAACCTGATGTAAGGGGCCCCCTTCTGCTTACAAAGCAGGTGGAAATGTGCATTACAATGGGATGACTGCAGAGGGCCCACATATTGTCCTCACACAGGCGCCCATTTTTGTGTCCATTCCTGATGTTGTGTCACTATGGTAGGACCGCCATTGAACCTTAGAATAAAGAAGGTCCCAAAGTCCCATATGTGACAAGAGCAGAAGTGAGCAAATGCAACCGCTGCTCCACTCACTGCTTATGGGGTTGGTGGTTGCAAATGTGCACCAAGGAACTTTGGGACCCCTATTTTTGGGGGTCTCAGAAGCCAAACCAACCAGTAGTTCTTTTTTTTTACCACATCTATCTTGTGAATAATTTATACATTGTTTATGGGTTAAACCCTTTAAGATTCTGTGGATTTTTTTCTATACTCTTCTATACTTGTTATACATAAAACCAGGGAACCTCACTCCATATACTAAGGGATATATGAGCACTAAGCATATAATGGAAGTAAAGTCATTTAGGAAAGTAATGTAAGTTCTCAGCAGTGACAACATCAAAGCGTAGTGAAGCATGACCACAATCAGTTGTTTTAACTTGACACCTTCTGGAGGATGAGGCTAACCATGACCACCTCTGGTCAGCTTCTCGCACTGCCACAGATATGGCAACATAATCACATGCCACCATATCATGACACTAATTGTCAGTTCAGCTTCATACATGGTAAATAGCCACATGGCCCCATTTCATTTCCCCGTTATATATTCTAGTGACAACAATACAATAGATGTCACCAACGCTTGCAGTAGGCCGTGTCCCCCAGAGCCAGTAATGCAGTCATGTGGCATTGCGAGGTGCCGTGCACAATGAAAAAATATATTTCTCACCATATAAATATGTAGTTCCTGTAATTTTACAAATGAGAGTAAATAAATATTCCTGTGTTCTACAAGAAAAGGGTCAGTGTGTTAACAGTAGTAATCTCTATTACACCCTAGCCCTGCAGGTCTCAGAGAAAAGCACACAGAACAGGGGCCTCCGCCTTAAGACACTGGTATCTCTTTTAAGATCAATGAAAATGTACTTTGCCTTTATTTGACTAGTATGCAAACTACTGCTATTCAAATATGAGACTCCGGACTTGATTGAAACTTCTCGTGGATTTCCTGTGTAAACAAACATAGAATCTCCATGGAAACTGCAAAGTAATAACAGTAGCATATTATTTTAGATCTGGTTAACCAGCAAGAAACACCATAGTGGGAATTGCAGATTCTTCTGTGTTTGCCATGGCCAGGGTTTCAGTTTGTGTTTTTGCATTTTTTTCCTACAATTAGGAAACTTATATTTTGGTCTTTTGGGTAGCACTGATAACATGGGTACAGATCGGAGCGACCCAGTGATGGTAAAGAGGCACCCATGGGGCAAGAGTTCTATGTTGTCTGATAGCAAAACTATTCTTTCAGTAATCTGCTTATAGAAAGTGGTGAGAGGATATTGGGAAGAATGGGAGATGCATTTGGTTGATTTTA
Source organism: Anomaloglossus baeobatrachus (assembly GCF_048569485.1). Taxonomy (NCBI): domain Eukaryota; kingdom Metazoa; phylum Chordata; class Amphibia; order Anura; family Aromobatidae; genus Anomaloglossus; species Anomaloglossus baeobatrachus. The sequence continues at coordinate 138,216,367 of NC_134359.1, forward strand.
TTGACAATTGATATATTAAGGCTTCTGCACATTGAGTTTGAAGTGAGAAGAACAATGAGATTGAAGAATGCCGTTTCAATTCAGTTTTCCAAAAATGCACCACATTTACTAAATGTCATCTTTATCTTAATAAATTTGGTGCAGATACAGGGGTTTTCTAGTACCTAGGTATTGCATAAAATAATAGCCAGAGTTGTCCTCTCCAGCCTATTGTTTGCTGTTTCATAGAGATGGATCTTTTATTACTTTATGGCATTGCCTTTTTTGTTCATTTTGGACAACTTGGTTGTACTATGTATCTTATTAATGCTTTCCTTCTCTTATCCAGTGAGCGGATGACAAAACGATAACACTACAACAGCCATTTATGTCCCCAGCCATGGGCTTGGGCCGAATTCTGCACATAAGTCTCCTGGGGGATTCATACAAATAAATGCCCAAAAGATACAAATTTTTACTAAAATCAGGATGATGGTAAAGGAAGCCATGATTTTTCTTAAAGAGGTTGTCTGGTCTAGAATGAAAACAACAGTCAAGTATGTGATTGGCATACTCCTGGCCAGAACTCAATTAGTGGGCGCCGCCTTACTCAATACGCTTGCACTAAGCAAGGTCACATCAATTAACCGGGTTCTGGCCAGTGGGTGCACTGGGAGGATTCACAAGTCTGATGATGATGGGACAGAATACCTACCAGTCAATAGAGGTTAACTCCGGCACACTATTAATTTCCCATAGAAAGAAGGAACGCAGTAGTTGGATAAAAATCCCTCTCTTTTATTTTGTTAGTGTCACACGTGAAAAAAGTGCTGAACAATTGTCCGCTGGGTGTCGACGTTTCGGCTAACAAGCCTTCATCAGGTCGGACAGACTAGATACAATATTTACAAAACAAGGGAAACAAAACATAGAAAGGAGATCAATCCATTGAGATATTGGCTGCATCATTAAGGTACAGAAAAGGCAAAATTCAAATATCAGAGCGAACGTCAGAGAGACATACAATGCAACTGAGACAAGCGTGCAGAGGTATATGTATACAAATTAGGGATGCGTCATACATGGAGTAAATCCGCTGAATTAGAATGAAGGATATAGAATAAAATGAGCAACGTGGGGTGACCGTGGGGAGTAGAGAGCAAGGTAAGGAGGCTCACCTTAACCTTAAACTGGAATCATAATCAGGTGAGTATGTTAGTAGCTGTGAGATCACATACGGAGACTGCTGTAGGAAAAGAAATGACAATGTGAGAAAAAGAGAGAGAGAAAAAGAGACAGAGAGAGAAAAAGAGAGAGAGAGAAAAAAAGAGAGAGAGAGAAAAAGAGAGAGGGAGAGAAAAAGAGAGAGAGAGAAAAAGAGAGAGAAAAAGAGAGAGAGAAAAAGAGAGAGAAAAAAAGAGAGAGAGAAAAAGAGAGAAAGAGAGAGAGAAAAAGAGAGAGAGGGAGAGAAAAAGAGAGAGAGAGAAAGAGAGAGAGAGAGAGAAAAAAAGAGAGAGAAAAAGAGAGAGAGAGAGAAAGAGAGAGAGAGAAAAAAAAGAGAGAGAGAGAAAAAAGAGAGAGAAAAAGAGAGAGAGAAAAAAAGAGAAAGAGAGAGAGTGAGAGAAAAAGAAAAAGAGAGAGAGAGAGAAAAAGAGAGAGAGAGAGAGAGAGAAAGAGAGAGAGAGAGAGAAAAAGAGAAAGAGAGCGAGAAAGAGAGAGAAAGAAAAAAAAGTTCAGTAATGAACATACCCTATATAGGGTCCCTGGGAGTGCCGGCATATAGGATCACATCCTATAAAAGTACATTGCGCGGAGGGAAAGAGTCTGAAACAGAGAACATGTAAAGTATTCCAAGATTGTTGAAAGCAGGAAAAAGATCTGCCGAGTTGTATAAGGTGATGTTGTTCTATACATTAGGTCCATATAAAAGATTAAAAATATTGGTTACCTTGGCAGTCGTGTGTGTCTCTGGTTTGAAGTGGCCAGGGATGTTATAACCGTAGGAGTGTCAGGAAAAAAGTAGCTACTTTAGAGGGACACTAGGGCCCAGGGTTCAGGCTTGGAATCAGGACAAGGGCTCGGCTGTAATTGTAGCTGTATAAAAGGGAATATGGGGTGGTTCAGTAGTGGCTATAGGGTGTGGTGTAACTGCAATGAGAGATAAGTGATGTGGATAGGATTACCTGTGGTTTCTATGGTGTAGCTAGGATGAAGGTTCGCTGGATAGAAGACATACTGTGGGTATGTATAAAGCGTGTGGAACTTGGGTCCAGGGTTCACGCTCGGAGTCAGGGTAATATGTCTGATGATTGCTTCAGTTACATGACTTAAAATAAAATGATGGTACAATACTCATGTAAATAATGTTATCTAAGGAAAGTAGTTACTGCAATATAGAAGCAGGATCCAGGGCCCGTACCAGGAATCGGGATGCTACGTCTGATTGTTATGCCAATAATATAAACTTACAGTCAAAGCCAAGGTGACCTGGTGGTAACTAGGAGATCAGGTGTGCAAGTAAAGGGGTAGAGGAGGAAAAGTATGTAGAGGAGCAGCATTACCTAGTGACTTCTGTATTAAAGCCTGGAGAGAGGTCCGTTGGGCATGGAAAAAGTCAGAGGCAGCTGATAATGGAGGAGGGAAAGACAATGAATGCAGAGATAATGATGGCAGAAAAAGTCCAGCAAAGTACAGATGAGTCACCTTACCAAGAACCTGTGGTGCCGCAGAGCCAAATCGCGTGTCCTGTGGGATGCAGGAATACGGGGAAAGCGTCCTTTTAAACCGGAGTGAGCCGCGACGTCACTTCCGGTTTTAGGGGGCATGGTGTACTGCGCCTGCGCGCGTGGATGCCGTTTGTCCAGTGCAGAGAAGAGGAGGTGCGTCACTATTAGGTGGAACGCGGAAGTGGATTGCTGGAGCGCACATGTGACAGGGGGGGCGTGCAGGTGGGTCACATGACCGTGCAGGAGATGGAGCCAGGAACGGAGACTGTACTTCAGTGAAGGGACAAGTGGTGGGCTGGATGTGGTAATCAGGTGGTGCTAGTTCTGTAATAGAGAAAGGAAGAGTTAGGGTGTCATATAGCAGAATGATCACATATTCATATAAGCAAACCAGAGATTATATACAATACAGTAGCGATCTGTTTATTATTGATAGTCTTAATATTACATAGTGGTGGGATAATAAATCAATGGTTCCTAAGTAGGCAATATATATGCACACACTCCAGGATAAAGGAAATGCTGGTATGGACATATATATTAAAAAAGGGTACATACATGTGTATATAGTTTGATAATGTACTATGAGCAACAGGTAGGAGTAAGTAAAATGATAGGGTATATAACACGAAAAATGGTCTTTAAAAGACCTGTTCATATCTCCGATTTAAACCATGGGGCTCAAGGGTGCCCAAAGTGTGGATCCATCGGGCTTCTCTTTCACGGAGAAGTTTAACCCTATCTCCACCCCTGCGGTTGGTGCCAACATGATCGATAACTTGAAATTTGAGCTGAGAGATCCTGTGGCCCGCGGTTATGAAATGAAATGGGATGGGCAGTAGGGTGCGCCCGCATCTGATGTCAGATTTGTGTTTGTTAACGCGGTCTCGGATATGTTGGGTAGTCTCCCCAACATACCCGAGACCGCAGGGGCATTTGATGTAATAAACCACAAACGAGCTGTCACAAGTGAAGAAATCCCTGATAGGGAAGGATTTGCCAGTTCTGGGGTGTGTGAAAGAGGATCCCTTGGTAATGTTGGAACATTGAGCGCATCTAAGACAGGGAAAGGTCCCAAATTGTGGGTTATTGAGAAACCTCTGTCTGGGAGTGTGGCAACTGGAGCCTATGTCTGCCTGGACATACCTACCAGTCAATGCCACCCAGAACTAACGTTTACCAAAAATCATATAGATGGCAAATAAATATGGAAACAGGCTTATTTTTTAAGACATGAGAGAACAAGGTTTTTTAGCAACTGAGGAATAAAATACTTAAAGAGGTTGTCCACTACTCGGACAACCCCTTCTTTATCTGAGTATTTGCCCCATTAAAATAACAACACTCTTACTCACCTCTGGTTCCCATACCATTCCAGTAATGTCAGCATTTGATCTCTCTGGGCTCTCGTGAAGTTGTTATGTGACGTCACATGAGCCCTGCACTCAATTAGCACTGGCTCCACTCTCCCCTTTGGACAAATTGAACACCAATATAATAATTGTTATTTATATAGCACCAACATATTCGACAGCGCTTTACAATTTGGAGGGGACATGTACAGACAATATGAGATATTACAGAATAATAAAATTCAGATACCAAGAGGAGTGAGGGCCCTGCTTGTAAGCTTACAGTCTATGAGGAAATAGGGGAGGCACAAAAGGTAAACTGGGGGAAGAAAAGCTTGTCGTGTATGTTCCAGCCATCAAAGTAATAGGGGATTCAAATCCAGCTGTCTGGACCGGTCGCCAGCCAGAATTTATACAAGTACAGGTACAGAGTAGAAAAGTAGTACATGAAAAGGAATGATGAAGAGGAATGCAACCAGAAAATACAGGGGACAAGAATTGGAAGTAAATTTTATGAAGGGAAGAATAAGAATAGTTAGATGAAGGAGGTGAGGTGATAGGCTAGTCTAAAGAAATTCATTTTTAGGGCCTGCTTAAAGGTGTGAATTTTGAGAATTAATTGAATTGTTCTTGGTAGTGTGTTCCAGAGAATTGGCGCAGCTCAAGAGAAATCTTGAGGACGAGAAGCTACAGGGAGTCAGAGCTGCAGCTGACACTGAGATTGAGAAGGACTTGTTTGAGTAGTGGACAACCACTTTAAAAATATATAAATATAATTTTCTTCCTCACCCCACCCCAAAGAAAGCTCCAAGAAGCTATTGACAATATTTATAAAACAATGTGCCAATGTATGTAAAGCGCTGTGGAATTAATAGCGCTATATAAATGAATAAAATTAATTAATTAATTAATGTGAAGAAGCAGGCCTAGGTGCATACATTATAGGCCATGAAAAACAATGGGAAGCAGAATGAGGCCCCAAGTTCCTATTGCCTTGTTGAACCCAAGTCAGCATTTTTTTCAAATATAACTTAGAGGAGAAAGACATCCCTAATGTCCTTGTTGTCTTTACTCTCAAATTTTGTATTATTTTTTAAGGGCCTGAATGGGGGAGCCGGGTGATGGTTGGCCGTGCTCCAATCCTTCTTCAACCTGGTGTTGTATATATGTTCCGCCTCGGCCGTGGGGTGTGACACTTACTTGCGTGTTCAGCGGCTCGTCCGCACATTGTCGCTGGTGAACTCAACTCATCTGGCTAGAGAAAAATGAAGGAATTAATATCACACTGCACTAACAGACTTTGTAGGCTTCTTAACCCCTTACCACCAAAGCCTGTGTGACCTTCCTAACATGGGCACCTTTTTCAACTTTACCATGTCACTTTATTTTGTAATAAGTCTGGAATACTTCTCAGTAATTCTAAGATTGCTTTTTGTGACACATTATAATTTAAGTTGGAGGTAATATGATCTGTGTTTTATCTAAAATTTAGAATTTTTATACTCTTAAAATAGTCATAGGACACAAAATAGTTAATAAATACTATTTAAAATGTACCACTTGTCTACTGCATATGATTATAATTTCTTAAAAATAAAATTATTTTTATGTTAGGATGTTAGTAAGGTTAAGAGTTTAGCAGCAATTTTTCATTTTTTCAATGAAATTTACAAAATATGTTTTATTTAGAACCAATTCACATTTGAAGTGACTTTAAGAAACCTATATATCGTAAATACGGCAAACAAGACCGCAAATTAAAATTGTACCATTTAAGGTATTTAAAACTACTTTCATTTTTATTAAAATGTTGCTTTAGCCCCAAATTTTTCCTTTTCAAATGGCTAAACTAGCAAATGGACCCCACCGTTTGTTCTGCAATTTCTACTGAGTGCAATAACCCGTACATGGTAAAAAACTACTGTTTCGGCGCCTGGCAGGTCTTGCAAGGGAACAAGCACTATTTGATTTTTTGAGCACAAATTTGGATTGAATAGATTGCGGACACCATGTCAAATCTGCAGAGCACCCGAAGTGTAAAAACAGCAGAAACCCCACACAAGTGACCTAATTTTGGAAACTAGACCTTTAAGATCTAAGGCTTTAATCAAAGCTATCTTGTGCTCTACGTTGCGGTTTCCATCTAAATCTTCTAAATGCATGATTCAGATGGAACACCTGACAGATCCATTCACTCAGGCAGAGTTACTTCTTCTTGGCCTCTGTTTTGTGGTTTCCATCTTTTCAAACACAAAACTGTGGTCATCTGCACTTTTGTGCATGCCTAAAAAGAGGGACACCGACAGATCATAGTTTTATACAGAGTCCAAATTGACTCCATCTGCCTCGTTATAGTAAATGTTACATCAGGGTTTGTTTTTCCTAGATTTAGACAGAAGGCACAAAGTAAGGCTATGTGCGCACGTTGCGTACTAGCCTGCAGAAATTTCTGCAGCGATCTGAAGATCACACGTGCGCTTTAGATCGCTGCAGAAATGTCCGTAGTGAGCGCCGATTCCATGCGCTCTGCCTGCAGCTCCTGCCATAGACAGAGCAGGAGCTGCCGGCAAAGCGCAGGAAAGAAGTGACATGTCACTTCTTTTTGCGCAGCGCTTCGGCAGTAGCCGAAGCGCTGCGCTCTGAGACGCCACGTGCGCACGGCCCCTGCACAATCTCCATAGACTGTGCAGGGGACGCAGGACGCATGCAGTTACGCTGCGCTGCAAAGCGCAGCGTAACTGCATGAATTTTACGCAACGTGCGCACATAGCCTAAGTGTTAAGGAAGAGTACATGATAAATGTAAACCAAGCCTTATTGTGATCTTTGTGAGGCAAAATAGAAAAAAAAATAGTCCTATGGAAGATCATTTTCTTTTAAAGCCAGAAGGGAGTGGTTTGCCATGTTAGAATGGCGAAAATGAGCAGACACTTTCCTGAGCACAGTTACCATCTTTCACACAGGATGCACAGCAGCAACTCCTCTGCTGTACAGCTTTTCTACCCAAGGGTTTCAAACAGTAAAACTTTGCAGGAACGAAAATAATAAGAGTGACTTGTGGAATCATTGCTTGATCTGTTGCTACTGAATCATGAAAACTAAACAAAAACCCTCTAAAACTTTTATACTTTGTTAGATTTGCTAGAACCGTCCCAAGCAAACATATTAGGTTACTTTCACACTTGCGTTGAACGGCATCTGTTGCATTGCGTTGTGTGACGGATCAACGGATGCGTTGCATATAGTGGCACAATGGATGCAACGGATCGTACAAAATAAGGCAATTCGTTATAGGTTTTTTTTCTTGACTTTACACATCTGGGCATGCGCAGTTGTGTAAAGACAGTTGCGTTAACGGAATCCGTCAAATGACGGATTCTAACAGAATCCGCCACCATAGGCGTCCATTATAAAAACAACGGACGCCGCCGGAATTCTAAAGGTTGCATTTTTTTGACACTCTGCAAAGCGCAGAAAAACGCTACATGCAGCGTTCCATCCGCCAGCGTCGGCTGATGCATGCAATGCAAGGCCATCCGTTGCTACCCATAGCTAATAGAAGTCTATGAAGAATAAAACGGTTTCCTGCAACGGTTACCGTAATTCCTCAAGGCGGCAGGTAGCAACGGATGCCGTTCAATGCAAGTGTGAAAGCAGCCTTAAGAGAATAAGGTGCTATATGAAATGTGCACACAGGATACCAATAGTGGTGTTGGGTAGTTTGGGCAAAAAGAGCAGTGGCATCCTTAAAGGTAAAGGCTCTGTAGCCCAATAACAATTAGGGATAAGTAGGCTGACCTGCCACTTCTCCCTGCCTGGCAATGGAGCTTTAAGCACCCTAAGGATGTGGTGCCCTCGTTACATGGTGGCTATCCCTAATATGCCCCTACCAATCACAAAATTTGGTACCCATCACCAGGGAAACCTCCAAAAAAGTGCTTAGTGCATAGAAAATATCAAATATAAAGCCAGTCAATACTTAGTAATAAAGGGTAGTTGTTTTAACAGTAGTCACTAGTAGAGATGAGCTAACCCGAGGTTTGGTTTTCAAGCTGAACACCAACTTTAAAAACTACAGTTCAGGTTCAGAATTCCAATGCTTTAAGTGCGAACTTCACTCGCGCAAGCAGCGCCGTGCTCAGGTAAGCTTGGTGCTCATTCCTGTGCGAGCCTCTTGCAGTGTTTGAACAGCGCCCACTAGGGGTAACAACAGCATGATCTGGTGTAGTGTGCAATAAAAAAATATTTGAAAAAGCCAGGTCACCCTTCACTGGCAGTGATCTGCTTATGGCTGTCTGTATGTGGGCGGAGACTCAAACTGCCAATCAATGACAATGAACCAGGCTCAGTAGAGTTTGAACCAGTGGAGGTTCTATTTGATTGCTGCCAGCAAACCGAACTTCCAAAGATTTGTACAACGTTAGTCACTAGTCACCAATTTATTAAAATAAACACACCCACCAAGTTCAACACTCACTGGGCTTGTCAGAATCGCCACCCAAAAATAGACCAAATAGATTATTCATGAGTGAGACAAAAGCTCTATACAATGACTGCTAAATGCAAAACAGCTATCATGTAAAAAATGGCCACCAAAAAGAGGGTGCTAAAAAACCCTAATTCCTGAATTGCTGTTTCTTCTTGATTCTGCATCACAAAACTCAAAATAGAAGATGATCAAAAAATATTAATGTGGCCCAAAATGGTACCAATACAAATTCCAACTCATTGTGCAAAAAACAAACCCTCTCATTACTCTGTCGGCAAAAACATAAAATAGCTATAGCCTTCAAGATTCAGTGATTTAAAAAACCTTTATTTTGTAAAAAAGCATTTTTAGTGTGATAGTAGCCAGACCTAAAAAAAAAAATATAAATCTAGTATCACTGTAAGACCTAAGGCTAAGTTCACACTTCAGTTGTTTTAAATCCGTCAGGTCCGTCAGCAACGGATCAGTCGTTTTTAACTCAGTCGTTTTCAACTGATGCAACGGATGTGTTTTTACAGGATTCCTTTCACAGGAATCCTGTGAAAAAACTGATCCGTTGCGTCCGTTACATCCGTTGTGCGTCCATTTTTTGACGGATCAGTCATGATCCGTTTGTGTTTGGGACAGCCCAGGGGGTGTGCCAAACATGCTGGGCATGCTCAGTAGAGCATGACAGAATCCTGCGCTGGATTCCGTCGTAAGACGGATTACGACGGAATCCAGCACTATAGACATACATTACAAGCTTGACGGATGGCAACGGATTCCTGCGGGGCGCGTTTATTTTGACGGCCCGAAAAACGTTACATTCTGCGTTGCTCCCCGCTCGGCGGTCAGTCAAAAACGATGGACCGCGACGCAGCGGGTGCAACGCAGGGTCATCAGTCGCAATCCGTCACTAATAGAAGTCTATGGGGAAATACTGGATTCCTGCAAAATATTTTGCAGGATACCGTAATTCCCCAAGGCGACGGATTGTGACTGATGCAAAACAACTGAAGTGTGAACTTAACCTAAAGCCACACGGCGAGAAAATTGGTGCGAGTGGAGTGCGATAAAACATCGGATTCCACTCAGACCAATTCTAGCCTGTGTGTCAGCGCACATGTCAGACCGAGAAAACAATCGCAGCATGCTGCGATTGTAATGCGAGACTCTTTTCTCTCGCACCCATTCAAGTGAATGGGGCGAGAGAAAAATCGCACTGCACTCGCAGTACACTGGTATACCGCACGTGCAGAGCGAGAATCACAATGGCAGGCTACGGAGGAGAGAGGGAGAGAAATCCCTCCCTCCCCTCCTCCGTGTCGGCCCGCCCCTCCGCAGCGCTGGCCCGCCCCTCCTCAGAGCCGGCCTGCCCCCCGCAGCTGAGGTCCGCTCGCACGGTCGGACCTCAGTAGCAGGGACACTCGCATGACACTCGGCTCCTGCTGTGCTGCCAGCGCGAGCCGAGTGTCATGCGAACATCGCACTAGTGCCCCATGTGGCCCCGGCCCAATTGTACTGACCAGAAGAATAAAGCCACCTAATCACGTATACCGCAAGGTAAACAGAGTAAAAAAGAAATAAAGCCAATTCCTCAACTGCTGTTGATTTGTTTATTCTGCCTCCCAAAGATCGTAGTATGGCGCGGTTCATATTTTTCCTGCAATCTATGCTTACACCATGCATTACATATAAATCTCTGAAAAACATGATTCAAACAAAAATGGTCCTTCAGGATTTTCAACCGGAATCACGTATTTTGGAGATGTAGATGGAAACTCTAATGTAAATGCTCAGTATAGACCAACAGGATGAATGTGAACAGAACCAAAATGTTCTGTACTCCAAATTGCCATCAAATAGCATTCAACTCAACAAACAAAAAAACAAGTTCCCGCTCAAGTCCATCATACAGTAACAAAAATACAGGGGATTTACAGGTTACTCGTAGCACAAAGGCTCTGGAAAAAAAAGCTATACCCCCCTGTCAAAAAAGAAATTTAGCAAAATCTGTTCTCCAAATTCAAATGCCCCTCTCCCTTCTGAGTCCCATAATGTCTAAACCACAGTTAACGTCCTCATGTTTGGCATTGTTGTAGTGAGGAACCCAGCTTAATTTATGGTGTGCAAGTTTCCAGAAGCATGAGTTGGACATAATGTATGGCATTACAATGTACTGGGCACAACCAGGGCTTTTTTGCAATTGTCAATTCTGCAACATTCACTGCGTTTCACTCCAGGGGTGTTTTCCATAGACTAAATTGTCACTACAGCCGTAGATGAACTCGCAGAGTGGTGTAATTTGATCACTTGGGGGACTTTCTGCTGTTCTGCCACTTAGTGGCTCTAAAAATGGAGTCCCAAACTATTCTAGGAAAAATTTGTACTCCAAAAATCAAATGTCGCTCCCTCATTCCTGAGCCCTGCAATGCGGCCAAACAGTACTGTACAGTGCCTTGTTGGGTATTGAAACGTTCTAGAGAAATTGTGAGATATTTTTACCTATTTGTCTTGTGAAAATTGGAAATAGTAAAAATAATTATTTTTTGCTCACCCCGCCAAAAATGATAACATTTTGTAACACCATTTCTGGTGTCAATATGCACCCCTAGATGAATTGACTGAGGGGTGCAGTTTGTAAAATAGGGTCACTCGTGGGGGATTTCTGCTGCTCTGACACCTCAGGGGCTCTGCCAATGTGACATGGCACTCGCAAATCATTCCAACTAAATCTGAACTCAAATATGGCACTCCTTCCCTTCTTCACTTTGTATTGTGCCTCAAAAGTCATTTTTGACCATATATAGAGTATTGACGTACTCAGGAGAAATTTCATAATAAATTGGAAGGTCCAATATCTCCTATTATGCTAGTGAAAATATAAAACTTGAGGTCAAATCAACATTTTTGTGGTTAAAAATGTATTTTTTCATTTTGACTGCTCAACGTTATAAAATTCTGTGAAGAACCTGAGGGTTCAAGGTGCTCACCAAACATATAGATAAATTCCTTGAGGGGTCTTAAATGGGCCCACTTGTGGGGTAAATCCAGTGTTTAAGCACATCAAGGGATATGCCAATATGACATGGCACTCGCAAACCATTCCAAATAAATCTAAACTCAAATATGTCTCTCCTTCCCTTTTTCAATTTGTACTATTCCTCAAAAGTAGCTTTCGACCACATATGTAGTATTGGCAAACTCAGTAGAAATTGCACAACAAATTGTATGGAGTATTATTTCCAGTTACTTTTGTGAAAATGAAAGATTTGGGGTTAAAGCAGCATTTTTGTGGTAAAAATGTATTTTTCAATTTTAACGGCTCAATGTTATGAAATTCTGTGAAGCACAAAGCACCTGGCAGTTGAAGGTGCTCATCAAATATCTAGATAGACTTTAAAGGGTCTAGTTTCCAAAATGGGGTCACTTATGGGGGAGGTACACTTTTTAGGCACATCAGACAATTTTGAGCTCTAAAATTCAAATGGCGCTCCCTATTTTCAGAGCCCTTCCATGCAACCAAACAGTATATTTCCACAACACATGGGGTATCGGTATACTCAGGAGAAATTGAACAGTAATTTGATAAGCTTGTGAAAATGTAAAATATGGTGCTAAAGTAACTTTTTTTTGTGGGAAAAAGTAAAGTTTTCATTCTTTCCTTCTACATTGCTTTAGTTCCTGTGAAGTATCTAAAGGGTTAATAAACATTTTAGATGTGATTTTGAGCAGTGTGAGGGGTGCAGTTTTTAGAATGGTGTCACTTTTGGGTATTTTCTGTCACCTAGCTGCTCAAAGTCACTTCATATGTGATGTGGACCCTAAAAAAATTGTATTTTAAATTTTGTTGGATAAATGAGAAATTGCTGATAACCCTTCTAACTTCCTAACGAAAAAAAGATCTTTAAAAAATTGGGCTGATGTAAAGTAGACATGTGGAAAAAGTTATTTACTCTAATTGTGTGAGATAACTCTGTTGTTTATGAGTATAAAAATTAAGTTTGAAAATGTTGCCATTGTCAAATCGTTCCCAAATTTTCAATATTTTCACAAATAAAAGTATTGTCCTAACTTTACCACTATCATGAAGTACAGTATGTCATAAAAAACAGCCTCAGAATCACTGGGTTGAAATGTGTTCCAGAGTTATTAACTCAAAGTGACATTGATCAGAATTGTAAAAATTAGTCTGGCCATGAAGGTGAAAACAAAGGTTAACTCCGGCACACTATTATTTCCCAAAAACCAGATAGGAGACAGTCATTGGATGTCAAAAATCCTTTTTCTTTTATTTTGTTAGTGCAAAACGTGAAAAAAGTGAAAAACGGTGCTATACAATTGTCCGCCAGGTGTCGACGTTTCGGCTAGCAAGCCTTCATCAGGTCGGACAGACTAAATACATCATATACAGAAATGAAAACAAAACAAAGAAAAGGAAATCAGTCAATTGTAATAGATAGCTGTATTATCAAGGTAAACAAGGCTAAAACTATGCATCAGTTAACATAGATACTGATAGAACCATAGAGACAAGGGTACATAGAAAGTGCATACAGTATAAACCTGGGAAAGAACTCATGCATCAAGGTTCACAGAACCTGTTTGGTTATTTTTCTACTAATGCTCAGTTGATATAGATTAAAGAAATAATGTGAGTGACCGTGGGGTATGAAGAACATGGCAAGAATGCTCACCTTGACCTACACTGGAGTTACCAGCCTGGTAAATATGTAGAATAGCTGTAAGGATGTAAAGACCTCCGTACGGGGACAGCTGGGGAAGAGAGTACAAGTGAGAGAAGAGAAGAAGAGAGGAATTAGGATGAGAAGTAGAATAGAGGAAGAGAGAGAAAAAAGGAGAAAAGAGAGAAAAGGGAGACAAAAAAGGAGACAAAAAGGAAGACAAAAGAGTTGTCAGTTGTGACATACCCTCTATGAGGACCCTGGGTAATATCGGTGTGCGGGATCCGGCCCTGGAAAACTTTATGTATTGGTCCTAATGAGGGAGTCTGGAACAGAGAAATCACGATATGTGCTTCTAAGAAGTATGGAAATAGGGAATGGCCTATTGGATTGAGTAGTAGTATAGTACTAATCAATAAGTGAGGTCCATTAAGGGAAGTGAAGTGTTAATTACCTTGGTAGTAATGTGTGTCTCTTATTGGAGCATCCAGATGTTCAGAAATGTGGTGGCCACAAGTGTGTCAATGACAGGGTAATTCCTGTGGAATAATATCATTGTCCAAAGTTCATTGAAAGGGAGAACGGGTAAAGAAAAGAAAATGAATAGAGCATAAAAGTTACCTATTGGCTTAGTAATATAGTCAGCTGTGAGTTATGTGGAATACTGTACTCATAGGACTGTTAAGGATAGTTCCTACAGCATGGATCTGTGTCCAGGACTCGTCGGGGTCAAGGGATAGTTATTAGGCTGTACAAAATAGGATTATATCAAGGTGATTTAAGGTAACTATAGAGCAAGGAGTAGGGGGAAGGTAGGGGGAGAGAAACCACGGCCCAATATCACTTCGAACAGGGCATTATTGATCATAAATTAAGAGACTTCCTCAGCAACCCACATCCGATTACTCCGGTTTTCTACACACTTCCGAAAGTGCACAAACACCTCACTCGTCCCCCTGGTAGACCTATAGTGGCCTCAACGGACTCGGTTTTTTCCCCATTGGCCCGCACAGTTGAGAAAATTCTTTCACCATTTATCCCTCTGACTCCCTCCTATCTAAAGGACACGTCCCATTTCCTGGAGACATTAACAGATCTACACCAGATTCCACACACGTCTCTACTAGTAACACTCGACGTCAATTCGCTGTATACCAGCATAAACCATGAGGATGGCTTGGAGGCGGTACAGTGGTTTTTTGAACAATTCACCACCTTACCAATGGGAAACAGAAAATTCTGTATGGATTTACTCAGGATTATCCTGGAAAATTTTTTTTTTCTATTCCAGGATACATACTATATACAGCGTAGGGGGACTGCGATGGGTTCTAACGTCGCGCCCCCCTACGCTAATATCTTCATGGCCTTCTTCGAAGATAAATACATACATTCCCATCCTTTGGTTTTATGCCACGCCTTGCTATGGCGTCGCTACATTGATGATATCTTCCTGATTTGGGACGGGGGTCTAGATTCTTTACTCTCATTCTTTGAAGATGTCAATAAATATCAAACCGGTCTTACTTTCACCATCAACCACAGTACTGACAAAATTAATTTTTTGGACTGCTGGGTTATAAAAAATGGTGACGGCAGCATTACAACGGATATCTATACTAAACCTACGGACAAGAATAGCCTGCTCCACTATACCAGTAACCATCCCAAACATACAAAGAATTCGCTACCAATCAGCCAACACACGAGAGTTGACCGTATAGTGAGCAATAAGGACAATTGCCTGGTTAGACATGATGAAATGAGCAGCAGGTTTCGACAGAGGGGTTATCCTAACAATATAGCTATTAAAACGAGATCTTCATCTCCTAAGCCATTAACACAATCCGATCGTATACCATTGATCAACACATTCCATCCCCTTTCTCCATTGGTTAAAAAAATTGTCCTGAAACATTGGCCACTCCTTGGCCTTTCCTATCCACAAATCAATGAATTTAAGACACCCCCTCTAATCTGTTACAAGAAATCACCAAACATCAGGGACAAACTGGTCCGGGCAGATATTGGCTCCAACCATCACACCCCTAGACAAAGATTCCTCAACAATCCACAGTTTGGCACCTTTCCGTGCCTCAGATGCGCCCAGTGTTCCAACATCACCAAGGGATGCTCTTTTACACATCCCAGAACCGGGAAATCTTTTCCCATTAGGGACTTTTTCACCTGTGACAGCTCCTTCGTTGTATATTACATCAAGTGCCCTTGCGGTCTCGGATATGTTGGGGAGACAACCCAGCATATCCGAGACCGCATCAATAAACACAAATCGGACATTAGATGCGGTCGCACCTTATTACCTATTCCATTCCATTTCATAACAGCAGGCCATAGGATTTCACAACTCAAGTTTCAGGTCATAGACCAGGTGGGCACTAACCGTAGAGGTGGTGATAGGATCAAAATTCTTCGGGAAAGGGAAGCTCGATGGATCCATACTCTCGGTACCCTTGAGCCTCACGGTTTAAACCGGAGGTATGAACAGGTTTTTTAACAATCCTCTCCCAGCAACCACTACCACATAATCCTGTCCCCTTCCTATGATCTACCATATGTTACTTGATGTATACGCTGATATATATATGTGCACATGTGTATCCATCGCATTCCTCCAAGTACTTATAGGTGCCTGTATGTAGATGCATATACATCTATAGATGTATTTGCACATAATTGCGGTCATCCCAGGTATGGGATTTAAAGTGTTGTCATTTTATGCGCAATTTGGTTACTGTTCCCCATTAACATTAATGGTTAATGTGACTAACTATGCTGAGATTACTACTTCCACTATATAATTTTGTAATATAGTTTCTATGTATATATGTGATTATTCACTATACAGTATCCTAATTCCTGTTTTCTATATTACAGAACTAGCATCACTTTGTGACAACCATATCCAGCCTGTCACATACCCCTGCACTGAAACGCGATCTCCATACCTGGATCCTCCACTAACACGGTCATGTGACTCACTAACACGCCTCCCTTGTCACATGTGCGCTCCAAAAATTCACTTCCGCGTTCCACCGGCAGCAATAACGCGCTCTTCACTATAAACACCGGATCTATCACTCGCGCATGCGCAGTGCACCACGACCATCATGCACCGCTTCAGAGTGAAACCGGAAGTGACGTCGCGGCACTTTTCATGTTAAAAGGACGCTTCCCCCTTCATCACATACTCCACAGGACGAGCGATCTACCTCTGCGGCACCTCAGGCTCATGGTAAGGTGACTCACCTTGACTTTACTGGACCCACACCATTACCTTAGGATATGTGTTCACCGACTCCCTTTTGTCCTTAGCCAGTTACCTTGACTCCTTCCATGCCAACGGACTTTCCTCCAGGCCATTCCTTCAAGGTCATTAGGTAACTTCATTCTTGCTTTTTCCCTGTACTCCCTCCTCTATCTTATTCCCTTGACTTCATAGTCACCATGTTACTATTCCTGTTTTCTCTTATGTAGCCGAAAGTGACAATCAGGCATAACACCCTGACTGCTAGCGTGAGCTCTGGACTCTGTCTCTATACCATAGGAACTTCACTCTGTATGATTTTCCTATAAGGGCAATGGTCTCCTAATTCTACGGACCTTCTCCCGGGCTACACCACTGAAGCCATTAGGTAACATGTCTTCCATTTTTCTCTCCCCCTACCTTCCCCCTACTCCTTGCTCTATAGTTACCTTAAATCACCTTGATATAATCCTATTTTGTACAGCCTAATAACTATCCCTTGACCCCGACGAGTCCTGGACACAGATCCATGCTGTAGGAACTATCCTTAACAGTCCTATGAGTACAGTATTCCACATAACTCACAGCTGACTATATTACTAAGCCAATAGGTAACTTTTATGCTCTATTCATTTTCTTTTCTTTACCCGTTCTCCCTTTCAATGAACTTTGGACAATGATATTATTCCACAGGAATTACCCTGTCATTGACACACTTGTGGCCACCACATTTCTGAACATCTGGATGCTCCAATAAGAGACACACATTACTACCAAGGTAATTAACACTTCACTTCCCTTAATGGACCTCACTTATTGATTAGTACTATACTACTACTCAATCCAATAGGCCATTCCCTATTTCCATACTTCTTAGAAGCACATATCGTGATTTCTCTGTTCCAGACTCCCTCATTAGGACCAATACATAAAGTTTTCCAGGGCCGGATCCCGCACACCGATATTACCCAGGGTCCTCATAGAGGGTATGTCACAACTGACAACTCTTTTGTCTTCCTTTTTGTCTCCTTTTTTGTCTCCCTTTTCTCTCTTTTCTCCTTTTTTCTCTCTCTTCCTCTATTCTACTTCTCATCCTAATTCCTCTCTTCTCTTCTCTCACTTGTACTCTCTTCCCCAGCTGTCCCCGTACGGAGGTCTTTACATCCTTACAGCTATTCTACATATTTACCAGGCTGGTAACTCCAGTGTAGGTCAAGGTGAGCATTCTTGCCATGTTCTTCATACCCCACGGTCACTCACGTTATTTCTTTAATCTATATCAACTGAGCATTAGTAGAAAAATAACCAAACAGGTTCTGTGAACCTTGATGCATGAGTTCTTTCCCAGGTTTATACTGTATGCACTTTCTATGTACCCTTGTCTCTATGGTTCTATCAGTATCTATGTTAACTGATGCATAGTTTTAGCCTTGTTTACCTTGATAATACAGCTATCTATTACAATTGACTGATTTCCTTTTCTTTGTTTTGTTTTCATTTCTGTATATGATGTATTTAGTCTGGCCGACCTGATGAAGGCTTGCTAGCCGAAACGTCGACACCTGGCGGACAATTGTATAGCACCGTTTTTCACTTTTTTCACGTTTTGCACTAACAAAATAAAAGAAAAAGGATTTTTGACATCCAATGACTGTCTCCTATCTGGTTTTTGGGAAATAATAGTGTGCCGGAGTTAACCTTTGATTGACTGTCCTATTTCTCCTGAGCACCTATGGGAGGTGACGCGAGGTCATTCCTTCCTTATTGATTGATCTATTTTTGACCTAGCTCCCTCATTTCCCCAACAAGGCCATTCCTTTTTCTGGATCTGCCGATGTCGCAACCCAGCTTTACCACATTCTCTTATAATGAAGAAGAGACAAACACCATAGTATCAAGGGTCACGAAGCCCAGTTCCTTCCTTAATATACCAACTGAGGAAACCAAGAGAAGGGATCTTGAGAAGGTGCTGCAGAGACACGCATCCCTAGATCTCCATCTGACTACTCTCGCCGAATATCATCGGACCAAGCGCATTCCAAGGGGCCTACGGGTCTCATTAAGACCAACGATCTTCGCAGACAATAATGAGTTCTGTGACAAATTCGAAGCAATTCTAAATAAATGCTCAATGGACATCATCACCCTGACGATCGACTTCCTGCAAAAAGAGGTCGACCAACTTTCCGCCACCATCTCAGCAACCGAAATTCAACTAAAACAAGTCCTATCAGCTATCCTAAAACAAGTCCTATCAGCTACAGATCTTGAACAACTCAAAAAAGAAACCGACGATTATATTTCAAACTTTAGGAGAACATTAGAGGCAAAAAAACGTAACAAGTTCTTCAGAGATCAGGAGGACTACTCCCAGGGAAGAAAAAACAAAAAGCCAGCACCAAATGTGCACTACAGCACTAAACATGTTTAGTGCTGTAGTGCACATTTGGTGCTGGCTTTTTGTTTTTTCTTCATTGAATTGGTCGGTGGTTGACCTCCACCTTGCTATGCACCCCAATTTGGGATGTATTCCATCTGTCTGGATTTTGGCGGTTGGTGACTGTTCACATTAAGTCATCAGGCTTTGTGCACAGGCTATTTACTTCATGCAGCATTTGCTTGGACCTGTCCCGCCCACAGCCATGACTCAGTCATGGGTACGGGATTGAAATAGACCAGGTGAGTGCTGCTAAGAGCAGTTCTACTATTCATATGTGAGGCCGTATGGCACATTTTATAAAAATATTTTAGTGTAGGACTGCTTCAAATGAGATTTGCCGTGACGTGGCGAAGCAGCTCAAGAAATTGCAATTTTTTGCCAAAAATCTCAAAAAATCTTTTTATAATAAGTACAGTTTGGAATGTTTAGTGCTGTAGTGCACATTTGGTGCTGGCTTTTTGTTTTTTCTTCATTGACTACTCCCAGGGGACCGTCTATAAATGGCGCTCAGGGGAGTCCTCCTCCTTCTCACGACGTCCTTCTCGTTATACAGGCTACTCTTCTTCCGGGAGTTCGGATTTCGACACTCGTCCCCAGCGTCAACAACAAAGTTTTTTAGGCCAGCGACGACCTCCAACAAGAAGACGAGGAGGGGATACAGGCGGCAATCGCAATTATCGGGCAGACCGTGTATGGACCAGGTCACAGGTAATGCAAACTTAGTTTACAACATTTCTGCATATAACTTGTCTCCTGCTGAACATTTGGTCCTCCAGAAAGGGCTCACATTTAGCCCTACTCCAACATACGACACTTTCTCGGTACAACAAGAACTGGATCGGTTTTTCCGATCTGTACGACTGAAAGTGCACTTCAACAATGTAAATACTGCTGATAATGTAGATAATGCTACTACGGTCTCTTCTGTAATTTCCCCCTGTTTCTCATTGAAATCTCTACAACTCAAAACACAGAGCACGTTCATGCCCCCGAGGTCGTTTCATCCAGTTGAGACTTTTGTCTCACTGGTTTCCAATGACATCGAGGACCTGAATAAACAGATTCATGCCGGCACATTTCGCATCAAAAATAACTTATCCATAGACGAATCCAGAGCCCTAAAAAATTTGAAGGACAATCAAACCATCATTATCAAGCCGGCTGACAAGGGTGGAGCCATTGTCGTCCTTGACCGACAATATTATATTTCAGAAATAATGGGACAACTATCCGACAGGTCCACTTATGAGCCAGTCTCCCACAATCCCACATCTGAGATTGCCTCCTTGATTAAAACCACGGCCCAATATCACTTCGAACAGGGCATTATTGATCATAAATTAAGAGACTTCCTCAGCAACCCACATCCGATTACTCCGGTTTTCTACACACTTCCGAAAGTGCACAAACACCTCACTCGTCCCCCTGGTAGACCTATAGTGGCCTCAACGGACTCGGTTTTTTCCCCATTGGCCCGCACAGTTGAGAAAATTCTTTCACCATTTATCCCTCTGACTCCCTCCTATCTAAAGGACACGTCCCATTTCCTGGAGACATTAACAGATCTACACCAGATTCCACACACGTCTCTACTAGTAACACTCGACGTCAATTCGCTGTATACCAGCATAAACCATGTGGATGGCTTGGAGGCGGTACAGTGGTTTTTTGAACAATTCACCACCTTACCAATGGGAAACAGAAAATTCTGTATGGATTTACTCAGGATTATCCTGGAAAAATTTTTTTTTCTATTCCAGGATACATACTATATACAGCGCAGGGGGGACTGCGATGGGTTCTAACGTCGCGCCCCCCTACGCTAATATCTTCATGGCCTTCTTCGAAGATAAATACATACATTCCCATCCTTTGGTTTTATGCCACGCCTTGCTATGGCGTCGCTACATTGACGATATCTTCCTGATTTGGGACGGGGGTCTAGATTCTTTACTCTCATTCTTTGAAGATGTCAATAAATATCAAACCGGTCTTACTTTCACCATCAACCACAGTACTGACAAAATTAATTTTTTGGACTGCTGGGTTATAAAAAATGGTGACGGCAGCATTACAACGGATATCTATACTAAACCTACGGACAATAATAGCCTGCTCCACTATACCAGTAACCATCCCAAACATACAAAGAATTCGCTACCAATCAGCCAACACACGAGAGTTGACCGTATAGTGAGCAATAAGGACAATTGCCTGGTTAGACATGATGAAATGAGCAGCAGGTTTCGACAGAGGGGTTATCCTAACAATATAGCTATTAAAACGAGATCTTCATCTCCTAAGCCATTAACACAATCCGATCGTATACCATTGATCAACACATTCCATCCCCTTTCTCCATTGGTTAAAAAAATTGTCCTGAAACATTGGCCACTCCTTGGCCTTTCCTATCCACAAATCAATGAATTTAAGACACCCCCTCTAATCTGTTACAAGAAATCACCAAACATCAGGGACAAACTGGTCCGGGCAGATATTGGCTCCAACCATCACACCCCTAGACAAAGATTCCTCAACAATCCACAGTTTGGCACCTTTCCGTGCCTCAGATGCGCCCAGTGTTCCAACATCACCAAGGGATGCTCTTTTACACATCCCAGAACCGGGAAATCTTTTCCCATTAGGGACTTTTTCACCTGTGACAGCTCCTTCGTTGTATACTACATCAAGTGCCCTTGCGGTCTCGGATATGTTGGGGAGACAACCCAGCATATCCGAGACCGCATCAATAAACACAAATCGGACATTAGATGCGGTCGCACCTTATTACCTATTCCATTCCATTTCATAACAGCAGGCCATAGGATTTCACAACTCAAGTTTCAGGTCATAGACCAGGTGGGCACTAACCGTAGAGGTGGTGATAGGATCAAAATCCTTCGGGAAAGGGAAGCTCGATGGATCCATACTCTCGGTACCCTTGAGCCTCACGGTTTAAACCGGAGGTATGAACAGGTTTTTTAACAATCCTCTCCCAGCAACCACTACCACATAATCCTGTCCCCTTCCTATGATCTACCATATGTTACTTGATGTATACGCTGATATATATATGTGCACATGTGTATCCATCGCATTCCTCCAGGTACTTATAGGTGCCTGTATGTAGATGCATATACATCTATAGATGTATTTGCACATAATTGCGGTCATCCCAGGTATGGGATTTAAAGTGTTGTCATTTTATGCGCAATTTGTTTACTGTTCCCCATTAACATTAATGGTTAATGTGACTAACTATGCTGAGATTACTACTTCCACTATATAATTTTGTAATATAGTTTCTATGTATATATGTGATTATTCACTATACAGTATCCTAATTCCTGTTTTCTATATTACAGAACTAGCATCACTTTGTGACAACCATATCCAGCCTGTCACATACCCCTGCACTGAAACGCGATCTCCATACCTGGATCCTCCACTAACACGGTCATGTGACTCACTAACACGCCTCCCTTGTCACATGTGCGCTCCAAAAATTCACTTCCGCGTTCCACCGGCAGCAATAACGCGCTCTTCACTATAAACACCGGATCTATCACTCGCGCATGCGCAGTGCACCACGACCATCATGCACCGCTTCAGAGTGAAACCGGAAGTGACGTCGCGGCACTTTTCATGTTAAAAGGACGCTTCCCCCTTCATCACATACTCCACAGGACGAGCGATCTACCTCTGCGGCACCTCAGGCTCATGGTAAGGTGACTCACCTTGACTTTACTGGACCCACACCATTACCTTAGGATATGTGTTCACCGACTCCCTTTTGTCCTTAGCCAGTTACCTTGACTCCTTCCATGCCAACGGACTTTCCTCCAGGCCATTCCTTCAAGGTCATTAGGTAACTTCATTCTTGCTTTTTCCCTGTACTCCCTCCTCTATCTTATTCCCTTGACTTCATAGTCACCATGTTACTATTCCTGTTTTCTCTTATGTAGCCGAAAGTGACAATCAGGCATAACACCCTGACTGCTAGCGTGAGCTCTGGACTCTGTCTCTATACCATAGGAACTTCACTCTGTATGATTTTCCTATAAGGGCAATGGTCTCCTAATTCTACGGACCTTCTCCCGGGCTACACCACTGAAGCCATTAGGTAACATGTCTTCCATTTTTCTCTCCCCCTACCTTCCCCCTACTCCTTGCTCTATAGTTACCTTAAATCACCTTGATATAATCCTATTTTGTACAGCCTAATAACTATCCCTTGACCCCGACGAGTCCTGGACACAGATCCATGCTGTAGGAACTATCCTTAACAGTCCTATGAGTACAGTATTCCACATAACTCACAGCTGACTATATTACTAAGCCAATAGGTAACTTTTATGCTCTATTCATTTTCTTTTCTTTACCCGTTCTCCCTTTCAATGAACTTTGGACAATGATATTATTCCACAGGAATTACCCTGTCATTGACACACTTGTGGCCACCACATTTCTGAACATCTGGATGCTCCAATAAGAGACACACATTACTACCAAGGTAATTAACACTTCACTTCCCTTAATGGACCTCACTTATTGATTAGTACTATACTACTACTCAATCCAATAGGCCATTCCCTATTTCCATACTTCTTAGAAGCACATATCGTGATTTCTCTGTTCCAGACTCCCTCATTAGGACCAATACATAAAGTTTTCCAGGGCCGGATCCCGCACACCGATATTACCCAGGGTCCTCATAGAGGGTATGTCACAACTGACAACTCTTTTGTCTTCCTTTTTGTCTCCTTTTTTGTCTCCCTTTTCTCTCTTTTCTCCTTTTTTCTCTCTCTTCCTCTATTCTACTTCTCATCCTAATTCCTCTCTTCTCTTCTCTCACTTGTACTCTCTTCCCCAGCTGTCCCCGTACGGAGGTCTTTACATCCTTACAGCTATTCTACATATTTACCAGGCTGGTAACTCCAGTGTAGGTCAAGGTGAGCATTCTTGCCATGTTCTTCATACCCCACGGTCACTCACGTTATTTCTTTAATCTATATCAACTGAGCATTAGTAGAAAAATAACCAAACAGGTTCTGTGAACCTTGATGCATGAGTTCTTTCCCAGGTTTATACTGTATGCACTTTCTATGTACCCTTGTCTCTATGGTTCTATCAGTATCTATGTTAACTGATGCATAGTTTTAGCCTTGTTTACCTTGATAATACAGCTATTACAATTGACTGATTTCCTTTTCTTTGTTTTGTTTTCATTTCTGTATATGATGTATTTAGTCTGTCCGATCTGATGAAGGCTTGCTAGCCGAAACGTCGACACCTGGCGGACAATTGTATAGCACCGTTTTTCACTTTTTTCACGTTTTGCACTAACAAAATAAAAGAAAAAGGATTTTTGACATCCAATGACTGTCTCCTATCTGGTTTTTGGGAAATAATAGTGTGCCGGAGTTAACCTTTGATTGACTGTCCTATTTCTCCTGAGCACCTATGGGAGGTGACGCGAGGTCATTCCTTCCTTAATGAAGGTGAAAACAGGCTGGGGGTTGAAGGGGTTAAACTTGTGTATTATTTCTGCCCATAGTTGCTGGTTGAGGGGTCTATGGCGCAGTGCACTTTGGAGCTCAATGACAAGCTGAGAGAGCAGCCTGGATTCTCCTATATGTGAAAGCATAGAGTGGGGACTCCTTTCTGTGAAAAATAATGCTGTCTGGGCGTTTTCAGCTAAAGTTAAAGAGCACGCCATTATTTCTTGAAAAGCAGCTGACTCTACTAAATGGTATGGCAGTTTGATATCATTAGGGCATATACTTGTTACTGGAAACTAAATCTGCTGAAGAACTGTCACAATGACTTTGGGATAGCGGGGAACTGGGGCTCCTAAGCTGTCCGTCAAGCTAGGGGACCCTATGCTAACCCTAATCTCAGAGATATTCCTGATGGTGGAGAGGCCCGAGTCTCCTTCCTGTCCTTGCTCCTGACCAGTCCTGATCTGATTTCCCTTCCCTCCAGGGAGGGATGGGACAGGAGTGTGTTGGGAACCATAGATAAAGACATACATGGGAAAAACAAACACGCACGCACACACAAAGGTAAAGACAATAGGAGATTCAGGAGGAAAAACAAGAGCAGGAAGGAATTACAAAACAACAAGGGTAAGCTCCACAACCGCGCCAAGCAATAGACACAACTTAAGTACAACTTTCAACAGAGAGTCCAGGACACTGCACCTCACAGACCAACATAGGATAAACTATAGATGGCATGAGTAGAAGGATTCCACCAGCATAAATATGAGGCAAGCAGATGAGATAGCTTTCCCCACAACATGTGATTAAAGGTGCAAGCAGACTAGCAGTGATTTACTCTTGCGAGCCTGTCTATGGATCAGCACACATCAGGTCGATGCCCAAGTCTGCCTGTGTTGATCCCAGACACCAGAGAAACTATTGGGTGGGGTGTCAGAATTTTCAGTCTGATCAGAGTCCCATGAGTTATTTAAATGGCTGCGGCAGAGATCGCGCTATTATCTGCCACAAATGGCGTCCCCATGATGCGATCACGTGGAGATGGTTGCCATTTTTTGTGATTGGTCATGTGATGACTCCTATTGCTATCATGACGCATTTCCTATTTGATCAGACAGAGCACCGGCTTACAACGCTGTATTGTTGAACGCTGCATTTCTGCTGATCAGAGCTGTGCAGCTCTGATCAGCTCATCACAACAAGGCGGGTATATCCAGGACTCATTTTCTTCAGCAATGCATGGACCAGTCCATGGGCCTGTTTCCCAGGTGAAATCAAGGCAAGATGAGTAAGGAGGGTTTGTCCAGCAAATGCAAAAATAGAAAAATCCACTATCGTCTTATTTAAAAAATTCTTCACTTTATTAAAACATATTAAAAAATGTTACAAATAGATCCATAAGACCTTTACACATTTCAAGCTATTGTAGCGCTTAATCGTAGTACCACCATATAACTATTGTTATGGTAATCAGACAAGCCACAAGCCATGTGCCCAATGAATGCTCGTCAATGGGAGGAAGACAGAAAGTCAGCTCTGCGAGACGTTTGATTCCCCAACTAAGCAAATGCCATGGGGTCATATTTATTGAAAAGCTTTAATATGCAAGTGAATGCACCCCATCATCATTGGCTAATCTTATTTTTACATAATGATTGGTTATACTCTTGTTTTACATTATACTGTTTGGTTCATTGGAATATCAAGAAAACCAGAGACCACCCGATCCAAATGGTTGCTAAGATAATATTCTTGGCATGCTGCTTGTTCCAAGATGGTCTTGTTCTTACATAGTCTAGGGACTTTTTATTTAATATCACTTATGTACTTGTGGAACATGCAGAGTCATGCCAAATCATGGCATATACAGTCATATGAAAAAGTTTGGGCACCCCTAATAATGTTAACCTTTTCTTTATAACAATATGGGTTTTTGCAACAGCTATTTCAGTTTCATATATCTAATAACTGATGGACTCAGTAATATTTCTGGATTGAAATGAGGTTTATTGTACTAACAGAAAATGTGCAATCTGCATTTAAACAAAATTTGATAGGTGCAAAAGTATGGGCACCCTTATCAATTTCTTGATTTGAACACGCCTAACTACTATTTACTGACTTACTGAAGCACTAGATTGGTTTTGTAACCTCATTGAGCTTTGAACTTCATAGGCAGGTGTATCCAATCATGAGAAAAGGTATTTAAGGTGGCCACTTGCAAGCTGTTCTCTTATTTGAATCTCCTATGAAGAGTGGTATCATGGGCTCCTCAAAACAACTCTCAAATGATCTGAAAACACAGATTATTCAACATAGTTGTTCAGGGGAAGGATACAAAAAGTTGTCTCAGAGATTTAAACTGTCAGTTTCCACTGTGAGGAACATAGTAAGAAAATGGAAGAACACAGGTACAGTTCTTGTTAAGCCCAGAAGTGTCAGGCCAAGAAAAATATCAGAAAGGCAGAGAAGAAGAATGGTGAGAACAGTCAAGGACAATCCACAGACCACCTCCAAAGACCTGCAGCATCATCTTGCTGCAGATGGTGTCACTGTGCATTGGTCAACAATACAGCGCACTTTGCACAAGGAGAAGCTGTATGGGAGAGTGATGCGAAAGAAGCTGTTTCTGCAAGCACGCCACAAACAGAGTCGCCTGAGGTATGCAAAAGCACATTTGGACAAGCCAGTTACATTTTGGAAGAAAGTCCTGTGGACTCATGAAACAAAGATTGAGTTGTTTGGTCATACAAAAAAGGCGTTACGCATGGAGGCAAAAAAACACGGCATTCCAAGAAAAGCACTTGCTACCCACAGTAAAATTTGTTGGAGGTTACATCATGCTTTGGGGCTGTGTGGCCAATGCCAGCCCTGGGAATCTTGCTAAAGTTGAGGGTCGCATGGATTCAACTCAGTATCAGCAGATTCTTGACAATAATGTGCAAGAATCAGTGACGAAGTTGAAGTTACGCAGGGGATGGATATTTCATCAAGACAATGATCAAAAACACCGCTCCAAATCTACTCAGGCATTCATGCAGAGGAACAATTACAATGTTCTGGAATGGCCATCCCAGTTCCCAGACCTGAATATCATTGAACATCTGTGGGATGACTTGAAGCGGGCTGTCCATGCTCGGCGACCATCAAACTTAACTGAACTGGAATTGTTTGGTAAACAGGAATGGTCAAAAATACCTTCATCCAGGAACTCATTAAAAGCTACAGGAAGCGACTAGAGGCTGTGATTTTTGCAAGAGGAGCTACAAAATATTAATGTCACTTTTATGTTGAGGTGCCCATACTTATGCACCTATCAAATTTTGTTTAAATGCGGATTGCACATTTTCTGTTAGTACAATAAATCTCATTTCAATTCAGAAATATTACTCAGTCCATCATTTGTTAGATATATGAAACTGAAATAGCTGTTGCAAAAACCAAAATTGTTATAAAGAAAAAAGGTTAACATTAATAGGGGTGCCCAAACTTTTTCATATGACTGTACATCAGGGGCCAAACTTAGAGATAATGTATGGTACATTTTGCAATGTACCAGCACTAATATATCATTTTATATTTAAAGGCACATTACACGCAATATGGCCTTCACACAAAGCTGAATGTTATTCAGACTTATGTTAGGTGTAGCAAATTCAACCAGTAATAATAGTAATAATAATACCAACAATGTGATCTTATAAACCAGATTATTTCCTTATCGCTATTAACAGTTCTAATATACAATTCTATCCACCATGACTCCCCATAGAATTACACACCTCCCCCAGTTAGACAAATGAACAATTCACCACATGCTGAAAAAGTGTAACCCCATATACTGTATGCACAGTCTATCCCCAACTGCAAGAGTAACAATTAGGTTTTACAAAAAATAAACCCGCATGACAAATTAATGCATCATCTAGGAGAGGTAATATCCAAATAACATTACCATATACATACATTATATATATATATATATATATATATGTATATATATATATATATAAACAAAACAAAACAACCAAAGGTGATTAATTTTATGGGGAGTCATGGTGGATAGAGGTGTATATTATGACTGTTAACAGTTATATGGTGTTACTACGATGAAGAGCTGCAATAGCTTGAAACGTGTAAGGGACTCATGGATATACTTTTAACATGTTTTAACATGCCTTAATAAAGTGGAGAATATTTTAAAGAAGATGATAGTGGATTTTTCTATTTTTGCATTTGCTGAACAAACCCTCCTTGCTCATTAAAAACGTCAGCTCTAGATGCAAAAAATAAGCCATCACTGAGTCCCAGATCCCAAAAAATGAGAACACTACGGTTCTCAGAAAATGATGACAAAATTGCCCTTATTTTTTCTGCAAAATTCTGATTTTTTTTGACCCCTTAGATAAAAGCAAAAATATACATGTTTGGTATCTATGAACTCATACCGACCAGAGGCATTATACCGACATCAGTTTTACCATATAGTGAACACGGTGAATAAAATATCCCAAAAACAGTTGTGCAATTGGACTTTTTTTTTTTTCAATTTCATCACACTTGGATTTTTCTTTCCCTTTACCAGTACCCTATATGGTAAAACTAATGGTTTCATTCAAACGTACAACTCATCCTGCAAAAAATAGGCTCTCGTATGGCAAAATGGATGGAAAAATAAAAAAAAGCATCGGCTTTTGGAAGAAGGGGAGCAAAAAATGAAAATGAAAAATGGAAAAATCCCCCGGGAGTAAAGGATTAAACTCATGAATATCAGGAAACTATCTCCCTAGCATTGGCCAATGCCGTCTTACAATTTTGGCTGTTTGATTGCTTTCCTCACTAGAAGTTGATATAAAAGATATACGTCACAGTTCTTTTTATGAGGCTTACATTCTAATAAGGTGCTCCAATCAATATTCATTACTTTTTCTTTCCACTTATTTGCTAGGTGTACGGGATAGCCCTATGTTTAAATTTTTCAGTAATGGTCAGAAATGGTACATCATTGCTAGTTAGGCAAATGCCAAGAAAGAAACATGAGGAAAACGGTCTAGTAAAACAATTATGTAGAAAATGAATGGATTTTTTTTTCATTTTCTTATATTTTAAAGGCTACATTCTATGGTCTATGGTTGGTAATTTGGATAAAGAAAAATAGGTATGCAAAAAGTATAATGTGTACTAGAAATTAAATAAAATAAATAATATAACACCACTTAACCAAAAATGATGTGACAAGAAAAGCTAGTTAGATGAAAGCATATCCGGTAGCCAAGAGGGTACGGTATTCTTGGATGTTGGTGTAATATTGGGCTCTTAAAACAAGTGCGCAATAAAAAAAAAAACTTTTTTAAAACACACAAACTTTGTAAGATAGACCGTTGCATTTACATTTCTGGAATGTTGAGATTTTTCTTTTGTCTTTTAAAAATTAAAATTCCTTTACAAAAAACTGAAAGGAAATACAAAAAGTCACTTATGTCCATTGTACAGATCAGGAAGCACACATTATCACAGACCTATCTTGGATTCAATATTTGTCTTCAGTGGGAAATTTAGGACTGAGGGGAACTGCCCTCCATGTATGTATTGTGTCAAGAATAACAAAAATTGTCATTGTAACACAGTTCTACAAAAATATTTATTTCCAGGTGCCAAGGTTTTAGAATTGATTTAGGGTATTGTGGGGTCTTAGCTCTGGTGGGCGTGAGAAAGGTACTCAGTGAAAAGGCATATACAGGCTCTCAGTCCAAAATTAGTGTTTTTATTCACACCATTAGTACAAAAATAAAAGAGTCTTACATCAGAAAAATAAAGTAAAAAGAAAAACCAGCTTGGCAAGAAAAGTCCAAGACCTACCAGTCCATATCACAGGTTTCAGCATATAAAATAAAAATAACCTCTCAGAATACAGCCTTGCAACAGCTCTCCAGCCCTACCACACACAGACTGAGGAGAACTGGTTACCTACTAATGCTATGTCAATCACACAGCTGTGAACCAAGGACCTGAGCTAGCAGAGAAGATCCAAGCCAGGCTTAAAGGGAACCTGTCAGCAGAATTTTCGCAATTAAATTAAAAGATTCCCCTTCTGCAGCTGCTGGGCTGCATTCTAGAAAAGTTCCTCTTGCTACTGTGCCCCCTTTGAGACCTAAATAAACACTTTATAAATTCTTACCTTTTTGTATGCTAATGTGGTTTTATGGTCAGCAGCATTATCCAAGTACCCTCCCATAATCTCGTGCCCGCGCTTTTCCCTCTGCCTCCACCGTTATGCGCAAGCGTGTCTCCTCTATTGATTGGTGGTGTGCTGCTCCTCCCATCTATTTCCTGCTCCAGGGAAAGATGGGTAATAGGTAACGTGGTTTATATGGCCAGCGCTTGCGTATAACGGTGGAGGCAGAGAGAAAACGCGGGCACGAGATTATGGGCGAGTACTTGGATGACGCTGCTGATGACAATCACAGCGCTGCCCATAATCTCGCGCCTGCGCAATCACCTCACCAGCGTTCAAGCTTTGCACAGTGCTCAGTCCCGCGAGAGTGCCACTGGGCATGCGCAAGACCTCGGGAGGACACAGTTACATGAGGGTGGCGTCCTCATGTATGTAAATGAGCAATGGGGGACGGCGTACAGCGGCAGGGGTGCGAATAATGGACGAAATACAGCCCACCCCATGACCATAAAACCACATTAGCATACAAAAAGGTAAGAATTTATAAAGTGTTTATTTAGGTTGCAAAGGGGGTACACAGTAGCAAGAGGAACCTTTCCACTGTAGAATGTAGCCCAGGAGCTGCAGAAGGGGAATCTTTTAGTTTATTTGCGAAAATTCTGCTGAAAGGTTCCCTTCAACCTCTTCCCTGCTGCTCACCAGTGCACAGAGCACACGTTAGGAGGAAAATATCTCCTATTTATCACCAATCCTTTCACTCCACAGTATTTTGAGGGTGCTGAATTTAAAACGCCCATTAACTTTGCTGAATTGTTTCATTATACTTAATAACAATTAATAACTAATTAATATTGTATGAATCAAATCATACATAACATTTTCCTGTTACTGTTAAATATTTTAATTTTTTTTGTATGATTTTAGAGTGGTTACTTACTAGTGGGAACAAAAATAATAATAATAATAATATTTTCTTCACTGTTGTGTTATAGCACATTGTCTGTAAAATTTATTCAGCGTCGTAGCACCTTTCTCTCCCTATCTCTATGGCTAGTCTGTGAGTTGTGACGTCCTCTCACTATCCAGATTCCTCACAAAATAGCGGTTTCACTGCATACTTCTGCTTTTCACAGAAAATGATAGTCCTCCTATTATTCCTGGGAGAATCGCTTTGCTACGCCAGAGGTAATGTAAACCTTCTTTGGTTGAAACAATCTTCTACACTGTAAAATAGAAATAACCATTTTAGATGTTTTATGCAAATTGCATATTGCTCAATATTGCCTTGTTCAGCAAATTCATAAAAACTTGATTTTCGCATTGAATTGATTTGCTCATCTGTAACCATACTACTTTTTTAACACTTCATCTTAGTATGTCTTTTTTTAGGTTTTTATTCCAGTTTACCAATTCGCTATGTCAACCCGTTTTCCTTCAGTTCCAGCAACTTTCAGTGGTGACATGGGTGACGACGTTGCCAGTTGGCGACATGTCTTTCTTATGCGCAGGCATTTATACTGAACAGGCAGCAGCACATGGTTTGTGAATTGGCTTGGTGACTGCATGACCCTCCTTTTATAAAATTGTCTTTGACAAGGCCGTCAAAAAATGCAAATTGGTTCTTGTGGATGAACTTTATACTTTGTTGCCTGATTTCTCTGTGCTTATTTCTTGCTTTCCTGCAGAATCTAGGGAAGGTTACAAATTCCCCTTATTATTCCCTAAGGGATTCCCCTTAATATGTTGCCAGTATAGGGCCCTGAAATTCATAGGGCAGGACTGTGCACGAAAGAATGAATGTAAATAGAACGTAGTGTTAAGTACATACAGTCCCTATATTGCGATCAGTAGAAGAGAGGCATACATATATTTCACACACTAATTGGCCCTTCAGGATATAGTGTATATAATATATTTAATACATTTAAGAAGGAAGAATACAAGGGCCAAGGATATAAATAAATTATTAAAAGCCAGAAGAGGAGAAATTAAAATGAGGTTAGCATATACTTAATTTTCATTGAATGTTTAGAGACTTTGTACAACCAATAAACAAAAATGAAAGAAAAAAGGAAAAAGTCCTCCCAAGACTTTCTTCTCTCCTCCTCACTCATTCCCTCCTCATGCAACCGCTTCCAAAACTTCTCCCGAGTATCCCCTGTCCTCTCTGGAATTCCCTGCCTCAACATGTCAGATTATCTGCTACGCTTGCAAGCTTCAAACGGAACTTGAAAACCCATCTGTTTAGAAATGCCTATAATCTTCAATGACCTCGCTGTCTCACCACCACCCGAGCCGCTGCCTCACCACCACCCGAGCTGCTGCCTCACTACCACCCGTGCCGCTGCCTCACCACCACCCGAGCCGCTGCCTTCACACCACCCAAGCTGCTGCCTCACCACTGTGCCAGAACTGCCGCCCGACCAACACCCCACCTACTGTCTCCTCCCAAATATCCTATAGAATGTAATCCCAAAAGGGCAGGGTCCTCTTCCCTCTGTTTCAGTCTGTCTATAGTAACTTGTAAATGTTTCCTGCATGTAATGTCAGGAGAAGAGGGAGGAGGGACACAGCACCAATTCCAATGTAATAAAATCCAAAAACCTTATTCGGTCATTTAAAAACTATATTACAAAAAGTTCCATGATGAATGCCAAAGCATAGGTTCATGACGCGTTTCGGACTAGATAAATAAACCATGATATGGCTTATGATTAAGGACTGTGTTTTTATTTGTCTAGTCCAAAACGCGTCAAGCACCTATGCTTTGGCATTCCTCATGAAACTTTTTGTAATATAGTTTTTAAATGACTGAGTAAAGTTTTGGGATTTTATTACATTGGAATAGGTGCTGGGTCTTTCCTCCCTCTTCTCCTGACTTCACATTCTGGACCTGCCTGACGGGTGGACCGCGTGCACCTTGCTAAGTCCTGGAGCGCAGTCATTGGGGTGAGCTGAATAAGTTTTTTTCCTTCATACTACTTTCTGTATGTAACCCCTTCTCATGTACAGCACCATGGAATTAATGGTGCTTTATAAAGAAATAATAATAATAAAAAAAGAGGGTGATGGAATGTAATGAATGAATTAAATAAATGTGAACAGGATAAGTGGATAAAAAACACGTGCATGTGTATAGTGGTATTGTTTTGAATTTTTTAATGAATATAATAAAAATAAAAAATATTTTTTAATTTTTG
Source organism: Anomaloglossus baeobatrachus (assembly GCF_048569485.1). NCBI lineage: Eukaryota > Metazoa > Chordata > Amphibia > Anura > Aromobatidae > Anomaloglossus > Anomaloglossus baeobatrachus. The sequence continues at coordinate 138,250,160 of NC_134359.1, forward strand.
GAATCTTGTCTCACTCTCTGGGTTTAAGCATCTAGAAATATGTTGTTAAATGTAATTTTTGAGTGGAATTCCAAACATATAAAATGGACCATAATAAAGAAACTGTGTGCTTCTATACGGTAGATACCAAATGAAGGGAATTTTGTTACTTACCGTAAATTCCTTTTCTTCTAGCTCCTATTGGGAGACCCAGACGATTGGGTGTATAGCTACTGCCTCCGGAGGCCACACAAAGCATTACACTAAAAAGTGTAAGGCCCCTCCCCTTCTGGCTATACACCCCCAGTGGGATCACTGGCTCACCAGTTTTAGTGCAAAAGCAAGAAGGAGGAAAGCCAATAACTGGTTTAAACAAATTCACTCCGAGTAACATCGGAGAACTGAAAAAACCGTTCAACATGAGCAACATGTGTATCCGAAACAACCCAAAAATCCCGAAGGACAACAGGGCGGGTGCTGGGTCTCCCAATAGGAGCTAGAAGAAAAGGAATTTACGGTAAGTAACAAAATTCCCTTCTTCTTCGTCGCTCCATTGGGAGACCCAGACGATTGGGACGTCCAAAAGCTGTCCCTGGGTGGGTAAAGAAATACCTCATGTTAGAGCTGCAAGACAGCCCTCCCCTACGAGGAGGCAACTGCCGCCTGCAGGACTCTTCTACCTAGGCTGGCGTCCGCCGAAGCATAGGTATGCACCTGATAATGTTTGGTGAAAGTGTGCAGACTCGACCAGGTAGCCGCCTGGCACACCTGTTGAGCCGTAGCCTGGTGTCGTAATGCCCAGGATGCACCCACGGCTCTGGTAGAATGGGCCTTCAGCCCTGAAGGAACCGGAAGCCCAGCAGAACGGTAGGCTTCAAGAATTGGTTCCTTGATCCATCGAGCCAGGGTGGCCTTAGAAGCCTGCGACCCTTTGCGCTGACCAGCGACAAGGACAAAGAGTGCATCCGAACGGCGCAAGGGCGCCGTGCGGGAAATGTAGATTCTGAGTGCTCTCACCAGATCTAACAAATGTAAATCCTTCTCATACCGATGAACTGCATGAGGACAAAACGAAGGCAAGGAGATATCCTGATTAAGATGAAAAGAGGATACCACCTTCGGGAGAAACTCCTGAATGGGGCGCAGCACTACCTTGTCCTGGTGGAAGACCAGGAAGGGAGTCTTGGATGACAGCGCTGCTAGCTCAGACACTCTCCGAAGAGATGTGATCGCTACCAGAAAAGCCACGTTCTGGGATAGTCTAGAAAGTGAAACCTCCCTCAGAGGCTCGAAGGGCGGCTTCTGGAGGGCAACTAGTACCCTGTTCAGATCCCATGGATCTAACGGCCGCTTGTACGGGGGTACAATATGACAAACCCCCTGCAGGAACGTGCGCACCTTAGGAAGTCGTGCCAAACGCCTCTGAAAAAAGACGAATAGCGCCGATACCTGACCTTTAAGGGAGCCGAGCGCCAAACCTTTTTCTAACCCAGATAGCAGGAAAGAAAGAAAGGTAGGCAATGCAAATGGCCAGGGAGACACTCCCTGAGCAGAGCACCAGGATAAGAATATCCTCCACGTTCTGTGGTTCTTAGCGGACGTGGGCTTCCTAGCCTGTCTCATGGTGGCAACGACCCCGTGGAATAATCCTGAAGACGCTAGGATCTAGGACTCAATGGCCACACAGTCAGGTTCAGGGCCGCGGAATTCCGATGGAAAAAACGGCCCTTGGGACAGTAAGTCTGGTCGGTCTGGTAGTGCCCACGGTTGGCCGACCGTGAGCTGCCACAGATCCGGATACCACGCCCTCCTCGGCCAGTCTGGGGCGACGAGTATGACGCGGCTGCAATCGGATCTGATCTTGCGTAGCACTCTGGGCAAGGGTGCCAGAGGTGGAAACACATAAGGGAGCCGGAACTGCGACCAATCTTGCGCTAGGGCGTCTGCCGCCAGCGCTCTTTGATCGCGAGACCGTGCCATGAAGGTTGGGACCTTGTTGTTGTGCCGGGGCGCCATTAGGTCGACGTCCGGCCTTCCCCAGCGGCGACAGATTTCCTGAAACACGTCCGGGTGAAGGGACCATTCCCCTGCGTCCATGCCCTGGCGACTGAGGAAGTCTGCTTCCCAGTTTTCTACGCCGGGGATGTGAACTGCGGATATGGTGGAGGCCGTGGCATCCACCCACATCAGAATCCGCCGGACTTCCTGGAAGGCTTGCCGACTGCGTGTCCCTCCTTGGTGATTGATGTATGCCACCGCTGTGGACTTGTCCGATTGAATTCGGATCTGCTTTCTTTCCAGCCACTGCTGGAAGGCTAGTAGGGCAAGATACACTGCTCTGATTACCAGAACATTGATCTGAAGGGTGGACTCCTGCTGAGTCCACGGACCCTGAGCCCTGTGGTGGAGAAAAACGCTCCCCACCCTGACAGACTCGCGTCTGTCGTGACCACCGCCCAAGACGGTGGTAGGAAGGATCTTCCCTGTGATAATGAGGTGGGAAGAAGCCACCATTGCAGAGAGTCCTTGCCGTCTGTGAAAGGGATACTTTCCTGTACAGGGATGTTGACTTCCCGTCTCATTGGCGGAGAATGTCCCATTGAAGTGAACGCAGATGAAACTGCGCAAACGGAACCGCCTCCATTGCCGCCACTATCTTCCCGAGGAAGTGCATGAGGCGTCTTAAGAAGTGCGACTGACCTTTAAGGAGAGTCTGCACCCCAGTCTGTAGTGACCGCTGCTTGTCCAGCGGAAGCTTCACTACCGCTGAGAGAGTATGAAACTCCATGCCAAGATACGTTAGTGATTGGGTCGTGACAGGTTTGACTTTGAGAAGTTGATGATCCACCCGAATGTCTGGAGAGTCTCCAGCGCAACATTCAGGCTGAGTCGGCATGCCTGTTGAGAGGGTGCCTTGACAAGTATATCGTCCAAGTAAGGGATCACAGAGTGTCCCTGTGAGTGCAAGACTGCTACCACTGCCGTCATGACCTTGGCGAACACCCGTGGGGCTGTCGCCAGCCCGAATGGCATAGCTACGAACTGAAGCTGGTCGCTTCCTATCACGAAATGTAGAAAAACATTGGTGCTCTGTAGCAATCGGCACGTGGAGATAAGCATCTTAGATGTCTATTGATGCTAGGAAATTTCCTTGAGACATTGAGGCAATGACGGAGCGGAGGGTATCATCCGGAACCGCCTGGCCTCCACGTGCTTGTTGAGCAGTTTTAGGTCCAGAACGGAACGGAAAGAGCCATCCTTGTTTGGCACCACAACCAGATTGGAGGAAAACCGTGTCTTGTTCCTGAAGAGGAACCGGGATTACCACTCCTTCTGCCTGCAGAAGAGCATCTGCTCGGTGGGGATGTGGGGACGTTCTGAAGAATCGAGTCGGAGGACGAGAACAGAACTCTGTCCTGTGCACGTGGGCACACTGTCCCTCACCCACCGGTCTGTGACCTGTGGCAGCTAAATGTCGCCAAAGGCGAGCGAGTCTGCCATCAACCGCGGATGCGGAAAGATGAGAGAGCTGAGAGTCATGAGGAGACCGCCTTGGTAGCGGTTCCTCCGGCTGCCTTCCTTGGGCGTGATTGAGCCCGGCCGGCAGCTGAGCCCCTCTGAGGCTTTTCAGCCCTTTTGGACGAGGACAATTGGGACCTGCCCGAGCCTGGGAAGGACCGAAACCTCGGCTGTCCTTCCAGGACAGCATTAATAGGGTAAATCGCAATGCAGACATTGCGAGGTTACGGACGCCCCTGCGGCACAGATGTACTTGTGCTCAAGACCAGCTGCACAAGAACAGCTGAAAAGCTTAGGGTGCCCATACGGCTGTGAATGCCGGAGCAACCGACACGCCGATAGCCTCACAGACAGATTTCAACCAGAGTCCATCTGTCTGTCAATGGCATCTGTAAGTGAAGTCCCATCTCCACTGCAACTGTGGCTCTAGCCGCAAGCCTGGAGATTGGAGAATCCACCTTTGGACCCTGGGTCCAACGCCTGACCACGTCAGGGGGAAAGTGATAACGTGTATCCTTAATACGTTTGGAGAAAACGCTTATCTGGTAAGCGTGGTGTTCCTGGACTGCTTCTCTGAAGTCAGCGTGGCCAGAACAATACTCAATATACGTTTGAGTTTGAAATGGGACTTCTCCTGCTGTGAAGCTGACTCCTCCGCTGGGGGAGCTGAGGGAGAAAAGATCCAACATTCCATTGATGGACGCTATAGGATCATTCCTTATGGCGTCACCATCCGGTGTATCCGGAGTGAGAGCGGTGTCAGGATCAAAGTCCTGATGAGCTACGTCTACCTCATCATACAGAGAGCCTCCTGGGACCCCCCCGGAGCACCGATTTTTAATCCAAGTGAGGGTGGCCAGGGAGCAATGATCCAGATTGCCCATGGCCTGTCCGGACTGCAAGTCTCTATCCCATTGCAACTCCGTCCCTGTCCTTGGACAGGGTTGAGAGGTGGTTCTTTTGGCCACGTCAAGTAGAGACCCCGGCTGACCAAGTGCTACAGGGGAGCATTGCACCCAATGGGGAGCAGTGCCGTGGAACAGTATCACATGCAGCAAAAACAGCATCGAAAGCCTGTGTTGCTTATATGCTGCTGCCGACTTATAGAGCCAAGAATGGCGACCGTACAGTGCAATGTATATCATACAAGCATAAAGTACAAATGAACACTGCAGCACATGCAATACAAGCAGCATAGAAAGCCTGCTTTTCTGCTGCTGTAGACTAGCCATCTAGGGGAATATAGCCCAGAATAGCGACCATACAGTGCAATGTATAGCATACAAGCATAAGTACAAATGAACAATGCAACACCTGCAATACAAGCAGCATAGAAAAAAACCTGTGCCTCAGCACCCTTGCTTTTCTGCTGCTGTAGTCTAGCCATTCTATGGCGAATATAGCCAAGACTAGTGACCGTACAGTGCAGTGTATAGCATACAAGCATAAATACACCTGAACACTTCAGTACGTGCAATACAAGCAGCATAGAAAGCCTGTGCCGTAGCACCCATGCTTTCCTGCTGCTGATGTGTCGCCATCTAAGAGGGCATATAGCCCGAAATAGCGACCTATGCAGTGTACTTAAATACAAATAGACAAAACTGCGGTATTTAGTGTCAGCACCCCAGGTGCCGCTTACCGCCCGCCTATAAGCGGGTGTGTGGTCGCCCCATTCCTGTTGGTTGCCCAGAGTCCGTTCTCCCAGCTCGGGCTGCAGGAATGGCTGCCGGCGTCCTTCCCCAGCTCGTGTGAGTAGGGGCGGGCCGTGGGCGTGCCCCAAGTCAGAGCGGGAAACCTGGCGTCCCACAGTGTCTAGTGAGAGGGCTGGAGCATGTAAATAAGGCTCCAGCCCTCGGCGCCGCTGATTGTACAGCGTCTCTCCCCTACCCTGATTGACAGGGTGGGGGCGGGAACGAAGCTGAGTTAGGCCGCAAAAGCCGGGGACTGGATTTATGAGCGCCGCCGCCGTAAAAGCGCGGTCGGCGCTAAGTCCCCGGCGCACTACAAGTCCCAGCCGCGCCGCCGCTCCCGGAGCGTCCGGCGCGGTAGTTCCCAATAAATAAAGTCACTCAGCTAGGCTGCAGTGACTGTAACCCTTTACTGTCCCCGGCGCACTAGCACACCCAGCAAGTCTGGAGTGTGCTGTGCCTGTGTGTACGGGGACACAGAGTACCTGAATGGTGCAGGGCCATGTCCCTGAACGGCACTCCCGCTCCACATCCAGCAGGTTCAATGGGTCTGTGGATGGAGCCCGGCCTCAGGGCTTTGGGGCCGGTAAGATCCCACTTCCTCAGAGCCCCTCAGGGGGATGGGGAAGGAAAACAGCATGTGGGCTCCAGCCGCCGTACCAGCAATAGGTACCTCAACCTTACAAACCACCAGTGGGGTGAGAAGGGAGCATGCTGGGGGCCCCATATGGGCCCTCTTTTCTTCCATCCGATATAGTCAGCAGCTACTGCTGACTAAACAGTGGAGCTATGCGTGGATGTCTGACCTCCTTCGCACAAAGCCGAAAACTGGTGAGCCAGTGATCCCACTGGGGGTGTATAGCCAGAAGGGGAGGGGCCTTACACTTTTTAGTGTAATGCTTTGTGTGGCCTCCAGAGGCAGTAGCTATACACCCAATCGTCTGGGTCTCCCAATGGAGCGACGAAGAAAAGTATATTTTTTTAAATTGTTTTCTTTTTAATTTGGCAAAAGGAGGTGATTTGAACTTGTGTTTTTTATTATATTTAATATTTTTTAAAACTTTTTTCTTTACTTCTTACTGTTTTTACAAGTTCTCTTATGGGACTTGAAGCTGCAATAATCCAATTACTTGTGCTGTACAGATCAATGCATCAGTCCTGCTCTGTATAGCAGAAATTAGATTTATGAAGCCGTGCAAAATAGGCCTTCATGTGATTTTATTAATCTTTTCAACACATCAGCTGTTTGTATTCTCATCCTTTTATAAGTAAAAAATAAAAAAAGGTTTAAAATGAGACAGAGTAAACCTTCTGCCAAAGTACGATGCCCAAAACCTTCACCCATTCATTAAGCATGGTAGGAGTGCTGAGTCATGATTCTGAGGCAAGAAAAACATATTTTATGGTAAAATCATAAAGCCCACATCATTTTCGCAGTTATTTTTGTTGTGCATTCCTTATTTTAGACCCTTAAACCCACAAAATATAGGGAAAGTATGTATAATGGCCATTTGTTTCCCTTCAAAAATGGGTAATGGCCGTTTTTATTTCATATAATTATGTGTTAACTGTAGTAAGGAACTGTCAGATCTTCTCTTCCCTCTGCTCCTCTGCATACAGTGGGTAGAAGTTATACTGTATGTGTGCAGTATATTATACATGTGTACAATATCTGATTGGAAGATTTTATTTACACACACACATTTTTTATATATATATATATATATATATATATATATATATATATATATATATGAGTAGATTATGATTTATTTATTCTAACAGGGGTGTGTAGATTTTTTATATTCATTGTATATACGGTTAAAACCAGAAGTTTACATACACTATCTATAGAAGACACATGTACATGTATTTCTCACTATCTGACATGAAATCAGAATACACTTTTCCCATTTAAGGACAATTAGGAACCAAAATGAATTATATTTATCAAATGCTAGATTAATGAGAGAGAGAATGTTTTAAGACATTTTTATTGCTTTCTGCAAAGTCAAAAGTTTACATTCACTAAGAGTACTATGCCTTTAAACAATATGGGAAAACCAATATGGTGATTCTTTAGAAGCTTCTGATAGGTTTATTAGCAACATCTGAGTTAATTAGAGACACAAATGTTGATGTATTTTAATGCACATCTGAAACACCCTGCTTCTTTGTGTAGCATCATGGGAAAGTTAATAGAAAATCAGCAAAGTTCTCTGGAAGAGAATTGTGGACTTGCACAAGTCAGATTTATTCTTGGGTGCAATTTCCAGATACCTGAAGATGCCTCGTTCATCTGTACAAACAATTATAATTAAGTACAAACAAGATGGGAATGTTCAGCCATCATACCAAATAGAAGTGGACTCCCGCGCTGTCGTATGAAGATGTTCAGCAGTAATAGTTAAAAGTGATTTTATTACATGTTTCAGAGATCACATCTCCTTCCTCATCACACATGTGCATCAGCTGCATCCATAACATACACGCTTTTAATAGCAGTTGTGACTATCTTTCACAACTGTATCAGGTGAGAACATCTGATATCTATTCTATAAACATCTGTAACGTTGGTACCCTATTAGCGCCTTTTGTCTTTTCAGTCTCCTTCACTTTGATTTAGCCATCATACCACTCAGGAAGGAGATGGGTTCTGTGTAGCAAAGATGAACATGTTTTGGTCAGACATGTGCATATTAGCCCAAGAACAAAAGCAAATACCTTGTGAAGATGCTGGTGGAAGCTGGTAAGATTGTGTCATTATCCACAGTGAAAGGAGTACCCTATCAACAGGGGCTGAAAGGCCACTCTGCCAGGAAGAAGACATTACATCAAAAGAAACATAAGAAAGCCAGATTAATGTTTGCAAATGCATACAGGCACAAAGACCTTACTTTTTGGAGACATGTCCTGTGATCTGACGAAACTAAAGTGTAACTGTTTGGCCATAATGACCATCATTACGTTTGGAGAAAAAGGGAGGAGATTTGAAGACTAAGAACACCATCCCAACCGAGAAACATGGGGCAGCTACATGTTGTGAGGTTGTTTTGCTGCAGGAGTGACTGGTGCACTTCACAAAATAGATGGCATCATGAGGAAACAAGATTATGTGGCAATACTGAAGCAACATCTCAAGACATCAGCCAGGAACATAAAACTTGGGTGGAAATGGGTCTTCCAAATGGACAATGACCCGAAGCATACTGCCAAACTGATTACAAAGTGGTGAAAGGATAACAAAGTCAATATTTTGGAGTGACCATCACAAAACCCTGATCAGTCCTATCAAAAATGTATGGGCAAAGTTGAAAAGGCCGGTGTGAATAAGGAGACCTACAAACTTGGCGCAGGTACACCAGTTCCTTCAGGAGGAATAGACCCAAATTCCTACCAACTATTGTGAGAAGATTGTGGAAGGATATCAAAAACGTTTGACCCAAGTCATATGGTTTAAGGGCAATGGTACCAAATACTAATGAAATGTATGTAAACTTTTGACTTTGCAGAAAGTAATAAAATGCCACAAAACATTCTCTCTCGTTCATTATTCTGGCATTTGGCAAATATAAATAATTTTGGTGATCGTAATTGATCTAAAACGGGAAAGGTTTATTCTGATTTCATGTCAGATAGTGAGAAAAACATACAGATGTGTCTTTTTAGATAGTGTATGTAAACATCTGGTTGCAACTGGATAACCTTCTTATATAAGTTCTCGCTAAATGATCCACCCCATCCCTTTAATGGCTTGGTCCAGTTCACCACATTAAATTGGTGAGTACCTTGGTTTGATGTCTTCTGAACTTCCAGTAATGTGCAGTGTTATCTAATAAAGCAGGAAAGCGAGATTTCCAGTAGCTGGTGGTGATGCCAGCTCATTGAAATCATATCACACGCACAGGGGCTTGATAACACGGAAAGAGGGCTCACAAGTCAGGGGAACCAACATTTCTGCGACTAGTCAAGACCCTATTTAGCATAGGGACAGCGAGGTTTATAGGTAGTTTTTTTTAAACATTTATATTAATGAAAAGTGTTATACAGGGCTGGTTAGGAAGTAAATTTGGGCATACAGATTACCATGCTGCTGAGTTGGAAGGCATAGGGGAGCTGACCGGTTCCCTTTAAATACACAGATGTTTAGAGATTCCTTTTTCACCTCTGTGATGTGGTTAGGTGACAAACCATGGGGTCAATTACAAGATATACCAACTCATTCAGTTATTACATTGGACTCTAAAATACACATTGCTGCTAAATGGAAGCTGAAGATCAAATGCCAACCCAATTATTTATGCATGCACCCTGGTGAGTGATATCACTGTTTTTATCTTGTACTTTTATATTTTGGTAAGGGAAATAGGTTTGGGCTTTTGAGGTTACATGTAATGCATTTGTTTATTTCTATGTACGGTTTTATCTTTTTTTTTTTGTGATATGCAATCCATAAGACAGGTTCTCTGCACACTGATTGATGGGAGCCTAAATGTTCTACTATTTAGACTGGGCTTGTGCTTCATAAAAACCTTTAATGGGTCGAAACTTATCTGTCATGTATTTGGCACAATAAATTTTGCTTGCCATCAGCTGTGTTGGATGCTGTCTACTGCTCTCATGTTTGTGGACTTGTTACAAAGTGGGGTTCCTTGTTTTTGTGGATTCTGCATCTGTCTGACAGAAGAGTGCTGATCAAAAACAAGAAAGCCTGCGGAGACACCATCACATGTTTCTCAACGCTTGCAGGAAACTAGCCAGGTCTTTCACTGGGAAGGAACAACCACGGGAAGGGCAGTCTCCAGTCAAGAAGACCACCTGTGCCAAACATGGTATCCATCCACAGACAGCTGTTTCGGGGTATTTGCCCCTCATCAGTGTGGAGTAGGAATAGGTCAACCATCCTTGCTTATGTTTCCCAGGGGGCATTGCTCTAGAATCACTGCGTTGAGAAACACGTGATGCTGTCTCCGCGGTGTTGGATGTTGATCTCCCTAAGGTCAACCATCCTTGCTTATGTAGTCTTCTACTAGGCAATGCTCCCACTAGCCAGTTTCCTACTCCACACTGATGAGGGGCAAATACCCCGAAACAGCTGTCTGTGGATGGATACCATGTTTGGCACAGGTGGTCTCCTTGACTGGAGACTGCCCTTCCCGTGGTTGTTCCTTCCCAGTGAAAGACCTAGCTAGTTTCCTGCCAGCGTTGAGAAACATGTGATGGTGTCTCCGCAGGCTTTCTTGTTTTGAATATTTCCCAGGGGGCATTGCTCAAGAATCACTGCGTTGAGAAACACGTGATGGTGTCTCCGCGGTGTTGGATGTTGATCTCCCTAAGGTCATCCTTGCTTAAGAAGAGTGCTGAGAGATGCACAATCTTAGGCCTTTCAGTTGTCTATGTGGCACCTACTTGTATTAGCACATACCGATTATGATATATGGTGCTACTCACATGTCCGTTTTTTGTTTCCTTCAGCAAAGATGACAAGGCCCAATACAAGTTATGGCTCCATGAAAAACACATATAGCACACGGATGGCATCCATTTGCAGTACCTGTTGAATGAGTGAGCAGTAAAATGCTCGAGTGCACGCTACTCAAATCAAGCAGGTCGGATGCTCAGAAGGGTTCGATTCAAGTAACCAACATAATGGAAGTCAATGGGAAACTCTAGAAGTTTTGTAAAACCTCATAGATGTCAAACATCCATGGCCACTCGACGGTTATTTTGTTTGGAGGCTGACTGGAATACCAACAGCATGTTATTGCTGATATTCAATTACTGTGCTCTGCAGCTTGCCAACAAATGTAATGGTGTGTTCCAGCGCGTGGGCAGGTCGCACACCAGTCAGTGAGGTGGCTCTTGCAAGTGCTGTTGCAGCACTGCCAGACTGGCGGCAGATGTAGCTGACTTGTAGAAATGGGTGCACAAGCAGCGTACCTTCACAAGTAGCTCAGGCAAATCTGGAAAGGTTTTCAGAAAGCACTGAACAGAAGTTGAGCCCATTGGGTCAGGCATGGTATGTGTTCAAGCTTGTCAAGTGCAGAGGCGCCACCAGGTTATGTCCATTATCACATATGACCATGCTTTGTTGTAAGTTCAGCGGCAAGAGTCAAAGATCTGTCTGGTCTGTTACAGCTTTCAACAACTCTGTGGTGGTCTACTGTTTGTCACCTAAATAAATTAATTTCAGCAGAGCTTGTTGCCGCTTTATGAACGCAGTGCGTTGACCATACGACTGCTATGGACGACGTGCTCCAAGGTGAAAACTAAGAGATAGAGGATGAAAATTAGGCGGGGTGCAGGAACTTGTGTAGGAGGTGGAAAAAACCATGATGGAACAAGGACCTGCAATTCTCGGAGTTAGTAGCACATGTGTCATCCCAGGGTTCGACTCGGTCCCGGCCGCCATTAGGTTCTTCTATTGCGCAGTCAGGAAAATGTAGCATACCTTGTCACAAGCACTTGTCCATGTGTCGGTCATTATTTGGACCTCACCAGTAGCTGCATTGATCAGGGCATGGGTGATGTTATGGGACACATGCTGGTTTAAGGTGGGGATGGCACACCAGTAAAAGTAGTGGCAAATGGGGACTGAGTATCGAAGGACAGCCACCGCCATGAGGTTCTAGAAAGCCTCAGTGTTCACTAGCCTAAACGGTAAACTTTCCAGGTCAAGCAATCTGGAAAAGGGCATGTTTAGTGTTTGGGCCTGTGGGTGGGTGCCTGGGCAGTTACGTTTTCGTTGCAAGGCCTGGGGTAGGTATAGCTGAATGCTGTGCTGGGACAGAGAACCGGACATGGGTGCTGATGGTGCTTGCAAATGTGCAATGACAGGTGCAGGATGGGAGACATCTGCAGGTGGGCCTGGACAGGGGATTGGTGAAGACGTGGCACAGGGGAAGAGGCAGTGGTGTCTCCCGCAGACACAGATTGTGGACACAGGAATTCAGCCCACCTATTTGGGTGCTTTGATGACATGTGTCTGAGTACGCTGGTGGTGGTCAGGCTGGTAGTGTTCACACCCCTGCTGATCTTGGTATGGTACAGGTTGCAAATGGCCATTCTTTTACAGTTTGCACGGTCTTGAAAAAAAAGCACAAGACTGGAGGTGCCTAACCCTTGGCCTGGGAACTTGCCGCGTGAGGGTGCTATGAGGAACGATTTCCAGCCTTCTCCCTCTGGCCCCATCACTGCCTGTTCCTGCATGTTGCGGTGCTGTGGATCCCTCCCCCTCTGCACTGCTGTGTTTGGTTTGCATGGCACCTTTCCAGGTTGGGCCAGTGACTTCTTCGTACACCACCTTATCTTCCAACTCTGCACTATGGTCCAACTGACTTGTTGAGTTTTACAATTGGACTTGTTGGCAACTGTGTCTCATCATTATCATCTACCTCTTGAGACACTAATTGCCGTTCCCCACCATTGTCTTTTTCTGACCGTGGTTGCTCAAATATTTGGGCATCACTACACACGATCTCCTCAAGTGCCTCTTGAAATGTGCAGGGTGAGCGGCCAGAATTAATAAATGTAGATGTAAATAGCTTCTCAGAGTTCCAAGTATGAGATCACTTGCCTCCTGGAAATTGTCATGGTGGGAGGAAGGAGGATCAGGGTGAGGATTAGGTTATCCAGACTCTTGGCTAGTGAGACTGGACCGTGTGGAAGACAGGGTAGTGCTGGTAAACATACTGGAAGAATTATGCCATCCAAACGACCACCTGTTCGCACTGTTCTACCTTCAAAAGTGGTGTCCCGCACCCCCCGCAAAGTGGGATAGGAAGCTAGGTCTTGTGAATGAGCATGTTGTTTGTGCTCCTACAATAGGCACAGTTTCACCTGGCCTATGGCCTTGGCATATGCATGCACAACCAGCAGCACGGCCACTTCCCCGTCCCATACTGCACGCTTTGTGCATTTTAAATTAGGTAGATATTATATATGCCTGCAAACTTTCTGCAATTAATAGGGAAAAGAAAATATGTAGCCCTGAAAAGGACTTTTGTTTATAAGTTGCAGCAGCAGTATACGTATGTAGGCACGTTAAGGAAATAAACCTGGCCTATATGCCTCTTATACAAAACTATCTCTACACTGAATGCAGGTGACAGCAGTTTTACCTAAAAAAAAAAAAAGGGGGCAGTATGTAGCCTAGAAAAGGATTTTTGTTTTAATAGTGCAGCAGCAGTATACAATTATTGCAACGCCAATTCAACACTGCATATCTACCTGCTCTAAAGTCAGCTCCCGCTCCTACATCAACTTTCCATGAATTGCTTCCAGAAAATAGTAGTCCGAGCATCGCATCACCAGGTCTTACATAAGGCCACTGATGACATGATACGGCCAGCCAATCACAGTAGTGCCGGTAGCCAACATAGATACGGCATTAGCATGTATGGCAAGTAATCCTTGCATGTTAATTTGCTGTCTAACAGCTCGGCACGCGTAAAGCTCGACGAGTAACAAGCGTGGTAAGCATGCTCACTGATTACTAGTGTTTAACACTGAAAAGTATAGCAGCTTTGTAATTTCTTTATTGATCCATCCATAAAAAACACTAATGACATACTGATGGTAAAAACAGGAACGTGGATGATACGATGATGCAAGACTCTGGTACCAATTTTCAAGTACATTTTAAATACGGACGTGTGAATGAGGCCATAAGAGGAGCTTACAACCTAGTGTTACACTGCCCTATGAGCAGCATCTCTCTGTCTCCGTACCTGCCGCCTCCTTCGCCCTTCCCTTGTAGCTTGTAAGGCCTTGCAGATAGGGACCATTCTCTCTCTGCACTAGTCTGTGACTCAATTAGTAATTCATTCAAAGCTTACTAAAAATAAAAAAGTAATGCAGCAATGTATTGTTCTTGAACAAAGAGGATACCTTCCCCTTGATGGTTAGAGAAGAAAAGAGAACGCAGGTGAGTATTTGTGGAACACCTGCAAGACTTCATCCAGCACACTGAAACATGAGACCTGCAGTATATAGTAATGATATCTTCTCTTAAAAGTTGTACTAGCCTTAGAATGAGCAATCAGGGAAACGTTTGTGGGATTATACTTTTTTTTTATTGAAGTTTGAAGGTTACAGAGCAGGAAAAGGGAATCCAGTGACCAGTTAAGCAGTATGGAATATGCTCCAGCAGAACTGGCCACACTCGCACATCTCTGCAATAAGAATAAATAAATACAGTCATCCTAATGGCTGCAGCTTAAATAAAATAATTCCTAAGTATATGTCCTGATCATTTTTAGAAGGTAAGTGACTTCTTTACAAAGCAATTACGACAAGTACCTTTCATGATCTTGCACATACATTTTGTTTTCAGTTTTCATACTAAGATGTCAATCCCAGATGAATAAAACAATGGACCACAAGTCCAGAAAACTTAAGGCTGCAATAAGATGCGCACAAGGAGCCTATATAGAATCCTTAGAGAAATGAGCTCCTGTGCTCAATAAATGGCAACAAACTAGTTAGCAAACCTGCTTATTTTAAATAATTCCCACTGCCGTTTATCAAGGTTAAAATGTATACATAAGGCAAGTGCATGCAGTAGAATTAGGGAGTCTCTAGTTAAGGTGCTATAAAGCAGGCAGCTAGCCACATAGTATAATAGCAATGCTAATATATTTGTTAGTTGGCGATCTCTATGGCATGTTAGTAGGTACCAGCTATTACTTTAGATAGAATTTCTAATATAGACACTGGCTTATTTCACCAGCAACCAGGGAGAGAAAGCGAGTGCAAAGCTTGTAGCTGTACTCAGTCTGTGGTCATGTGCCCGGGTAAGACAGCTCAAACATACTACACGACTCGTCCCAGCTGTCATCCACATTCAGCCTTTTCCAGAATGACTTCTGCTTCTTCTGCAATTCCTTGCGCACACACCGGGGGCACGGGACAGTTTTCACTTTACAATCACTGTGGAAGACGGCGCCACAGTTTTCACACCTAAAAGAAAAAAACAATACAAGTAAGAAAATATTCAACTTGTATTCTTTACCAATACACTAATTTAGATACGCAATGAGTATGCACAACAACATACTTAAAGTGATTCTGTTATCAGGTTTTTGCCACCTAACCTGACAGCAGCCAAATGTAGCAACAGAGTACCGATTCTAGTGATGTATCACTTACTTGGCTGTTTGCAGTAGTTTTGATAATTTCCTGCTGATAAAACAGTAATTTTATTATTAGAGGATTAATAAACCTGCTGCCATATAGTCCTACATATTCATGAGCTATATATAACCACCCCACCACTGATTTATAGATATCTGCCTATGCACAGAAAGCGGTCAATGATGCGGGTGAGCTTATACATAGTTTATCATTCAGAGAACTGCTTAATTTGCAGTAGAGAAAACTGTGATTTTGTCAAAACTGCAAGAAGTAGCCCAGACAGTGAGATCGTTGGAATCTGCATCTCTGCCCCTATATGATGATGCCCTCAGATGTGGTACAAAAACTATAGTGACTGATTAGCTTTAAGCTGCTTTACTTTTAAAGGCAAGCATTCACCAAGTAGCTTTTGTGAATATGGTTAAAGAGTACCTATTATTTTAAAAAAAATTTCACATGTCGCAGTGCTGTGTCTGAAGATTGAATCAGTGGGGATATTGGTGGTGGGCCCCCTAGAGATAACTAAATGCTAACATAAATGAGCTCGGCTATGTACTGATCACCTGTTTCCTAATCTGCCGTCCTCATATTTTAGTTGACAGCAGTATACAGATCCTTTTTATGAATCTATAAATGCTCACTTCATTCTCTATGAAGAGCCTGCCCTGTGACGCCCTGGCAAAACCAGGGAGACACAGATGACTGTGCCCTCCACCAAGGGTACAGGAATCATCTTCTCCTTGAGATTTAACATCACATCCCACACACAGGTTACATCATGCCAAACAAAAACCCTAGTCACCCCCCCAGGGTAGGAAAGGCACACCAGTGGGCGGGACCAGGCAGATGGAGAACGCCGACCTAGGGGTCTAGAGAACCCAGGGCGGGAAAAGAGGCAGAGAAGTGCTGGACGGGGAAAGGGACAGTCATGTCATGCTGAGCAGTCACTGAAGTGTAGTCAGGGGTCGGAGCCTCTGGACTACAGCAGCACTTGCAAAGGGCTAGGTGGCAGACGGTGGTCCGTGTCTGTCAGGAGACGGGAGGACGGCTGCCGGAGATCCGAGGTGGACCGGGGCAGGGTTGGAGCCCGCCGGTACTGACACCGGAGAACCAACCCAGAAACCGTGCACAGCGGAGGTACTTGGACCCTGAAGCCAGGACCGGAACCAACGGCCTAGCCAATTAACCAATTGAGGGCAGGATTTTAGGTCCTGTCCCAACCAAAGTCCCAAAAGCAGACAACAGCCCACCGCGGGGTTTAGGGCATCCGTCAGGGCCCGGTAGATCCCAAGGGCCAGCGACAGCGGGCACGGCTCCCAACCAAAGTACCGGGAGCAGACTACCGCGTTTCACACTGGGAAGTCCACCACACCAAAAACACAGTGCAGAGGAAAGTGACACAGACCATCAACCCGGGTGTGGGACCAGCACACCCCTCCAAAAGGCTCCTGGCATTCGGCTTTGATTTACAAAATGACTGTGTTTATTGACTCCACACATCAGTACAGCCTCAATCAGCACCACGACAACCGAACTGTGAGTTTACGGTTCCCTGCAATACTGAACAATACCTGGGCCCCGGGACTACACCTCCCCTACCCGTGGAGAGGATACCATCCTGCTGCCCCCACACCATCGGTCCCGGGCACCATCCCCAGAGGCAGCGGCGGTGCCGCCATCTCATCACCGCAACCCACGGGTGGTGTTACAGACAATCCCCTGTAAATATTCCCCTTTTTCACTCGTGGGCGACGGACGGCTGCGCGAGCCCCGATTCCGTCTGCCACTCAAGCCACAGCCACCTCCTTGAGCTGCCCCCCAGCTGTGATCTGTCCCCTGCCAGCGACAGCCCCATTTATGAAAACATCTGACATGATGCTCCAGCCTTAATACCTAAAAAAAAGTAGCAGATCACTTTCTAATGACACATCCAGTTTTGTGCGGTTGTCATTTAGTATTGTTAATAGTTTCCAAAAATAACCACAGTCCATATTTCAACTGGTGCTTGTCATGTGAATTATGACTCAGACATATTAAATGTGATCAATAGATATAAGGCTGCTTTCACATTGCGCTTTTACTTACGTTCAGTGGTCCCGTCGGGGCATCCAAACCGCCCCTCCCCCACCCCGAAAAATGTATTTCGGATGCATGCGCCAACAGTGCCACTTACTATAATGGAGCAGACTCCGTTAGCGTGTGCTTTGTCTTACACCATTTTCGGGCATATACGTTTTCTGCAAGCGGACCCCAAAACATAGTAGACTACATTTGGGTGTCCGCCTGCAGAAAACGCATATGTGCAAAAATGGTGCAAGACAGAGCATACGCTAACGGAGTCTGCTAAGCGAATTGCTTCAGGCAGCACAGGCCACTGCTCTATGGTCGTAGACAGGAGCGTTTTATACGTACGCCAGCTTGGCTCATCATGACCAAAGGTTGGGATTCCGGAGAGTAAGGAAAATTGTGCAGCTCCTGTCCAGGGTCAGAGAGCACTAACCTTGACCATGCACCGGGGTTGCTTCGAGCAACTTTTCTCATCTTTAGTATTAGAGATTACTTTGAACTACCAAAGCAGACATGCTTCTCATCGGTGACCTGCACCTTATGACCAGTCATTGTCTGGTCTGCAATGTTTAAGAAAAAAAATATATATCGCACATAAAACTACACACTGAGATGGGTAGAAGCTAGTGCAGGGGAATCCCACGTGACATAGTCCACGTGGATTTATCTTCCATGTGCATCCAATTTGTGAGTAGAAATAAACAGATCTGAAATCTTTGTTACATGACAGCGTTCCATAATAGTGATGGGTGTACCCGGACTGTAAAAGTTCGGATCCACGCAGTTTCAAATGTACCCGGGTGCCGGACCCAGGCCCAGGATTCCGGGTGTTGATCCGGTACTGCGGAAATTTAAAAAAAAAATAAAGGAAAAATAAAGGAAATAAGTATAAAGTGAGCACTTCATACTTACCAAGGCTCGGGCGCGGCTGTAACTGCTCCCGTGACCTCTCCTTTACTTCCTTGGCCGCTCATTAATGCTCATCAATATGCACTGCTTTCCCCGACCACCAGCCATCTTGGAAGCTGTGACTGGTTGCAGTCAGACGTGCCCCCTCAGCTTGTGTGACAGCATCTGACTGCAATTAATCACAGGCGCTGTCTGCGGGTCAGTATCGTGGCATAAAAAGAATTAAAAAAAATACTTGGTGTAGGGTCCACCCGTATTATGATACCCAGCACAGATAAAGCATACGGTTGCAGGCTGCAGTGTTGTGAATGTTAGTTATGTTTTGGCTGCTAGGAGGCTCCTTCTGGTGGCCAGGAATGGTTTGGACTTGGACCAGGTGTGTTGTGCAATGGGCGTTTCCTTTGCCAACTCTCTGCTTATTTAAATCCTGGTCTAATAGCAGGCTATGCCGGATATCAGTTGTTCTTTGCATCACCAGCCTGCTTCATTCTGCTCCACACCACATCTACCCCAGATAAGTGCTTGCTCTTTATTTATTGTTTGGTTATTTTGCTCTTATCTGGGTTTATCATTTGCTGTGGTTGTTTTCAGTTTATTTGCATGCAGGGATTTTCCCCCTCAGTTGCTTGGCTGGGGAACTCCCTGCAGTTCTGTTTGGAGTATAGCTCCTTTGGGTCCATGTGTTTGTGGCTTGTTGAATTTGTTATGATTCTTGTTTTCTGTTCATTGGTATGATAAAAGCACCTGGTATAGGACGGAGTTCAGATCGTGCGATCTGAGGGCCTTTTTGTACTATCAGGAATTTGGAATTTTGCAGGATTTTTCTCTGGCCACCATCAGTCCCTTTCCTGTCCTTTCCTATTTAGTCAGTAGGGCCTCACCTTTTGCTAATCCTATCATCTATCTGTGTATTGTGTTTTCCTTTATCACCGCAGTCTTTGAATGTGGGGGGCTTGCTATTCTTGTCTATTTTCTGAGGCAAAGAGTTATTCATCTTTCCTTCCTTTAGGATAGTTAGTTCTACGGCTGGGTTCGCGGTGCACAGGATGTTAGTTTACCCCTCGGCTACTTCTAGTTGTGATGGTTAGTAAGGGGATGGCGGCCAGATTAGTTGCCAATGCTCGTTACCTTTTACCAATGATTTGTGGTGGTCTTCCATGGTTCCGGATCATAACAGTACATCCGGCCAACAAATTTAAAGGGTACTCTTAAGAAGGAAAAAAAAAAAAAAAAAGTCTGCTGAGAAATTTTTTTTTTTTGGTGTTTTTCCTCTTCTTCTTTTGGTTCTGTGGAAGATTTCTTTTTTTTCTAGCATGGATGAATTGGGTGAGCGTGTTGCTCATCTTGATGCTAAGGTTCATCGTATAGAGTCCTATCTTGCACAGACTCCCCTTGCAGAGCCTAAGATTCCCGTTCCTGAATTTTTTTCGGGAGATAGGTCGAGATTTTTGAGCTTCAAAAATAATTGTAAATTATTTTTTGACCTGCGCCCTAAGTCCTCAGGGAATCCTGTACAGCAGGTTAAGATTGTCATCTCCTTACTGCGTGGTGACCCTCAGGACTAGGCCTTCTCTTTAGCGTCTGATGATCTGATTCTCAGTGATGTGGACTCCTTATTTCAGGCCTTGGGTTTATTATATGACGAACCCAATATTTTGGACCAAGCAGAAAAATTCTTGTTGTCCTTAACTCAGGGTTTGGATTCTGCAGAAATGTTTTGTCAGAAATTTCGAAAGTGGGCGGTCCTTACCAAATGGAATGATGATGGTCTTGCGGCTCTTTTTCGGAAGGGTATTGCTGATTCTGTAAAGGATGTAATGGTAGGATTTCCCGTCCCTTCTGGTCTTGATGCCTCTATGACCATGGCCATTCAGATTGATAGGCATTTACGTGAGCGCAGGAAGATACCTGCTGGTTTTGTGCCTGTGGAACAGCCTTTGGAGCCTATGGAGTGTGATAGGGTCCTTTCTAATGCTAGTGGGCAGGGGTTCAGACGTAAGAATAGACTGTGCTTCTATTGTGGAGACGCTCTCATAACATCTCTGTCTGCCCTAAACGTGAAGGGATATTGGCTACTTCTGTTACTGTGGGTTCTTTGCAACCAAAGTTTCTTTTGTCTGTCACATTGATTTGCTCATTGTCTTCCTTTTCTGCATTTGCCTTTGTGGACTCAGGGGCAGCGCTCAATTTGATGGATTTTGGGTTTGCTAGGGATTGTGGTTTCCCCATGGTTCCTTTGCAAATTCCTATTCCTTTAAGGGGCATTGATGCTACCCCTTTGGCAGCACATAAACCCCAATTTGGGACCCAGGTGCCTATGAGAGTTGCACCAGCGCATCAGGAAACTTGTACATTTTTAGTATTGCACAATCTACAGGATACCTTGGTACTGGGATTTCCATGGTTGCAGACCCATAATCCAGTTCTTGACTGGAGATCCTTGTCAGTAGCTAGTTGGGGTTGTCAAGGTTTGCATCAGGACCTTTCCGTGTCGTCCACGTCTGCTCAGGCAGTTGATGTTCCGGCCTTCTTGTCTGATTTCCGTGATGTATTTAATGACCAGGAATCTGATTCTCTGCCCCCACACCGGGACTGTGACTGTGCCATTGAGTTGGTGCCCGGTTGTAAATTTCCCAAGGGGCGGATTTTCAACTTGTCTGTGCCCAAACATGATGCCATGCGGTCATACATCAGGGAATCATTGGAGAACGGGCACATTCGGCCCTCATCTTCTCCTTTGGGTGCTGGCTTATTCTTTGTTGCTAAGAAAGATGGTTCGTTGAGGCCTTGTATTGATTACCGTCTTCTTAATAAAATTCCGGTCAAATATCAGTACCCTTTGCCTCTGATGTCTGATCTGTTCTCTAGAGTGAAGAGTGCCAAATGGTTTACGAAACTGGATCTCAAGGGTGTGTATAATCTCATCCGTATTAAGGAGGGTGATGAATGGAAGACGGCTTTTAATACTCCTGAGGGACATTTTGAGTACCTAGTGATGCCTTTTGGGCTCACTAATGCACCCTCCGTCTTCCAGGCCTTCATGAATGATATTTTTTGGGACCTTATTGGTGAATTTTTGATTGTGTATTTGGATGACATCTTGATTTTTTTCTGATGATTGGGACTCTCATGTTGGGCAAGTACGGGCTGTTTTTCAGATACTTAAGGATCATGCACTGTACGTTAAGGGGTCAAAGTGCCTCTTTGGGGTACAAAGGATTTCCTTTTTGGGCTTCATCTTGTCTCCCTCCGCTATCGAAATGGACCCGGTTAAGGTTCAGGCTATTTACGACTGGGTGCAACCGACTTCTCTAAAATCCCTGCAGCAGTTTTTGGGGTTTGCTAATTTTTACCGTAAATTTATAGCTAATTTTTCTGCCATTGTCAAACCTCTGACAGATTTGACAAAGAAGGGAGCTGATGCTGAGCATTGGACCCCAGAGGCAATTGTGGCCTTCCAGGAGCTTAAAAGGCGATTCACTTCTGCCCCAGTCCTGCAGCAACCTGATATGTCTCACCCATTTCAAGTTGAGATCGATGCCTCAGAGATCGGAGCAGGTGCTGTTCTGTCTCAAAGAGACGCTACTTCGGGTAAACTTAAGCCCTGTGCCTTTTTCTCTCGGAAGTTTGCTCCTTCTGAACGGAATTATGATGTGGGGAACCGGGAATTATTGGCTATGAAGTGGGCATTTGAAGAGTGGAGGCATTGGTTGGAGGGGGCTAGGCATCAAGTTGTGGTGCTTACGGACCACAAGAATCTCATCTATCTGGAATCGGCCAAGAGGTTGAATCCTCGGCAGGCCAGGTGGGCTTTGTTTTTTACCCGGTTTAATTTTGTGGTCTCTTTTTTGCCGAGCACCAAGAATGTTAAGGCCGATGCCCTTTCCAGGAGTTTCTGCGCTGAATCTTTGGAGGTTGTCGAACCGTCTACTATCCTGAATGATGGTGTCGTTTTCTCAGCTATTTCGTCTGATCTGCGGTTGGCACTGGTGGAATTTCAGGGGGATAAACCTGAGAGATGTCCTACAGGGAAACTGTTTGTCCCAGACCAATGGAGAGACCGAGTTGTCTCTGAGGTTCATTGCTCTGTTTTGGCGGGTCATCCTGGCATTTTTGGTACTCGGGATCTTGTGAGACGCTCTTTTTGGTGGCCTTCCCTGTCCCGGGATGTCCGTCGTTTTGTGCAGTCGTGTGGAGTTTGTTCTAGGTCCAAGCCCTGTTGTTCACGTTCTAGTGGGCTATTATTGCCTTTGCCGGTACCTAAGAAACCTTGGACGCACATCTCTATGGATTTTATTTCAGAGCTTCCCGTCTCTCAGAAAATGACTGTGATTTGGGTGATCTGTGTCAGATTCTCCAAGATGGTCCACTTGGTTCCCCTATCTAAGTTGCCATCTTCATAAGAGTTGGTGCCTTTGTTTTTCCAACATGTTGTTCGTTTGCATGGTATTCCTGAAAACATTGTTTCTGACAGAGGGGTGCAGCTTGTATCCAGGTTTTGGTGGATTTTTTGCTCCAAATTGGGTGTTCAGCTGTCTTTCTCCTCGGCGTTTCATCCTCAGACCAACGGTCAGACTGAAAGTGCTAACCAGACCCTGGAGACCTATTTACGGTGTTTTGTTTCTGCGGATCAGGATGACTTGATTTTCGTTTTTGCCTTTGCCTGAATTTGCCCTTAACAATAGAGCTAGCTCTACCACATTGGTGTCCCCCTTTTTCTGCAATTTTGAGTATCACCCTAGGTTCCTCTCAGGGCAGCTTGAGGCGTCTGACTGTCCAGGGGTGGATTCGATGGTCAACAGGATGCAGCAGATTTGGGGGCAGGTAGTGGATAAATTGGTTCAGTCCCAAGGAACTGCCCAAAAGTTTGCCAACTGCCATCGGACTGTTGGTCCCCGGTTTAAAGTAGGGGACATGGTGTGGTTGTCTTTTAAAAATATTCCTATGAGAGTTCCATCTCCTAAATTTAAGCCCAGATTTATTGGACCTTATAAGATTTCGGAGATTATCAACCCTGTATCTTTCCGTTTGACTCTGCCTGCGTCATTTAAGATTCACAATGTCTTCCATAAGTCCTTGTTGAAGAAACATGTGGAGCCAACAGTTCCTGCAGCAGCGCCTCCTGACCCTGTTTTGGTATAAGGGGATCTGGAGTATGAGGTTGAAAAAATTCTGGATTCCCGTCGCAGTAGGCGTCAGCTTCAGTACCTTGTGAAATGGAAGGGTTATGGGCAGGAGGATAACTCTTGGGTTGTGGCTTCTGACATTCATGCGGACAGGTTGGTTCGCGCCTTCCATCATGCTCATCCCGAGCGACCCGATGGCATTGGTGAGGGTTGGTGACCCCCCCTCAAGGGGGGGGTACTGTTGTGCATGTTAGTTATGTTTTGGCTGCTGGGAGGCTCCCTCTGGTGGGCGTTTCCTTTGCCAACTCTCTGCTTATTTAAATCCTGGTCTAATAGCAGGCTATGGCGGATGTCAGTTGTTCTTTGTATCACCAGCCTGCTTCATTCTGCTCCACACCACATCTACCCCAGATAAGTGCTTGCTCTTTATTTATTGTTTGGTTATTTTGCTCTTATCTGGGTTTATCATTTGCTGTGGTTGTTTTCAGTTTATTTGCATGCAGGGATTTTCCCCCTCAGTTGCTTGGCTGGGGAACTCCCTGCAGTTCTGTTTGGAGTATAGCTCCTTTGGGTCCATGAGTTTGTGGCTTGTTGAATTTGTTATGATTCTTGTTTTCTGTTCATTGATATGACAAAAGCACCTGGTATAGGACGGAGTTCAGATCGTGCGATCTGAGGGCCTTTTTGTACTATCAGGAATTTTGCAGGGTTTTTCTCTGGCCACCATCAGTCCCTTTCCTGTCCTTTCCTATTTAGTCAGTAGGGCCTCACCTTTTGCTAATCCTATCATCTATCTGTGTATTGTGTTTTCCTATATCACCGCAGTCTTTGAATGTGGAGGGCTTGCTATTCTTGTCTATTTTCTGAGGCAAAGAGTTATTCATCTTTCCTTCCTTTAGGATAGTTAGTTCTCCGGCTGGGTTCGCGGTGCACAGGATGTTAGTTCACCCCTCGGCTACTTCTAGTTGTGATGGTTAGTAAGCGGATGGCGGCCAGATTAGTTGCCAATGCTCTTGTCACCTTTTACCAATGATTTGTGGTGGTCTTCCATGGTTCCGGATCATAACACCGCAGCCTCCAGCTGTACGCTTATCTTGGCTGTGTATCAAAATAAGAGAATCCATATGCGGCTTTTTTAAATTATTTAAATAAATAATTAAAAAAAAAAAATGGCATGCGTTTCCCCAGCCAACATACATACCAACAGCTTGGGGCTAGTATTCTCAAGCTGGGGAGGCTTATAGGGCCTCTTTCTGATTGCCCTGGTGCCGTGGCATTCGGGGTAATAAGGGGTTAATAACAGCCGACAGCTGCCACTAATCCCTACATTAGTAATGGGGAGAGTCTATGAGAACCCCCCCCGATTACTAATCTGTAAGTGAAAGTAAATAAACACAAACACCAAAAATCCTTTATTTGAAATAAAATACAAAAAAACCCTCTTTCACCAATTTATTAACCTACAAGAAAAACCCTGAAGGTCCGACTCTGCTACATATCTGAAGTCACAGAGCACGATCATGGTACATGACGGAATGTTATGAGGTTCAGTCAGAGAATGAATGAGCCTTGCGATCAGCAGTGACATCACTCAGGTTATTTGCAGCAAGAGGTTCCCACGGTCCTCCACCTGCGACCGGAAGTCACAGCATAATGACCTCATCACGCTGCTGCACTCTGGGCCGTAGGATGATGTGTCGGCACCCTGCTCCACTGACCTTGTCTTCAGAACATAGCTAATATGCATGCAATGCTCTAGAAAGGCTTTGCATGAAATTTATCCGTGTGTGTAGTGGCTAAAGAAACACTGCTGGGCCCCATACTGCAGCTGTGAATGGGGCCCGGTGAAGAGGGGGGCCAGGCGGCCTTAATAAAGCTAAGTAATTACCCCGGGCCAGGCTGAGCCCCCCTCTTCACTGAGCCCCATTCACAGCTGCAGCACGGGGCCCATAAACCAGTCACTGTTGTCAAGCCCTGATAGCAGCACAGCCACCAGACCCACGCTTGTATTATAAATAACTCCCTGACTGCGTGGACTTAAAAATGGATGTTTACTAAGTCCGGCCGGTCACACCCACTATCTCCGCTTCCTCCCACTAACTCTGGCCAGTCATGCCCACTCACTTCCGGTCGATGAGAATACAAGTATACCACACAATAGATAGTCAGCCAAGCTTGACCTGTTATCTATTGTGTATTGGGATTTAGGCTTCTTCTAATTTGCCCAGACATATCAAAGCAGTTGTAGTTAGAGATGAGAGGACCCGAACCTTATAGTTCGATGTTCATATTGAACACAGAGTTTATAAAAAAAAATCAGTGTTCAAGTTTGGAGTTCGAGTGCTTTATGTATGCTGACCACCGCTGTGCTCTGGTATGCTCGGTGATCGGCCCAGTGGTGTCGCTTGCAGTGTTTGAACAACAGCATGATCGGATGTAGTGTGTACAAAAAAATAATCCCACTCTTCCTCCCTTGGAAGTGATCTGTGTACGGCTGGCTGCACGTTGGCAGAGAGCTGAACTGCCCAATCAGTAACTTCCAATGAGGTTCAGGTCAAGTCCGGAACAGAACTTTCTCTAAAGTCCGGCTAAACTCGCAGAACCTGAACTTCCATGGATCCGATCATCTCTAGTTGTGACCTGTTATGGGGATAAGGGCAACAAGACCATGCTTTTACCCTGGTTTCAGGTGAAATGACAGGCTTACTGAATATGGAGTAAGTTTTACAAGTTTTCAATTTGCAGATTTTTTTTCTGCAAAGTCTCACATTTCAGAATGCAAAATAGATTTGTACAATGAATTGCACTCCCATCATTTCATGGAGCATAATTGGTATTATGGTAATTGTAGAAACACTGCAGCATACAATGGTCTTTTGATAAAATACATCAGACCTTTCCATATTTCAAAAAACTGTAGTAAGTGACCTAAATTCTGTCTGCGCTAATGACATGTCAAATTGCTCATGGTGTATTAAGCAGTACAAATACACATGAAATGGGCCCACTGCGGCTGATGGAGAGCAAATAGCTGTTAATTGGCTCTACTATGTATAATGGATAGCAAATAGCTGTTGGCCTGTGTCAGGACAGGGGTCTAATGGACAGTAAATAGACATCAATTTACTTCACTCCGTATAATAGGATTCAGTCCTCAGTTTGTTGTATTCCTTCTAACAGATTTGCTAAAATAGGACAAACAAAGGTAAAAACGCAAAGCATGGAAAAATCTGAGCTCAAAGATAAATAACAGCTTCACCAAATGAATATTGATTTTTTTTTCCACAAAGTATCCCTTTAAAATTCATCAAGAGGTTTAGACCAAGAGGTTGAAAAACATTCTTCACTCACACAAACAAGGATTGCTGAGGTTATTCTGTCAAAAAGCCCAATTATTATCACCAGATCCATGAGGTTTAGGAAGTCAGCAGCAGCAAATCTGCACAATATTGGATGTGCCATGGAAATGTTGGGTTCACATTGTGTAATCGACCTTCTATCATACTGTTGTCGCTGTACACTGGACCACAAGTGATAAATTGTTGTCACATCAGACTGCTGCAGCTTGTGATTAGCTGCAGCAGTTACTGGTCTACACAATGTCATCACTGGAGATGGCAATACAAAGAGTGGAAAGTACTAACTGTTACCTCATGAGCTGCAAAAAGTGATTATAGTGAAGTTTTTTTTAACTTTATACTGCTTTCTGTGTGTTTTAAATCGTCTGCAGCTTCGGATTTTACTGAATCTCGAGGGCGGATAATCCGCAGGTAATTTTGCTGAAGTTTCACAACAAGTAGATAATTGTGCAAATAACTTTGCCGCTATAGCCAACCGCCTGAAATCCCATAATCAAGCGTTAGATTCACATTTTCATGGCTACAACTACTCGGTGGCAGAGAGACAATTCTGTATATACAGTGCCTTGCGAAAGTATTCGGCCCCCTTGAATTTTTCAACCTTTTCCCACATTTCAGGCTTCAAACATAAAAATGTTAAATTTTATGGTGAAGAATCAACAAGTGGGGCACAATTGTGAAGTTGAACAAAATGTATTGCTTATTTTAAACTTTTTAAAAAAAAATTAATAACTGAAAAGTGGGGCGTGCAATATTATTTTTCCCCTGTAAGTTAATACTTTGTAGCGCCACCTTTTGCTGCGATTACAGCTACAAGTCACTTGGGGTATGTCTCTATCAGTTTTACACATCGAGAGACTGAAATTCTTGCCCATTCTTCCTTTGTAAACAGCTGGAGCTGAGGTTCGATGGGGAGCATTTGTGAACAGCAGTTTTCAGCTCTTTCCACAGACTCTCGATTGGATTCAGGTCTGGACTTTGACTTGGCAATTCTAACACCTGGATACGTTTATTTGTGAACCATTCCATTGTAGATTTTGCTTTATTTTTTGGACCATTGTCTTGTAAGAAAGACAAACCTCCATTCCAGTCTCCGGTCTTTTGCAGACTCCAAAAGGTTTTCTTCAAAAATGGTCCTGTATTTGGCTCCATCCATCTTCCCATTAATTTTAACCATCTTCCCTGTCCCTGCTGAAGAAAAGCAGGCCCAAACCATGATGCTGCCACCACCATGTTTGACAGTGGGGATGGTGTGTTCAGGGTGATGAACTGTGTTGCTTTTACACCAAACATATTGTTTGGCATTGTGCTCAAAAATTTTGGTTTCATCTGACCAGAGCACCTTCTTTCACATGTTTGGTGCGTCTCCCAGGTGGCTTGTGGCAAACTTCAAACAACACTTTTTATAAATATCTTTGAGAAATAGCTTTCTTCTTGACACTCTTCCATAAAGACCAGATTTGAGCAGTGTACGACTGATTGTTGTCCTATGGACACACTCTCCCACCTCAGCTGTAGATCTCTGCAGTTCATCCAGAGTGATCATGGGCCTCTTGGCTGCATCTCTGATCAGTCTTCTCCTTGTTTGACATGAAATTTTTGAGGGACGGCCGAGTCTTGGTAGATTTGCAGTGGTATGATACTGCTTCCATTTCAATATGATCGCTTGCACAGTGCTTCTTGGGATGTTTAAAGTTTTGGAAATCTTTTTGTAACCAAATCCGGCTTTAAACTTCTCCAAAACAGTATCACGGACCTGCCTGTTGTGTTCCTTGGTCTTCATGATGCTCTCTGTGCTTTAAACAGAACACTGAGACTATCACAGAGCAGGTGCATTTATACGGGGGACTTGATTACACACAGGTGGCTTATATTTATCATCATCAGTCATTTAGGACAACATTGGATCATTCAGAGATCTTCATTGAACTTCTGGAGTGAGTTTGCTGCACTGAAAGTAAAGGGGACGAATTATATTGCACACCCCAATTTTCAGTTTTTTATTTTTTACAAATAAAATAAAGCAGTTTAAAATTAGCAATACATTTCATTCAACTTCACAATTGTGTCTCACTTGTTAATTCTTCACCATAAAATTTAAATTTTTATCTTTATGTTTGAAGCCTGATATGTGGGAAAAGGTTGAAAAATTCAAGGGGCTGAATACTTTCGCAAGGCACTGTATTTGATAGAGCACTAAGATACACAGGATGGCAATGGGGGTTCCTATGAGCCAGAATGGACCTGCGTACCCACTTATTACATTGATGGCCATTTATTCCCATAGTGTTGACGCGCCCAGCCCCCAGGGAGGACGATGGCACCAGAGCGTGGGGTGGCGGTGCCGGCAATGACGGGATGACACCAGAACTGTGGACAAACTTCTTTTAATCAGTGTCAGGTCATCACCCTTGGAGTGCTGGTTTCCGCCGTGATGGGCCCCAGCCGATGCCGGATGATTCAGAGACCACCACCGGTGTTGTGGAGTATGAGACCTTCCTTCCTTGTGCTCTGTAGTGTGAATCCCCATGGCGTGAAGCTACTTGGGGACCCCAGTGCCCTTGGTTTAGTTCCCGTCCCCTTTGCAGGCAGCACAAATCAATTGTGGGCCAAACGTGATCTTGACTCCTGACTCTATATGCTGCTGTGCCCCAGGACCTTTGTGGTGGGCAATAGGATATGAAATCCTCCTTCACGGCAGATTCTCATGGCGCAACGTGGAGTGCACGCCACCCTAGGGTTCTGCAACCTGACTGCGCCAGTCCCTAAGGGGCTTAAAGGCTCACCCCTCGGCTACCGTATTTCTCCTCTGTCTCACCAGCTCCACCAGTCGTCTCCTGCTTCTTCCAGTCTGCCCGGTTCTAATTGAAGGCGCTCTGAAGCATTCCCTTCAGTGGCCGTGATCCTGAGAGTCCCTGATGTTCTGGCACTCTCTCCAGCCAATCCCGAGAGAGCTCTTAAGCACTCCTCTCGGTCGGTCCCTCTGAATGAGCTCTAAAGCACGCCCTTCAGCGACCCTACTTCTCCTGCGTCTCAGAATGTTCTGAGGTAAAAGTGTCTGTGTTCTCTCACTTCCTCTGTGCTGCCCCCACCTTCCTGATGACTCACTAGTGGTTGGGAAAGTCCCGTTGCTATGGTGACCACCTCTAACCTAGTTCCAGTGGTTGGCTACTAAGCTGTGTGTTGTGTAAGTGATGAACACCAGTGGTTAACCTCTTCCTTACCCGGGATGAGTACTGCACCTTAAGTGAGATGCAATACCCTGTAGTGACTGAAGCCTCAGGGGTGCTACAGTGTGTCATGTCTTCATGAAATAACCCCTTGAATACAATTGGATCCTTATACGTGTGACAGAAGAAATGTAATTTCTTTAACAATATTTCACTATATTTATCTTTTGTGTGGTTAAAAATAATAAAATACAGTATACTCACCTTGTCGATCCCCTTCCACCACCACCAGTCCATGTGCTTCCTCTTCCGACTAGGCAGGCATGTGACCACTGCAGAAAAATCACTGTGTCCATATGGCCGGAACAGAATGTACAGAAAACAGTGGGGAACTTGAGTAATGTTAGAAGAGTAACAACAGGTCAGCAAGAAATAGTGATAGTGCCTAATGAATATGTTTTCATGCTCTAAATGGCAGTTTGATATTTCACCACAAAGAGATAGTTGATCAAGTTAACTAAATATGTATGGGATAACAACTCAACATACAGGGTTAAATCTGCATTACTCAAGCTGCTATCATCATCATCATCATTTGTCAAACCACTGATGTGGGGATGTGAATGGAGGCGTGCAGGAGTATGTAGCGGGGAATGACTAATTACGGTGATAGTAGAATCAGCACTCTGTTCTCTCACTGTCACTCACGCCTACTTGGCCGATACCTCTGCTCACCCGGACCTCTTATCAGCAAGCTTTAGTGTAACTGGCTCCTATAAAATGGTTTGGCTGTCTAGATGCACCTGCTCCGTCTATCCAAAGGTCTCTACCCAGGAAAGAAAATAAAAGATAAAGGTGAGCAATTGCTAAATAAAAACACCCAGTCAGGGAACATAAGTCATTAATCTTGGCACTTATTAACTCGCAGCGGGGCTGGCAAGGGCGTATCGTGATAATATTCTTTCTTGTAAAAAAAAAGACAACACAAAAAAGTGTGAAGAAATTTTCATTTCTCCTGCAAGCAAAATCCGTAAGAAAAAAACTGTGATATCATAGTAGGTACAATATGGATCTGTAACAGACATGCGCATATAGCTCATTCAGACGTCAGGTTTTTCATGAATGAGAAAAGCTGATGTGTAAATAATTCCTAAGACCTTATACTATTTTTTGGATCAATTGAAATGTAAGTTAATTGTTGCTTTGACTAAATACATACTATGTGCTGCAGTTTTTAAGGTATGTGTGTGTGTCTTACAACATTTTGGCCCTGATCCATCAGGACAAACATTGTTCACACCAGGTGAGGAGGTGTGCTGGAGTCAGAGGTGCCGGATCCTTAAGACGTATCATGAATCAGGCGCATCTGAAATCTGCTGCACGCTCTGCCACAAATAATGTTATGCACAGCTAGTGATGAATAGAGGAGCTGTGGCGTCATGTCTCCATCCCGCCATCTTGATCGTTTTGGTGGAGCTGAGCAAAACTGCTGTGAGAACAAAAGTTGCAACAGTTTTGCGCAGCCTCAAGTCTAAAAACATATTTTGAGGGATTGAAGCTTTTTTTTTTTTTTTTTTTATAGAAAGTCCAGTCACCCCATCTGCTGCACCTTTTTTTATTTTCTGTATTGCCGTTAATTTTTTTTACTTTGATGAAAGAAATAATGTAGCTATGAAAAATAATGCAAATAAATCCTGTGGTGAAGGTGCCACATCTATAAAATACTTATATTGACTGTTGAAATTTAGGCTGATTGAGTTTTAGGCTACGTTTACACTGGATAATGGAGGTCTTTACTTAGAAGCCAATCGGCGGTTGTTTACCTGTTTAGACAGGCAGGTCGCACTTCCCATGGGCACAGAACGATCGGTAATTTGATCGTCCTGTGTGCAGATGCTGCCATTCTTCTCGCAGAATGTCCTGTTTACAGAGGACATTGTGCCGCTAAGAACAATGATTTTTAAACAAGGTTAAAAATAATTTCACCAATTTTTGGGGACAAGGCAGTGTTCATGCATCTTATACCTAGAGATGCAGCGAATCAACATGAAAACCTGCAGCCGTGCTGGATTCAGACGTCTTGTGCCACCACGGTCAGGTTTCTAGAGTTATAGATATTAGTTCTGCTGTGCACCAGTTAGGAGATCTTAGCATACATGTGCAGTAGTGAAAGGGATCTTATATAAAGGTGATGCTCCCTGAAATGGTGTCCACTATATGTGCATTGTACACCCTCACCTTGTTGATTATTATTACAAGTCAGAGCCCATACATGGCTAAACATATAAAGATGGATTCACCAAACAATTTGTGACACAAAACTGGCATAATACTTTAGCAAATGTCGTACATTTTGAGACTTTTGTCATTTCTACGCCAGCTGCACTGACTTTTTTTGAAAGTTGAGTGACACATTATGGCCAAAGACACACGGCATGAAAATCAGAGCGAGTGGAATGCGATAAAACATCGCATTCCACTCGGACCAATATTACTCTATGTGCCAGCACCCATGAGTGATTATTTTCTCAGCCCTAATTGGACCGAGAAAACAGTCGCAAGATGCTGCGTGTGCAATGCGATCCTTGTTTCTCTCGCACCCATTCAAGCCTATGGGGCGAGAGAAAAATCGCACTGCACTCGCATTACACCGGTGTACTGCACTTACAGCGCGAGAATGGCAATAGCCAGCAATGGAGGAGAGAGGGAGATAAATCCTTCCCTCTCCTCCGCAACATCGGCCGACCCCTCTGCAGCGCCGGCCCGCCCCCTGCAGTTGTGGTCTAATCGCATGATCGGACCTCAGTCGCAGTGACACTCGCATGACACTCGGCTCCCAGTGTGCTGCCAGCGTGAGCCGAGTGTCATGCGAGGATCGTAGTAGTCCCCCGTGTGGCCCCAGCCTATTAGATTGTCTGCAGTGCAGCAGCTGAAAAATGGGACAAATTCCTTAAAGGGGTTGTGTGATTATATATTGATGAAATAACCTTAGAATAGGTCATCAATATCAGATCAGTGGTAGGTCAACGTCTGGCACCTGCACAGATTGGCTGTTATTAGCTTCTGCTGTACCCGGGTGTACACACTGAACAACGCTGCGCTGCATAACTCCGTTATATGTGTGGCGGTTGCTGCCAAGAATTGCAAATCTGCTCCTACTGAAAAGGACAGCAGCTGATCTGCAGCAGCTGCTACACATTATAGGAAGTTATGTAGCTCAGTGTCGCTTAATGTTTTCAACCAGCTGCAGCTACCATCTGATATCGGTTAGGTTGTTGGGTCTCAGACTCCTCCGATTTGATGTTGATGACCTATTCTAAAAATCAATAACACATTCAGACTACCTATTTAACCCATTCACCATCAGGCGATTTCCCGGTTTTCGTTTTTTCCTCCCTTTCTTCCAAAAGCCATAACTTTATTTTTCCGTCAATATAGCCAAATGAGGGCTTGGTTTTTGTGGAATGAGTTGTACTTTTGAATGACTCTATTCAGTCTCCAACATATTGTACTGAAAAACAAGAAAAAAATTCCAAGTGCGGTGAAACTGCAAAAAAAGTGCAATTGCACAATTTTTTTTGGGGATATTTACCGTGTTCACTATATGGTAAAAGTGACCTGGCAATATGATTCCCCAGGTCAGTACAAGTTTGTAGGTACTAAATATGCATAGGTTTTCTTTTATTTAAGTGGTGAAAAAAAATTCAGAAATTGGTAAAAATATAAAAAAGGATAGTGCTTTTGTCGCCATTTTCCCAGACCCGTAGCGTTCTCATTTTTTTGGGATCTGGGGCTCAGTGATGTTTTGCGTGTTGAGCTGACATTTTTAATTATACCATTCTGAGGTAGATGTGATGTTTCGATCGCCTGTTATTGCATTATATTGTAATGTTGTGACAAGCAAAAAAAACGCAATTGTGGCGTTTTGATTTTTTTCTCCTTACGCCCTATACCGATCAGAATAATTGATTTTATATTTTAATAGATTGGCTATTTCTGAATGTGGTGCTACCAAATATGTATTTTTTATTTAGTTTTAATCGTGGGAAAAACGTTTATTTTTTACATTTCTTTTTATTGTTTTCACTATTCCCCTTAGGGAACTTGAAGGTGACACAGTCCTATCACTTCTGCTGTACAGAAAGATGCTTCAGCACAACTCTTGTACAGCAGAAATGCGGACCTCCTGTGTATGCGGCGCTCTGCCAGTGTTCACAAGAACTACGTCATGACAGTGACAGGGGTCATCAGCTGACCCCCGGCTGTCATGACAACCCATTGGCGCCCCGCAATCTCGTCACAGGGCCGCCGATGAAGGCAGGGAATAGCGCGCTCCCTGCTGGAGCACATTGCATCCTGTTGTCAGAGATAGGCGATCCACCCACTACAATGTATAACATCTGAAACAGATTTCAGGTTCGTCAGAAGTATTCTAGTCTGTTAAAATGGATTATCTTGAGTGGCAAGCCTGCCTGGAATTACCTGAACTTTTCCAATCTGAATTAGTTGACAAACTGATTATACAATTCGCGCCTTCTGGACTGGGAAGCCATTATTAAACCTCACTGTCATGCAGCAACAGCTATTCTGTCATAATCACAGAACAAAATTGGCGGAACTAAAGTCTAAGTAATAAACCTGTAACGTGAAGTAACAACGTTATCAAATACATGGAAATGTTCCCCAGAGGCCGTACAGATTACAGATCAAATCAGGCCATAATGTCGATGGAAAACAAGCCACGTACACCATATAAGTTACACAATAACTACACCAATAAAGGGAAGAGGATGGTATGCAGGGTCACTATGTGTTTACAAGACAATAAATGCCTGAAGATTGCACTAGTACGCAAGGTTCAAACAACCTCATTCCAAATAAAACGTGGTCTGAGAAATCAATCACATAATAATAATAATAATAATAATATTTATTCATTTATATAGCGCTATTAATTCCACAGCGCTTTACATACATTGGCAACACGGTCCCCATTGGGGCTCACAATCTAGAGTCCCTATCTGTATGTCTTTGGAGTGTGGGAGGAAACCGGAGTACCCTGAGGAAACCCACGCAAACACGGGGAGAACATACAAACTCCTTGCAGATGGTGTCCTTGGTGGGATTTGAACCCAGGACCCCAGCGCT
Source organism: Anomaloglossus baeobatrachus (assembly GCF_048569485.1). Classification (NCBI taxonomy): domain Eukaryota; kingdom Metazoa; phylum Chordata; class Amphibia; order Anura; family Aromobatidae; genus Anomaloglossus; species Anomaloglossus baeobatrachus. The sequence continues at coordinate 138,285,262 of NC_134359.1, forward strand.
GCAAGACTGCAGTGCTAACCACTGAGCCACCGTGCCGCCACATCATATCATATTTACATTTATTTTAGTATTATTTCTTTTTCTCTTTGGTCTTGAAGATCTTCAAATAATGCCACTTTTCTTATTTTTGGTGCCACATTTCTTTTTACCGAAAAGCTCTAGAGATGATAAAGTCAATATAGTAAAATTGCTCTTAGCTAAGACCTTTTTGGTATCTCAGTTTTTTCTTAATAGTCTTTATAGAAGTTGAAAAAAGTGAATAAGCAAGAACAAAATTTCTCAAAATGAAAAACAGCAAAAATGTATGTAAAAAATGCCATAAAGTACTTGAAATGTGCAGTAGTTTTTGTTTTAAATGAGCTTTTTTTTAATATATTTTATATGTACTTGTAACAGATCTCGTCACAGAGAGAGGGAAAATCTTGGAAAAGGTCTCCTGCCTCTTTAGTTATGATCTTCCTCTGAATTGATGTGAAAAGAGCTTTTTTTATACTGTTTATGACAGGTGACAGTTTCTCTTTAAGGGTATGTGCACATGGCACCATTTAGAAGAAGACTATGCTCCAGGAACATGAAGGGATATTTTTTATGAGGTGCCTAGTTTGTCGTTTTTTGCTTTGCTATCTGAAGAATGGTCAAGTCGTCATTTCACAGTATTCAAGCCTGAAGCAGTTAGGCTGGGGCAGTACAGCAGGAGCCGAGTGTCATGCGAGTGTCCCTGTGACTGAGGTCCGACCGTGCGAGTGGACCTCAGCTGTGGGGGGCGGGCTGGCTCTGAGGAGGGGAGGGAGGGATTTATATCCCTCTCTCATCTGTAGCCGGCTATTGCCATTCTCGCACTGCACTCGCGGTACACAGGTGTACCGCGATTGCAGTGCGATTTTTCTCTCGCCCCATTCATTTGAATGGGTGCAAGAGAAAGAGGCTCGCATTACAGTCGCAGCATGCTGCAATTGTTTTCTTGGTCCAATAAGGGCTGAGAAAATAATCGCTCATGTGTGCTGACACAGGCTAATATTGGTCCAATTGGAATGCGATTTTTTAATCGCATACCAATCGCACTGATTTTCATGCCGTGTGTCTTATGCCTTAGAAGTTAAAAGGGATGGAACATATGGACAGCAAGTCCTTTTGACATTGTAGTACATGCACTCATTATATGTTTATTGAGCGCTTCTTAAGTCTGGTTCAAGGTGGAATCCGCCTGATAAAAGTGCTGTGTGCACATATCCTAACAGTGACCCAGTCATGAAGATGTTGGCCCAACACCACCAATAAACTGTTATTGAGAAGGGTAATAGCTTACCAATCATGTTGTTACATTCCAACAGCAGTGACATCATGTGGAAAGAGAACTTTGAGGCTGTATTCACACATTCCGGCCACGCTGCGCTATTGACCAAAGTTTTCAAAAACTTAGTGGTCTTGCCTGAGCGCAGCCTGAAGCCAATTTTCCCAAGCTCTTAGCAGTCATGGCAGTGAAGCTGTTCTGCAGAAAATTTAGGCTGGATGGCCTCTCTCCTGGCTTGATCTCAAAGACCAGGTACAAGAAATACAGCCTTTCAATTTTTTTTCTGTATGATATTGTTAAAAAAAAAAAAAATAAATAAATATTAGGAACTTGTTACAATTCTATATAACAAGGGGTGTCTTTGGGGTCTAATTACCATTGCTGGGTTTCTCTAAAAGGTACTTTCTTGTAGAAATTTCTACAATCGCCTGTTTCTTTCAGGGCTCATGCAGATGTCCAGGCAAATTTGTTTAACCTTGGACTGCAATTCAAGGAAAGGACGAGTGACCGCTTCATATGCTTCTACGAGGCTGTGACAGTCATGTTGGGAGAGCAGCGGCCAATCCGTTTCATTGCCGTTCGAGATCGGACCGATTAGCTTGGGCGTCTGCCCTTAATGAAGCCTGTGGAAATCCATGTTTACTAGCAGCTAAATAAACCCCATTTACAGTTGCACAATTCATTGCAACAAATCTGCCACATGTGAATACACCCTTACTATGCCATATGCAGCACAAGTCACGCTGCTTTTAATCATTTAGGGGTTTGTTTGCCCATGGTGCAGCATACCTTTATTGGGTGTGGTGCCTAAGAATACAGTAATATATTGACATAAATGAATGAATATGTGCAGTATTTATTCATTCATTTGCACATAATACCTATACAGCCATGGTGATAGAATATGAAGCACTTTTACCTAAAGCGAATTAAAAAAAAAAAAAGGGTTGAAAAGTTGTGTGATTTACAGTTCTCGTCTCCAGTTGAGTCCTCCTTGTATTTCAAAATTCCTTGGCATTATGCCACGTGCTTGCTCCTCCCATGATTAGGTAAAGTAATCTTTTACAGGTACCTGACTGGCATTTATAGCAAGCTCATTTACTTGTTTTATAGCTGGGCAGGATGTGACAGGATAACGAAGCAGGGGTTTCTAAAAGCTGCTAATTAGCCGAGCTGATTCTGTTTGGTTTGGAACCATTTAGTAACAAAGGAATGTGTCATACTGATTAAGTGAGCACAGGGGTATGTCATGTGTGTACTGAGCCCCAGGTGAGTGCATGAGCTAGGTATTTTGTTTGCTTAAGGTCTGACACAAATAAATGCACTGCAAACAAGTGGCCAGGTAATAGACTATTCTATTCACTGGGGCTACAGTGTAATGGGCTCCAAGCTCATCTCCTGCCACCCAATCAACAAAAAGAAAAGAAATGAAAAATGAGCTGTCGGAGTCTGGACCATCTCTCACAATATGAAGAACAACTGCAAACAGACATGGCAGAAGCATTTTCTCCTGTTTGCATAACAAGTCCTCACGTTTGGGGCCACCTTCTGCTTACTCTGCAGCAGAGACGGAAATCTGGACTCGTTTGAACACAAGTTTATAGCTGTAGAAATGTATATCTGTCTATAAAAAATGTCGTTCCATTTACATCCTGGGGGGGCAATGTCTGCTTTCCACGGATGCTACTTTTGTCACGTTAGTGCATTAAACATTGCTGATGAATGTTCTACAGCATCTGGACATTGCAGTTCCAGTTATTAGCATTAGAAAACAACAATTCCTTATTTAAAAATGTGAGCAGATTAAAAGGGAAATGCGTGCAATGGCAAAATGTACTTATACTCCCCCAGCAGGTTGTGCCAGGGCTCCCTACAGTGTGCGGTGATCACACCCACCGCTCACTGACTGACAGTCTGCTCCACAGTGTGTCTGCAGGGCAAGTTATCAGTCAAGGAGGAGTGAAAGACATTGAGTAAAGGGCTGTACTCCACTTTTAAATCTTACAAAAATGGCAAATTTTGGGGTTGAAGGTAGATTTGAGCAAAAATGTTTTTTGTTTTTTTTGCAGTCATTCAGGCTGACAGGTTGGTCAAAACTTATGCCACAATTTTTAATACATTTTGGCCTAATTTTATGACTGTTTATAATTGTCATAGTTATGTTGTTGTGACACGATAGCTAAAAGATGTCTCAAATTTAGTAGGTGTGCACCTCTTCTTAAATTTAATGCATTGAACTCCACTGCACTTTAGATCAGTCTTAAGACTAATTTAGAAGGTACATTTCCGATTATCGTTTTGTGTAAACATACTGGCAATTGCCCAACAAATCAGAAAAATGCTCTTTCGTAATGTGATTGCATAGTTAATGCAGACATTAAAATCATCATTATCGGCATTACATCAAACTGTGTAAACAGGAGACGTGCTGCCAATAATAGTTGGTACTCCTGTGTGCAAGTAATGATTTATTACCGTAGTTCTGTGAGCATAGAATTCTGATTGTCCAGTCTAAACAGGCCATTAAATGTCCGCCGATCAGCTTGTATACAGCCAAATAGCGGTCATTTAACAGCCATAATTGGCTGGTGTAAAGGCATCTTTAGTAAATTACCCCCGCTTTTCTAGTCAAGCCATAAAATATGTTTGGCAGCAGACAAGGCACCATACAGTGGCACAGCCCCGGGCTACTTAATCCCATTAGACCCTGGATGGTCTATGAACTGTCAAGTTATTGACTTTTCTTTGCCTTTTTTGTCTCAACATGCATGTAATGGCTCTGTCTCCATTTATGATGTGTATGTCAACATATACCCTGGCAACATTTCTTGATGCACATGCTGACATACCCATACACTAACAGAATGTCTAAATTCACAGTGCTGTGTAAAACATTTGAGGAAGAAAGGATTTAGTCCAGTTTCTAGGAAAACAAGCTTTCTTTTATAAGTTAAGTGATGAGCGAGCACTACCATTCTTGAGTGCTCAGTATTCATAAAGAGCAGTTGGATGATCGAATGGGCACAACTCAAGTACCAGAGTAAACTGGACATGAATGGGAAACTTGAGCACTTTTCTGAAAGATTTCCCAGAAAAATGCTCAAGTTCTCAATTGACTTCCATTATACTTGGGTACTTGTGTCGCGCCCATCTGAGCATCCAAATGCCCGTTCCGAGTTCCAAGCATTGGTAGTGCCCGCTCATCACTAGTGTTAACCTGTCACTAGTTTGTATGAACATCTAATAAAAGGAAGGCTTGCTTTTCCCTGAAGCTGGACTACCACCATTCTTACTCTGACGATTGGTGTACAGGTGGATACAATGGCCATGCTCCGCATCATGCAAAGGTTTTGAGCAGATGTGGAAAAAATTCTGCAAAGTAAAAATGCTGTTAAAAGTAAGTAAAATGGTCTATTTTTAATCAATTAAAAAAAATGCAAGTGAATGAATTAAAGAGAAAATTAAATCCAATAAAAATTTAGTATGACCTTCCTTTGCCTTCAAAGCAGCATACATTTTTCTAAGTACACTACATTTGACAGGGAGGTTGTTACAGGCATCTTAGAGAACAAACCGTAGATCATCTCTGGCTTTAAGCTTGGACAAATCATTACTTCAGGACTAGCGATGAGTGGACCCGTGGACGTTCGGTTCGGCGGGTGCTGCCAGACTTTTGAAAAAATTTGGTTTGGGACCCAGACTTGACATGAGCCCCAATGGAAGTCACTAATTTGGCAGTTCGGGTCTCCGCTCACATGCAACCAGCCATAAACAAATCAATTCTGGGGGCAGTTGTGTGGGGCTTTTCCATTTTTATTATTTTTTTGGTGCACATTACCTCTGATCATGCTGTTTTTACCCCAATGCAAAACGATCAAACACTGCACGCACTGGGCTGAGCACCTACCGTACCCTGAGCACAGCGATGCTCACACTAGTGGTTTGCATACGTAAAGCACCCAAACTTTGAACTTGAACTCTGTTTTTTATTGTTAAGTCTGTGTTTGGTATAAACACCAAACACCAAACCTCGGGTTCGCTCATCTCTATTTAGGACTCCTCATTCTTTTTTACGCAGAGGATAGTTCTTAATGACATTGGCTATGTCTGGTGTTGTTTTTCAGCTGTAAAATAAATTTGGATGCCTTTTTGATCATATTGCATGATGAATAAGTATCTGTCTGTATTTCTCCGCATAGACAACACTATTAATCCTGACTAAATTTCCAACCTCCAAATTTGCTAAAATACAGCCTGAAACTTACAAGTAACCTCCACCATGCTTCAGTGATGCCTGCAGACACTCATTATCATGCCGCTCTCCAACCCTTCACCAAATAAACTGCTTTCTGGGACAGCTAAATATTTCACTTTTGACTCATCAATGTAGAGCACGTGCTTTCATTTTTCTGCACTACTGAGTCACTTGGCCTTGTTTTAATGTCAAAGATATGGCTTTTTGGTTACATTTCTTCCACTTCCATTGGTCCATTTATTCTACATTTCGGTCCATTTCTTTTAATTCCAGCCAGATTTCTTAAAGTAGTAGATGATTGTAGCTAGGCACCACTGTTTGAGCAAATTCTGACTTGATGTCATCGTTCGGCATCTTCCAACTTTGAAGGGAAGTAAGCATGAATGTTTTTTCCTCTGTTGCAGTATGTTTCCTTGACTGACCACTACGTGTACTGTCCTCTACGTTACCATTGGTGCCATTTCAAAAGAGCTTGAACAACACATCTTTAAACCCCAGTCAGGTTTAAAATCTTTCCTGGCAGAGACCTTGTTGATGAAGTATAATTACCTTGTGTCTTGATTCTGTTCTCAATCTTCCTGCCATGGTCAACAAACTGATATAATTGCAGCAGAATTTGGGTATTCCTAGTTTTGAGACTCCTACACCTCAGTTTCTGTGGCTGTAAATGTCATATTGAAAATGATGATTATCACCTATTTGGTATAATTGGTTCCTCATTCACCTGACTACAAGTCTTCAAAATCACTAACTTTGTGTATTTGTATATAGAAGAATTGATGCTGTTTTGAAGACAAAGGATGGTCATATCTATTCACTTAGTAATCTGTTCATTTAAAAAAAGTAAACTATTAAGGGTGCGTGCCCACGATCAGTGTTTGCAGCGGTTTGGATGCATCCTACATCAGCTGCGTCAAAACCGCTGTGATGTACAGTACAAGCATAGTGGACGGGATTTCTAGAAATCCCATGCCCACTATGCTTTTTTCTGCAGCAAACACCGACCTGCGGAGCGTCTTTTCAGATGGCAGCATGTTAATTGTTTGCTGCGGAATCACGTGCGTCCTTCCTCATAAAAGGCCCCTGAGGAAGCCCAACGCGAAACGCGCGTCGGGGCCCCTGGACAACATCTTCCATTCGGGACTTTAACCATGGGTGAGCGGGGTCTACGTTTATTTAATTGCACATAATTATTTGCCCTCTAGTGGTTGGTTGTATATTATACTCTATACTTGCTGTTAACATTTGACTTATGCCATTTGTTTTTGCTCTGTGGTCACCACGCTTTTTTGGTTGTGATTATATCATGTTAACCTTGCTAGGGAGAGTGGCTACATATATTCATATACGTGGTTTGGTTATTTATTGACATGGCTTCCTCCTACCTTTTGTGGCACAGTGCAATATCTTGTACATAATCAAATTTTATATATATATATATATATATATATATATATATATATATATATATATATATATATATATATATTTTTTTTTTTTTACACCTGCATATTATTTCCTAGCCACAATTTATATGGGTTTGTGCAATATCTGTATCTGTATTGATCCATGCTCCCAGATGTACCTTTACTGCATCCCGTGGTACATGCTTGTCCATCTCCCTGCACTTTATCTCCCCCGTCTGTTATCTTCACTTTATATTGTTTTTTTTTTTATGTATAATCTTTCTTTATTGAATAATTCACAACAAAAAGACAAAGAACAGAAAGAGAAAAAGATCATCAGTATCATCAACATGACGTATACATCTAGTTACAGACTAAGGCCCTGTGCGCACTTACCGGATTTTGCCGCAGATTTTTTGCGGTTTTGCTGCATGTTTCGCTGCAGAAAATGTTCATAACATCTCTGCAGTGAATCACCAGCAAAACCTATGGGCAAAAAAAATCCTGTGCGCACTAGGCAGAATTTGACAGCTGCATGTTTTGCTGCGGGTTTCCCGCAGCAAAAAACAATTGCATGTCAATTCTTTTCCGCACATCGCTGCGGGATTTCACTCCATTGACTGCAATGTAATCGTGAAATCCCGCATGGAATAACGCAGGCAGCAAATTCTGTGCAGTTCACTGCGTTTTCCTGCGTTATTCACTGTGGTATTTCGCGGTTTACCTCCGGTAATGTACATCGCTTGTCTGCTGTTTTGCAGGGAAGTGATGTCATTACAGGAAGACGAAGCGGAGCAGAGAGTAAACAAACACACAGATCACACACACATAGACATCACAGACATAGAACACAGACACAGACACATAGAACACACATAGAAATCAAACAGAAATATAGAAAACAAAGTATGTGGGCTCCGCTGCATATTTACCGTCCAGCCGAGGTAAGCACACAGCGGCGGCCCGGTATTCTCAGGCTGGGGAGGGAGAGGGGCAGGGTCAATGTCCCCCGCCCCACTCCCCCTCCCGCAGCTGAGAATATCAGCCGCAGCTGCCCCGGCACTGTCGCATGCATTATGCGGCACTACCGGAGTGTCCCCGGCTCTTCCTGCCGCCGTGTAGCAGTGGCAGCAGGGTAATACAAGGAGTTAATGATGGTGGATCGCCGCCATTAACTCCAGGCTTGATCATGGCAGCGTCTATGTGACAGCTGACATGATCAACCCGTAAGTAAAGTGAATAAAACACAGACACCGAAAAATCCTTTATTTTAAATAAAACAAACAAGCCTCGTTCACCCTTTTATTAACCCCCCCCCAAACAAAGCTCCAGCGTAATCCACTGGTCCTGCGCTGCTCACATCCAGCCGCGACTGACACACAGCGCTGAATGCAGCCTCGCAGCGAGACAGCAGAGGTAATTACCGGTCATTTCCCACGGCCGCTAATGTGAACTCACTGCCGACCGTGGGAAATGCAGCGATCTGTCCTCTATCTATCTGTCTATCTATCTATCTATCTATCTATCTATCTATCCCTCTATCTATCTGTCTATCCATCTATCTATCTATCTACCTATCCCTCTATCTATTCTTCTGTCTCTTTATCTATCTACTATCTCAGAATGAAATTACTTTTTTTTTTTTTTTCAATGTGCTTTACTGCATTGAATGCAATAAAGTGCGGCAAAACCGCGGCAATACCGCGAACAATACCGTGGTAAAACCGCAGCAAACCGCATGCGGTTTTCGGGTGCGGTTTGCTGCGGTTTTTTACCGCGGGTGCGGTAATCTTTGAATACCTGCGGAATTTTCTTGAGAAAATTCCATTTTCCAGTGCGCACATAGCCTTAGATTGATTTTCATCCTGTATTCCTCATATTATTGCCACAATTATGCCCTATATTAACTAACAGCTTATTGTAGCTAAAACTACTATATATTCTTACAATTGAAAAAGAAGAAATACTTATACATCAGTTGTTGTAAATCAGTTTTTCACATCATGTTGAGAATCTATTCTGTGTCCACACCTTTACATTGAAAAAATTTTAATACCCCACTGATGTTATATGCACTTCCAAACTTTAATTTTTTGATGAATATTGTGATTATTTTTTAATGATTGTTCAATAAAGATAATTTTTTATTCACATCTTGGAATATGACTGTTTTTCTCTAGATATATTGCATGCCTTGGTGGAGTTTCCATATAAAAATTGCAGTAAAAAATGTTGCTTCGGATGATATTGATTTCATACAGAAACGTAATAACCATCAGGGGAAGGGGGGATTTGTAATCTAAAAAGATTTTTTCCATGTAAAAAATGCATTATTTGTAAAAATATAAAAAATGAAACAAGAAAAAAAGATTTGAAGGGGAAAGAAGAATTTACCATCAAAGATTTACCGTATTTTTCGGACCATAAGACGCACTTTTTTCCCCCCAAATGTTGGGGGAAAGTGGGGGGTGCGTCTTATGGTCTGAATGTGGCTGCGGGGACTGAGGGTGCTGCGGTACAGCGGGTCATCAGGGACACGAGCAGGCTGTAGCAGCCTGCCGTGACCACGTGGACCTGCTCATTTAATATGCACACCCATCCCCGCCCATCATCCCTCAGCACTGAAGCAGGCACTGACAGGTGGGCGGGATGATGGGCGGGGGATAAACAGCCGGCCCGCATGATCACCCCTGGCAACTACGGCCTGGAGTGATCATGTGCGGCTGTATTCACTGCTCCCCGTGCATCATCATCAGCGCGGGGGGCAGTGAATCAGTGTACAGTACTCACCGTTCCCCTGCAGCATCGCTCGTTCTCCCGTCTGTGTCAGCGGCAGCGCCGCTGAGTGGAGCCATCCCCGTTACCTTGCTGTATCGCGATCATCTCCTGTGCCGTCGGCTGGGTGGAGACTAGCGGCGCGCACAGCGATGACGTCATCGCTGTGCGCACGTGTCCACACGCAGCCGCCACCGGCACAGACACAGGAGATGATCAAGATGCAGCAGGGTAAAGGGGGCGGCTCTTCTCAGCGGCGCTGCCGCTGACACAGACGGGAGGACAAGTGATCCTGCAGAAGAACGGGGACGGCACCACTCAGCGGCGCTGCCGCTGACACAGATGTGCAGGGAGTGAGGTGAGTATGAACGTTTATTTTTTTTTATGTGCCACAGGATGCGGCCATACACCAGGATGGGGGTATAATATGAGCAGGATGGGGTCATCTGAGCAGGATGGGGTCATACGAGCAGGATGGGGTCATACGAGCAGGATGGGGTCATACGAGCAGGATGGGGTCATACGAGCAGAATGGGGTCATACGAGCAGGATGGGGTCATACGAGCAGGATGGGGTCATACGAGCAGGATGGGGTCATACCAGCAGGATGGGGTCATACCAGCAGGATGGGGTCATACCAGCAGGATGGGGTCATATCAGCAGGATGGGGTCATACGAGCAGGATGGGGTCATACGAGCAGGATGGGGTCATACGAGCAGGATGGGGTCATACGAGCAGGATGGGGTCATACCAGCAGGATGGGGTCATACCAGCAGGATGGGGTCATATCAGCAGGATGGGGTCATATCAGCAGGATGGGCGCATATGCCATGATGGGTTATATAGCAGGATGCGGCCATATGCCAGTATATAGCAGGATGCGGCCATATGGCAGGATGACGGTATATAGCAGGATGAGGGACATATACTGTATATACAAGGCAGGAGGATCATTACCAGGATGCGGCACCTTAGTAGAGAATTTGGGGACATTACCCCCATAACAGTGTAGGCAGCAGATCCTTGCCCCATAACAGTGTGTCATGACCACATTTTTTGCTTAAAATTTTATTTTCCTCCTCTAAAACCAGGGTGCGTCTTATAGTCCGGTGCGTCTTATAGTCCGAAAAACACGGTAATTACATGTCAAACTAAAGGAGTGATATATTGCATTTAATGTCCTTGTCAGAAAAAGTATATTGGGAAGACACCTATGCAAAAGAATTAGGGAACATATGAGGAATATAAAGAAAAAAATGTAACAAACACCCCCTGTGTAAACATTATTAAAACATGAAGGATCCTTTAGGGCAGTCATGGCGAACCTTTTACAGGCCGAGTGCCCAAACTGTAGCCCTAAACCCAATTTTTTTCCCGAAGTGCCAACCAATCCTATTATGTAAATACCGTATTTTCAGACTATAAGACGCACTGGACCATAAGACGCACCCTGGTTTTAGAGGAGGAAAATAGGAAAAAAAATTTTAAGCAAAAAATGTGGTTGTGACACACGGTTATGGGGCGAGGATCTGCTGCTGACACTATTATGGGGGTAATGTCCCCAAATTCTCTGCTAAGGTACTCAATCCTGGTATATGCCCCCATCCTGCTATATACCCTCATCCTGGAATATGCCCTCATCCTGCTATATACCCCCATCCTGCTATATACCGCCATCCTGCTATATTACCCCATGCTGCTATATTACCCCATGCTGCTATATTACCCCATGCTCCTATATGGCCCCGTGCTCCTATATTGGCCCCATGCTCCTATATGGCCCCATGCTCCTATATGGCCCCATGCTCCTATATGGCCCCATGCTCCTATATGGCCCCATGCTCCTATATGGCCCCGTGCTCCTATATTGGCCCCATGCTCCTATATGGCCCCATGCTCCTATATGGCCCCATGCTCCTATATGGCCCCATGCTCCTATATGGCCCCATGCTCCTATATGGCCCCATGCTCCTATATGGCCCCATGCTCCTATATGGCCCCATGCTTCTATATGGCCCCATGCTCCTATATGGCATGTATCCTGTATCACACAAAAACAATAAACGTTTATACTCCCCTTTCCTCGCTCCATTCAGCATCGCTCCTCCCCCTGTCTGTGGCGGCAGCAGCACCGCTTACCAGCGTGGAGCCATCACCGGTCACTTCCATGCAGCACGTGATCTCCTCCAGTCTGCCGGTCAGCTGACCTGCGTGACTAGCGGCGCACAGCGATGATGTCATCGCTGTGCTCACTGCTTTCTACACAGATCAGCTGACCGGCAGACTGGAGGAGATCGTGGTGCTGCACGGAAGTGTCCGGTGAGTATGCTATACTTATTCACTGCTCCCCGCGCTGATGATGATGCGCGGGGAGCAGTGAATACAGCCGCACATGATCACTTCAGGCTGTAGTTGCCAGAGGTGATCACGGCCGGCTGTTAATTATGCGCGCACCCCCCGCCCATCACCCCGCCCACCTGTCAGTGACGGCTTCAGCGCTGAGAGATGGGCGGGAGAATGGGCGTGCATATGAAATGAGCGGGCCCACGTGGTCACGGCAGGCTGCTACAGCCTGCTCGTGCCCCCGATGGCCCGCTCCACCGCAGCACCCTCATTCCCGGCCGCAGCCCTATAGTCAGACCATAAGACGCACCCCCAACTTTCCCCCAACATTTGGGGGAAAAAAAGTGCGTCTTATGGTCCGAAAAATACGGTAATTGATTGTAACCTTACCTTTGCCGTCTTCTCTTCTCTTCAGCAGGGGGCATCATGCTCATGCTTACCACACATTGAGGCTGAGCCCCTGCCCTTTCCAGACACAACAGTTGGATTGATCCCTCTGGAAAAAATTGCAGCATATTAGACAGAGATTTTAGCATGGAATGCAATCAGATTTCACCCTGTAATCCACATCTACATTTCAAAGTCTGAACATCTTGAAATCCCATAAAGACGTTTGAGTTGCTCCCCTCCCCTTTCATTGTATAGTTTTGTCCCCCTTCCTGGCCACTTCTTGGTAAACCTGTCCCCCATCCTGATATATATTTCCTACATTCTGGTATATTTGTCCACATCATGGCCCCATCCTGGTAAATATACCTCATCCTGGTAAATGTCCTCCATCCTGGTAAATGTACCCCATTCTGGCATGTTCCCCCCAAGCTGGTAAATGTACCCCATCCTGACATATTGCCCATCCTTGTAAATGTTCCCCCATCCTGGCATGTACCCCATTCCTGGTAAATGTCCTCCATCCTGGTAAATGTTCCCAATCCTGGTGAATTTACCCCCATCCAGGTAAACGTCCCCCTTCCTACCATGTACCCCCATCCTGGTAAATGTCCACCTTCCTGGTAAATGTTCCCCTTCCTGGTAAATGTACCCTATCGTGGCATGTTTCCTCCATTCTGGCATGTATGTTTCCTCCATCCTGGCATGCATGCTTTCCCCATCCTGGTATGCATGTTTCCCCATCCTGCCATGCATGTTTCCCCATCCTGCCATGCATGTTTCCTCCATCTTGGCATGTATGTTTTCCCCATCCTGCCATGCATGTTTCCTCCATCCTGGCATATGTTTCCCTAATCTTGGCATGTATGTTTTCCCCATTCTGGCATGCATGTTTCCTCCATCCTTGCATGCATGTTTCCTCCATCCTGGCATGTATATTTTCCTCATCCTGGCATGCATGTTTCCTCCATCCTGGCATGTATGTTTCCTCCATCCTGGCATGCATGTTTCCTCCATCCTGGCATGCATGTTTCATCCATCCTGGCATGTATGTTTTGCCCATCCTGGCATGCATTGTTCCCCATCCTGGCATGCATGTTTCCCCCCCATGCTGGCATGCATGCGTCGTCCCCCCATACTGGCATGTGTGTTCCCTCTCCCCCACCCCATGCTGGCATGTGTGTTCCCCCTCCCCCACCCCATGCTGGCATGAGTGTTTCCCCTCCCCCACCCCATGCTGGCATGTGTGTTCCCCCTCCCCCGCCCCATGCTGGCATGTGTGTTTCCCCTCCCTCACCCCATGCTGGCATGTGTGTTCCCCCTCCCTCAACCCATGCTGGCATGTGTGTTCCCCCTCCCCCACCCCATGCTGGCATGTGTGTTCCCCCTCCCCCACCCCATGCTGGCATGTGTGTTCCCCCTCCCTGACCCCATATGCTGGCATGTGTGTTCCCCCTCCCTCGCCCCATGCTGGCATGTGTGTTCCCCCTCCCTCGCCCCATGCTGGCATGTGTGTTCCCCCTCCCCCACCCCATACTGGCATGTGTGTTCCCCCTCCCCCACCCCATGCTGGCATGTGTGTTCCCCCTCCCCCACGCTGGCATGTGTTCCCCCTTCCCCACGCAGGCATGTGTGTTCCCCTTCCCCCACCCCATGCTGGCATGTGTGTTCCCCCTCCCCCACCCCATGCTGGCATGTGTGTTCCCCCTCCCCGACCCCATGCTGGCATGTGTGGTCCCCCTCCCTCGCCCCATGCTGGCATTTGTGTTCCCCCTCCCCCACCCCATGCTGGCATTTGTGTTCCCCCTCCCCCACCCCATGCTGGCATGTGTTCCCTCTCCCCCATGCTGGCATGTGTGTTCTCCCCCACCCCATGCTGGCGCTGGCCCCCCCATCGCCACCTTGGCACAGCCACACACGAGTTATAAAAAAAACCAAAACATAACACACAACTCACCTTCCTGCACAAGTTCCCCCACTGCGGGCCGCTGAGTCCTCAGTTCCCACGCGGCCAGAAGACGTCATTACGCCGGCGCCACTCGCTGACGCTCCTACGTCTCCTAGGCAACACACCTGCAGCCTGGGGGAGGAGGAGTGTCAGAGCGAGGAGAAATGTCTCCTCCGCTCCAACACAGCTTTGATCTGCCGGCACGACTGCACCAGCAGATCAAAGCGGCAGGATCAGGCGACAGCACGCGTGCCTACAGAATGGGTTCTGCGTGCCCCTGGTGGCACGTGTGCCATAAGTTCGCCATAACTGCTTTAGGGGATCAAAAGTTGGGGTACACAGAAAGAAGTGAAAGATTGGAGGGGAGGTGATTTTATCAAAAAAAAATGTCCAGAGCAGAGAGTCAATGGATTTTTGAAATGAATACACTAAAACCCAATTGACTCAATAATGACTGAGTTCTTTGCCTTTAATTAGCTGTACTGCTTCTTGGGATATGTCACCTATTCAACTCTATTTAATCTTATATCGTTTTTTAGGACGCAGCTAGATTTTTAACATTTAAAAGTAATAAAAAAAAAAAAAAAAAAAAAAATTCTTTCGGGGGGAGTCCTCTGAAGAATTTCAGGGATTCCTTATAGTTGATAAATAAACAACAAAGAACTGCCGAGTTTCCAAAGGTTTTCGTAAAATAAGAAATAGAGAATATCACAAAAAAACAAACAAACAAAAACCCTTTTTTCATATATTTATTGCACAGGCATATATATATATATATATATATATATATATATATATATATATATATATATATATATATATATATATATATATATATATATATATATATATATATATATATATGTATATTTTTTTTTTGTACACTTTTTATTTCACAAGTTTCTTTATTGCACAAATGTTTACCACTTTCCCTAAAAGGAAAATTACCTAACTATATGCTAATTGGCTGACATTTTTAACTCATTGCTTTAAATATTTTTTTTATATGCATTTTTATATGTATCTTCATTAATATTATTATTATTTATTATTATAGCGCCATTTATTCCATGGCGCTTTACAAGTGAAAGAGGGTATACGTACAACAATCATTAACAGTACAGAACAGATTGGTACAGGAGGAGAGAGGACCCTGCCCGTGAGGGCTCACAGTCTACAGGAAATGGGTGATGGTACAATAGGTGAGGACAATTAATATGGTTTTTTCACGTCTAACCAATACCTACCATTTTAAATCGGGACTATGGGCTACAATTAATGAATACTATAAATAGAATTCAATTGATAGCCTGGGCTATCCTTGAGGAAGGGGACTGTTATTGCCCCCGAAACGTGGGTCGGATTCAGCCCAGCAAACATTTTCTAGCTACCTGTGGTGGAGGCTTAACTGTCTGACTCATCCAGGATTTCAACTTGATCCAGCGGGTGGACGCCCAAGACAACTTCTGCATCAGTGTCCTGGGAGGATCTGTAACCCTGTAGTCTAACTATTCTCTGTCCACATGGAGCGGAGCCCTGATCTGGTATAAGCGTTGATGAAAATATTGCTTCCATATTTCAGGAGCGCTCACAGCGCAGACCTGGTATAACCTTGATGAAACCGTTACTCCAAAGCATCAGAAGTATATATAGCGGAGGTCTGGTATAATCCTCCTTGGAACTACCACTTCCAGCATCAGGAGTTTATACAGCGCAGAGACCACACAGTTACTGGAGATCTCAAATCGGTGGCCGTTGATCAGGTAACCTGCACCGGGCAAACACACTGGGAGTGCGGGGAGATCTACACACGCCGAGGAGACCATAACCCATGTGGAGCGCAAGTATTTAAAAGGAATTTTAAAAAAACCTTTTATCTGAACATCACTGAATGTGACTACTCATCAAATATTTTTATGAATTTATGCTGCTCTTAATATCAGAGGGACGTTTATTTATATATTCAATTTTTAAATACCTTATATATTTATCCTGTGGACTAAGCCTCTATTTCTGGATATTCCTATATTAATTGGGATATAGAGGACAATTTTTTTCATTTCCTCAATTTTTTATTTAAGGTGGTAGCCGCCGGCCGGGGCTCCACTTTTTAGAGTGTAGGCTTTGTAACTGTGCAATATATGTGTATTGTATTTGTCGTATTGCAACCTTATAATCCTATTTTTAAACAGTAAACTAAATACCCATTTTCAAGTTGTAATAAAACAAAAAAAAAAATGTAAACAAAAATACGCTCATATGTATTTTAGAAACTATTTTCCCAACAGATCTCTGCAGGATCTGTTCCCATGGATGATTATAGGACATGTGAACAAAGCCTTAGGCTATGTGCGCAAGTTGCGTATTTACATGCAGTTACGCTGTGATTTGCACCGCAGCATAACTGCATGCGTCCTGCGTCCCCAGCATAATCTATGAAGATTATGTAGGAGCCGTGCGCACGTGGCGTATTAGAGCGCAGTGCATCGGCTGCTGCCAGAAGCGCGCGTTCTAAGAAGTGACATGTCACTTCTTTTGTGCGTATTGGTTGTAATGTCGGTCTCTCTCTATGTCTGTCTGTCTGTCGGTCCCTCTCTCTGTCGGTGTATCCCTCTCCCCCCTCTCTCATACTCACCGATCAGCTGCACGGCTGTCACTGCTCCGGCGGCTTCTCCTGCTTTTGAAAATGCCGGCCGCCCATTATTAAATCTCGTATTCCTTGCTTCCCCCGCCCACCGGCGCCTATGATTGGTTGCAGTCAGACACACCCCCATGCTGAGTGACAGCTGTCTCACTGCAACCAATCACAGCCGCCGGTGGGCGGGTCTATGTAGTGCAGTAAAATAAATAAATAAATAAATAAATAATAATAAAAAAAAAGGCGTGCGGTCACCCCCAATTCTGATACCAGCCAGGGTAAAGCCACACGGCTGAAGGCTGGTATTCTCAGGATGGGGAGCCCCACGTTATGAGGCGCCCCCCCCAGCCTAAAAATATCAGCCAGCAGCCGCCCGGAATTGCCGCATGGATTAGATGCGACAGTCCTGGGACTGTACCCGGCTCATCCAGAACTGCCCTGGTGCGGTGGCAATCTGGGTAATAAGGAGTTAATGGCAGCCCATAGCTGCCACTAAGTCCTAGTTAATCGTTGCAGGCGTCTATGAGACACCCCCAATGATTAACCTGGTGAAAGTAAATAAACACATACACCCAAAAAATCCTTTATTTGAAATAAAACACAAAAACCACCCTCTTTCGCCACTTTATTAAAATCCCCAAACACACCTCCAGGTCCGGCGTAATCCACGAGGTCCCGCGACACATCCAGCTCTGCTACATGAAGCTGACAGGAGCGGCAGTAGAACACCGCCGCTCCTGTCCGCTACACGCAGCAACTGAAGTGAATTGCGCTGTCAGCGGGGACGTCACTGAGGTAATGCCTGTATGTGCGGTGATGATGAGGTCTGTAGTGTCGGGATGTGTGCGGGGATGTCGGCAGTAATGTCGGGATGTGTGCGGGGATGTAGGCGGTAATGTCAGGATGTGTGCGGGGATGTGTGCAGTAATGTCGGGATGTGTGCGGGGATGTCGGCGGTAATGTCGGGATGTGTGCGGGGATGTCGGCGGTGATGTCAGGATGTGTGCGGGGATGTAGGCGGTAATGTCAGGATGTGTGCGGGGATGTGTGCAGTAATGTCGGGATGTGTGCGGGGATGTCGGCGGTAATGTCGGGATGTGTGCGGGGATCTAGGCGGTAATGTCGGGATGTGGGCGGGGATGTCGGCGGTAATGTCGGGATGTGGGCGGTAATGTCGGGATGTGGGCGGTAATGTCGGGATGTGGGCGGTAATGTCGGGATGTGGGCGGTAATGTCGGGATGTGGGCGGGGATGTCGGGATGTGTGCGGGGATGTCGGGATGTGTGCGGGGATGTCGGGATGTGTGAGGGGATGTCGGGATGTGTGAGGGGATGTCGGGATGTGTGAGGGGATGTCGGGATGTGTGAGGGGATGTCGGGATGTGTGAGGGGATGTCGGGATGTGTGCGGGGATGTCGGGATGTGTGCGGGGATGTCGGGATGTGTGCGGGAATGTCGGGATGTGTGCGGGAATGTCGGGATGTGTGCGGGAATGTCGGGATGTGTGCGGGAATGTCGGGATGTGTGCGGGAATGTCGGGATGTGTGCGGGAATGTCGGGATGTGTGCGGGAATGTCGGGATGTGTGTGGGGACGTCTCTCAGGTTACCCGCGGTCTCGGGTGGAGGACTCGAGCTGGCCGCGGGTAACCTGAGTGACGGCACCGGTGATCGCGTGGCTCACTGCAGTCACTCAGATTAGCGGTCACCGGTGAGTCCGTCACCTGTGACCGCAAATCAAGCGGCGGCACACGCACACAGCCGCGCGATCACAATGAAGTCGGGTGAAGTTCACCCGAGTTCATTCTGATCGCGTGGCTGTCTCCCGCAGCCAGCCATGTGCTCTTTTTGACATTCCGGTCCCAGTCGGCTCTGCTGCAAGTCTATGGGGATGCAGCAGAGCCGAGTGGGACGGCACTGTCAAAAATGTGCGCTCTGGATGCTTTTCCCACTCTGTCTATGGCAGAGCAAGCATCCAGAACGCATGAATACTGCAGGAATGTACGCACGTTGCGTTCTGCCGAATGCTTTTCGGCTGCGTTCTGAGATGCACATGCAGTGACTATTTACGCTGCGTAAAAGAACGCAACGTGCGCACATAGACTTATTCTGAATTTCTTCCTCTCCTGGCTTTACAATGCTTTACTAACATGTGTGCCTAGAAAGCTCTTTTAGTGTTTTTATTACTGTGACATAGATATCAAACCTCTGTAAGCTGGCACCTAATAATCACTATGTGTCTGAGGCATCCCATAATTCAATTAAATCTTCACATTTGATAATGATGACTTTGTAAAACAGAGGATCAGTATACATATTAAAAATGCCTGAGTCTCAGCACTGGAGGAAATAACTTATTGAGAAGGCTGACGTCAGACAAAATAGATGTTTAACAGTAAAGAGAAACGGCAGTAAGTAATCAGATAATCAGACAAAAAGCCATCTGGGCTCCAAGAAGAAGTAGAGGGCACATGGCTTCTCCAAGGGCATGTGAGATACCTCATGGATGCACAAACTGTTTAGGAAGTTGAATGAACTCTACTGTTTACCTGTAACAAGAGGACTTATCACTTCTGTAATGGAAATTCCCATCTTACATTTATTTCCAGCCTTCATCCCTTCTGTTGTTATAAATCAGCGATTGAAGTCTTGGTTAAATATAGAACTGCAACAGAGCAGCTCATAACTTTAGAAATAAGTGCTTGGAAAAGAACCTTTAGATACCAATCACTGGCACATGAAAACATGGTGAAGATCCACCAACAAATAAGACCACACTCATTTATTGGCTGGTCACATCTTTTATGAGCGTCTAAAAATCTTCACTACCCATAGCACATCCTAAAATGTACATAGGGATGTGCTACTGCCAATAATGTAAACTGTATTGGGCAAAACAATTGTATTCATGACTGTTCGGGTTCTTTTAATCGGGTCTTTGAAGCAAGCCGTGTTGACTTATATATTCGCTAATTGTTGCCTTGACAGCCTCAAACACCATGTCTTGGATTTTCTATATGGGCTGCAGTTATGTGGTGCGCGATCAGGAAGAGATCAAGATGCAGGAAGATTTCAGGTGATGTCAGTGCCGACTCCTGGATTGGTATGCAAATCAAAAAGCTCCATGGAACCTTTGTTAGGAGTCTCGACACGGAAAACAGCCAGATATCCTTCCAGGAAGGACTTAGCCAAGAAGTGGCTCTTTTTAGGCGACCACCATAACCACCATATTAAGTGGCCCTCCTAACAGAGGCTCCATGGACCTTTTTGATTTGCATACTTCCCAGGGGGCAATGCACCTAGGATTTCACTGAGTTGAGCGCCTTCGCTTGCTGCCGGCAGTGTTTTCTCTGGCTGGTCTCCCCAAGATCAGTGATTGTTCCCCAATCCAGGAGTGAAAACAATGAAACCAGAAGCCGTATCCAGGAATGAAGCGGACGCCTGCACAGTGAATATATATGAATGGAGTCCTACCATTGGTCCTTAGTTGCTTGGATATTGCGATGCCCTCATATAATTGGTAGGAAATGACACTCCATTTTTGTGATTGGCCCTTTGGTTGCATGGAAAGTGTGATGTATTTGTACGATTGGTCAGCTTTGATACACTAGGCTTTGCACCTTTGGATTTAATATATGTTAATCTGCAATTTTTAGGTATCTATTTGTATTATATATATGGCAATTTATTGTTGTTACATATATACATGCTGTTTCACTATTACACCTGCTGTTTATACTATATTAATATACTGGAGGGGAGGTGATGGGAGGAGACTGTTTTGATTGGTTCTCTGTGGATTAAAGAAGCTGTTTGTACCTTTTTCACCTACTTTGGGATGCTGACAATTTCTCTTCTATGTCTATTGCAAATGGACTCCTTGTATTTTCTGACGCTGCGTCTGACTATGTTTAGGGCTTCATTGCCCGTCAGGAGTGTACTGATTAATGTGCTGCGAGCCCTCTTGTACTATTAGTCAGACAGGCGGGTCCCCTGTAGCTTCTCCCCAACCACTGACAGTGACTGACTGGTCTATGAGTACATGGGCATATAATTTTGGGAAGCCTTGTAACCAAAATAAAAGACACTGACTTTGCAACCTTTTTGCTTTGTTCTTTTGGAGTGCCAGGTTATTCTTTATATACATGTGCATATAGGCAGAGACCTGTCCGTCACTGTCAGCAGAAGGCGAGAAGATGTCAAGGACCGGCCTATCTAGTCTTCAGTGCGGCTTGGTCCCTGGCTCACTATTAAAATACATTTTTCTCTGAAATGCTGAAGCATTTCAGAGTCATATATATCTCGCCGAGATCTTAGAAACAAGTGGGTAATACATGCTGGCCATGGTTTGGGCAGCATGTATCAACTGCCAGGTTGCCTTTAAAAAAAAACAAAAACTTTTTTTGTCATATTGTAAAAGCCTTAGCGTTCTCATTTGTCTATATAGAGCTGTATGTGGGCTTGCTTTTTACGGAAAGAGACGTAGATTTTATTTTTACCACTTTTTTATGAGGAAAGATAAACAAAAACAGCAATTCTGCCAAAGTTTTTCCTATATTTTCTTTGGCATTTACTGTGTACAAAAAATAATAAGGTATCTTTAGGATTTGTGCACACACTGAGTTTTTGGCGCAGAAATGTTCTGCACCAAAATCTGCATCTTGTGGCAAAAAAATGCACCAAAAAATGATGCGATTTCGCTGCTTTTTTTTTTGACATGCATTTTGCATGAAAAAATAAATTGTTGGAAGGGCTGAAAAACATAGGGACAAATGCACCAAGAATTGACACGCTGCAGTTTTTTTTCCTGAACCAATTCTGCAAGGAAAAAAAAAAAAAAGCAACGCGCGCACAGCACTTCAGAATTCTCACTGACTTTGCTGGCATAAGGATAGACATGGGTTTTTGTGACAAAACTGCACCAGAAAAAATGCATCAAATGCCCATTAAAAAAATAAAAAATACAACTTTATAGTACAGGTCATTATCAACACTATGATGCAAAATGTGTTGTTTTCTGTGGGTGGATTATATATATATATATATATATATATATATACATACATACACACACACCATTTCTTTATATTAAGGCTGGGGTTTAGGTTTATTTTACAATAGCTATCACTCTGACGAGGGAACATGGACCTGTGATTCTTTGACCGCACTGATAATACACTGTAGCACTTATTGTATATTCTGCAGTACATGACCTTCATGGTAAGTCTTAAACTTGAAGTTAGCTATTCAAGCCCTGCCCCTGGTGGGATCTGATTGATTAAGGAGCATAATACCATTGTCAGACCTCTGCTTTGCCATACCAACATTGGCATACTACGATTGCCCTGTAGGGGTACTGCTGTGACAGGGAGCAATTTCCCTTTGTCAGATTCCTCACATGCCACGGTTTCTACTGACAGTGGCATATGAGGGGTTAAGGTGCTGAGATTGGCACTGTGTCCAGTCTTGGCATATGAGGCAGTAGCCTGGGTGTGTATGACATCTTGCTCTTGCTGCGGATGGCACAGACACAACTCCCAGGCCTGTGCCATTTCTCTGACTTATTTGTATGCCAGATTGCAAGCTTGATGAACAGTTGTACAATTTTGTGAGAAGGACTTAAAAGGGGACTAAGGTTGCGTGCCATGATCAGGATTCACAGCGTTTTGTGGATGCAGTATGTGATCGCTGCGTCCAAAACGCTGCAATGTACAGTACAAGCACAGTGAATGGCATTTATAGAAATCCCATACCAACTGCGATTGTTTTGCCCCCTTCCCGATCCGCAGCATGTCAATTTATTGCTGCGGAGCAGCGAATGTTCTCCACAGGGAGAACAAATAGAATAACCACAGCGGACCGAACCTTGATTGTGGGCACAGGCAGCTACAGTCTCCTGCAGAGAGCAGTCACAACCCCGAAGGAGATGACACAGACCGCGTGGGCACGTCGCCTAGCATAAGCATTACATAAAAGGAGATTAAGTGTAGATAAAATGTGAAAACTCATTCTTACATTATAAAAACTAAACAGGCACCAAAAACAAAATGCAGAACTTAAAGGGGTTGTCCAGGCTTGGACTTCAAGTCTGCAGTCAATCTATGTGACTGCAGACTTGTGAATCCTCACAGCACGCACAGTGCAGACGGTCAGGAATCTCCAGTGCTAGGAGTGGGTGGTCACGTGACTGCAAACATGCGATTAATATACTTCCGGACACATTCTAACTAGATGGATCCATCCTCGCTCAATTAATATACTGAGCGAGGACACACACATCTAGTCAGCATGTGATTGTATGTATGCAATGACTACAGACTTTAACCCCAAGCCTGGACACCCCCTTTGAGGAGACCCAAGTACAATGCTACTAATGATTCATCACAATCTACTAACGTATGCTAAATTGCTACTTTATAACATATACAGTGGGAAAAACAAGAATTTAATACAGCGCAGATTTTGCAAATTTTCCTACCTACAAAGATTGTAATTTTTATTGTAGGTACACTTCAACTGTGACAAATAGAAATCCCCCTAATCCAGAACATCACATTGTATGATTTTTAAATAATTAATTTGTATTTTATTGCATGAAACAAGCATTTGCTCTCCTACCAACCAGCAAGAATTCTGACTCTCACAGACCTGTTATTTTTTCTTTAAGAAGCCCTCCTACCCTGCACTCATTACTTGTATTAATTGCACCTGTTTGAACTTGTTACCTGTATAAAAGACACCTGTCCATACTTACTCAATCACACTCCAACCTCTCCACTATGGCCAAGACCAAAGAGTTGTCTAAGGACACCAGGGACAAAATTGTAGACCTACACAAGATTGGGATGGGCTACTGGACAATAGGCAAGCAGATTGGCTAGAAGGCAATAACTGTTGGCACAATTATTAGAAAATGGAAGAAACACAAAATGACTATCATTCTTACTCCGTCTGAGGCTCTATGCAAGATCTCTCCTCGCAGGGTAAAGAGGATTGCGATAAAGGTCAGGAATCAAACCAGAACTACACGGGAGGACATGGTCAATCACCTGAAGAGAGCGGGGACCACAGTCTCAAAGATTACTGTTAGTAATACACCAAGCTGTCATGGATTAAAATCCTGCAGGGCACGCAAGGTCCTCCTGCTCAAGCTAGCACATGTTCAGAGCTGTTTGAAGTTCACCAATGATCATCTGGATGATCCAAAGGAGGCATGGGAGAAGGTCACGTGGTCAGATGAGAACAAAATGAAAATTTTTGGTATCAACTCCACTCGCTGTGTTTGGAGGAAGAAGGATGAAGACAACTCCAAGAACACCTCTCCAAACATGAAGCATGGGGGTAGAAACATCATACTTTGGGGGTGCTTTTCTGCAAAAGGGACAAGACGACTGCACCGTATTGAAGTGAGGATGGATGGGGTCATGTATCATGAGATTTTGGCCAACAACCTCCTTCCCTCAGTAAGAGCATTGAAGATTTATCAAGAGATTTGTTTTCTAATTATTGTAACTGTACCCCATAAAGAGCCTCAAATTACACCATTCGAAATTACAGTGTTTCCTTATTGAGTTCTAATACTCTTGTAACTGACCAGTTTGTTGCTGGGAAGATCATTTCTGCTGAGGCTCAAATCTGTGTATTAATAAATGTTCCATCCACTTGGTACATTTACCGGCTGTACTTTACTCTGGATAAGTGAGAGCTAGAAGTATAGCGGTCTTCCATTTACAATTATTATATGTGCCACTGCCTAGATGCTCATGTACAACCTTTCTATCATTCTTTTTATGGAGCAGTTGTATATCATGTTTACATTATAGCCTGACATTTGTAATCATAAGGTAGAACAGATGGGTAAGGCTTAGTGTAAAAGCAATGCTCAGATTCCTGCAAATTCTGATAGTCAGGGGAAGTTATTCCTGGTTCAGAAAATAGTGCAGAAGTTTAACTCTTCAGATTCTGCAAAGCACAGATTAGATGGCAATACGATTTGAATTGAGGTTAATGCATTTCAATGTTCAGATCGTTCATTCATTCATTCATTGTAGTACCAGCCAGAACTTTGTGATATTTACAGAAGCTTCAGTATATGACATGTTGCGTTTGTGTCTTTAAGGCCGTGCTCACACGTTGCAGAGATCCGATGTTTTTGGTTTTCTGCCGCTGTCCGTACCTAATTACACAATTCCAATCTTCTCTGATTACACTTTTGCTGCATTTCAAAGGCCTTTTCCCCATTATTTCATGTGTTTTTCGTGTAGTGAAACTGCTTTTTAAGTGTTTTTTTAGTAGAGAAAAGCTTTGATTCTACTCTTAATGTAACTGAAGTTTTTTTCAATGCATTTTTTTTAACTCCACATAGAAGCCTCTAGAGAAAAAAAAAAAGCACCAATACAAAGAGTTCAGCGGCGTCTTTTAATGAAATTACATCCACTTTTCTTGGACATTTAAACACAGCAGAAATTATGTGCAAAAAAAAAAGCAGCAGAAAAAAATCCAGCATTTATGCTACATGTGAGCACAGCTAAATGTCCAAGCAAAGTGGATGTGACGTCCTGAAATCTCTGCCCTCGGAGCATCTAAAGACGCTGCTGAACTGTGCAGCTTTGGTGTTTTTTTTTTAATATCTATGGGCTTCTCAGTGGAGCCTAAAAAAAGATGTAAGCAAAAAAAAAACCGCTATTGTACTTTTAAATGCAGAATCAAAGCATTTCTGTAGTATTAAAATGCATTAAGAACCCGGATTCACATCTGCAACAAACATAAGGGAAAACGCATAAAAAAAACGGAAAAATCAGAGATGTTGTTATTTTGTTATTGTGTTATTGTGTTGAGTGGTGTGGAGACCTGCAGAAAAAAATGCAACATTTATGCTACATGTGAACACGGCCTCAGCGATACATTTTTCTTACATTTTTTATGGGTTTTAATAGAGAAACAATCAATTGAGCCATTTTTTTCCCCATTTACCGATCCCCATAAATAATCTGATTGCTGTGTTGTTTGGATCATTACGATTACAGGGACACCAAATATGTCCATGTTATTTGGTGATTTGTGATATATTATTTTTTTATAAAAGTGCAATCAAAATTAAATTCTATTTTTTTTAGTTTTAGTAATTTTATTAGAAGAAAAAAAATATTTTCCTTTCCCTCAAGAATACAGGACATAGAGATGCTGCTCTGTACAATGGATCCCTATGTCCACTGTAATCTACTGTGTAATCAGAGGCTGCAATGTAGGTACATCTATACAAAATCCTCTCTCTGACATGGGGGGTGAAAAATACAATTATATTTGTGTTTTTTTTTCTTTTCATTTCTGTATAGTAGTTTTATAGGAACAAAAGAATTTGACCTCTTTCTCCACATACATAAGAGATACACTGTGTATATACAGTATATGTAGAGCTCTGGCAATAATTAAGAGACCACTGCAACATTGTCAGTTTTTCTATTTATAGGTATATTTTTGAATAAAGTGTTAATTTTTTTTATTCTATAAACTAGTGACATATCTCACGAGTTTCCAAGCAATAAATTTTGTATTTAGTTTCTGAAAATGAGAAATGGTCAAAATATCAAAAAATGCACATTGCTATCAGACCTCAAATAATGGGTGACCTTATGCCACTCCTGGTGCAAAAATTGTAAGCAGTTCTTCTTTGTTTGATGGCTTGTGACTATCCATCTTCTTCTTGATTACATTCCAGAGGTTTTCAAATGGAGTTCAGGTCTGGAGATTGGGCTGGCCATGATAGGGTTTTGATGTGGTGGTCCTTCATCCACACATTGATTGACCTAGCTGTGTGGCAGGGTGCATTGTCCTGCTGGAAAAAACAGTCCTCAGAGTTGGGGAACATTGCCTGAGCAGAAAGAAGGGACCTTCTGAGGACAGTGAAGGTCCACTTTATCTGAATGGAGTGAGCAAATTGAGGGAGACAGCTCAACTGGGATACATCTGAGGAGAGGTATATGAATCTGAGAGGGTGTACCGTGAAGTAAAACAGTCTGTAACTGTGTTTATCTGCCTTTGAAGCCGAAGAAAGGCTAATGTTATGTCACTTGGTGTGCAGTTTGTGAAGAGTTTTTAATAAACTGCTGAACTTTTAAATGAACTGTGTTAATGTTGCTACCTCTGAAATGCAGCCAGCGAGTAGATAGATAAAACTGCTGCCTGTAGACAAAGTGCTTACAAGCTCATGAGTACTAGTCCAGTCCAGGGAAACCAGAGCACATGAGATTTTTAATTTATGCACTGTTCTTCTTGAGTTAATTTATTCACTGAACTGAGAGGAGGAGCCAGGAAAAAAGCAATGAACAGTGGGACTGCAGCAGTGAGCCCTCAAACTAGGACAGTCCCGCTGAAACCGGGCCGTTTAGCAGGTATGTGTCTAGATATTGCTATAACATCCTTATTATCATGTCACTCCAGTGTTTCCTTGATTCACTCTCAGAACTGAATGTATTTGGTAAAAAGAAGCCGCTTCTAGCATGCTGAATTGCATTGGCTGCTGTTCACAATGCCCAAGACCCCATGCACTACTCATAATTAAGAGCATCTTGGTGCTACGACTGCGCTAGTGGACATGTGTGACCACCAGATCTGGACTATAAGGTGTTAAGAATTAGAATTAAGCAAAAGCACTATTTAGACACAGAATATTATATTTAAAGGAAATTTGTCACCAGGAGGTTGCTACCTAATCTGAGAGAAGCGGGATGTAGAGACAGAGAAACTGATTCCAGTGATGTATCATTATTTCACGCAACTTCTCTTTAAAATACACCATCAAGTGTTCGATTACATAGCATATATTTTTCATTTTTGTAAGATTTTTTTTCCTCTGTAGGCTATTTTTCATTTGTCTTTGATCTTGTGGGTAGAGACTAGCCGCCATTAGGAATTTCTACTGTCATGTCTTTATGTAGTATATGCTCAAAAGCAGCAACAGCAGTATGGAGGATGTTAGGCAGCAGTACAGAGCTGTGCAGCTGTACAGTGACAAGCAAAAGGGTAACAATGTTTTGAACTTTTAATTTCAGGCTCCAAATTTCACCATCCACTACAGCTTTGGGAGACTACTTTTATTGTAGAGATTGATTTTGGCTATTTCACATATACCGTAAATTTGACTTGCAACTAGTGATGAGCGATCCCAATCTGTAAAGATCTGGGATTCTGGGATCGTACAGATCACATAGTGATCATGTACATGATCCCGATCATAAGCTTTCCTGGGAAGCTCGTGTTACAGATCGGGTCCAGATCGGATCCAAGGGCTGTATAAAAAAAAAAAAGCACATTATTAAAAAAACATTATGATCATACTTAAAGGTCCCGCGAGCCATCCTGCAGACTGTCTCCCGGCCGCTTCTGCTGCTGTCAGATCATTGCTGTGCCCCCTGGTAATCACCTCTGACTAAAAGGAACTTTCATGACATCATAGCCATGTGACCAGTCAGGTGTGAATGTTGTATTACCTCATTGGCTACAGACTGGTCACATGACTATGACGTCATCAAAGGTCCTGGTAACTGAACTTTCATTGTCACTGGGCGAGTGTCGCATCACATCACAGCGCACAATTTCCTGACAGGAGCGGGTCATCTGCATGCGTTTCCATGCAACTGATGCGCTCTTGTCCTGAGAGTGTCAGGTGCGGGATGATGCAATGCGAGACGCAAGTGCTATCATACCCTCACTGTCCGCCTGCTTCTCGCTCTGTACAGAGCGATGTAGCAGAGCTTACAATGCTCTCTGCTTCTCACTGTGTATAGACTGTCTGTGCACAGTGATGAAGCAGAGTTGACATTGCTGTCCCTGAGAATACAAAGCTGGTATTATCCCCTTTATTACCCAGCGTGCTACACGGCACCAGGGCTGCTGACGAGCCGGGTAAAGCGCCAGGAAATGGCGCTAAAGGCCCTGTCACACACACAGATAAATCTGTGGCAGATCGGTGGTTGCAGTGAAATTGTGGACAATAAGTGCCAGGTTTGTGGCTGTGTACAAATGGAACAATATGTCCATGATTTCACTGCAACCACAGATCTGCCAAAGATTTATCTCTGTGTGTGACAAAGCCTTTAGAAACAATGTGCCATTTCCATGGGCGGCTGGGGGCTGCCGAGAATCCCAGCCCCAGCTGCCTGGCTTTACCTGACTGGCGAACAAAATACGGAAGGAGCCCACACATTTTTTTTTTCATTATTTTTTTTAATATATATAATATATATATATCTAATATATAAAGCTGAATGTGTGTATGTGTGTATGTATGTATGTCTGGGATTGGCATCCGCACCGTCGCAGCTACAGCCACAAAATTTTGCACACTCACACTTCTGGACCCCGAGAGCGTCATAGGCTATGTTTTGAGGGGAAATTTTAACTCCGCTCTTTACAGTTATTCACCAAAAAACCTGCCTCCATTAAAGCGAATGGAGCTGGGAGCCACAGTGCAGCCAGAACTTCAGAAGAATGCGCGGCCACGCCCTTATATGGAATGTTGGCGAGTCACAATGCAGCAAGGGAAAGAGACAGACAGGGAAAGAGAGGGAAAGAGACAGACAGGGAAAGAGAGGGAAAGAGACAGACAGGGAAAGTGACAGAGATCGATAGACAGACAGCGAAATAGACAGAGACAGTCAGAGACAGACAGACAAAGAGATTGAGAGAGAGACAGAGAGATATATACAGAGGGGATGACAGACAGAGAATGGGAGAGAAACAGAGAAACAGTTACTATCCCGGGCAGCGCCGGGTGCAATGTTGTGAGGCGAAATTTTAACCCCGCGCGTTCCAATTTACCAATTTTGCCCTTATCTACATTATGGGGAAAAAGTGAAACGAAAAGTGTTGGAGGCAAATTGACAGCTGCCAGATGTGAACAAAGGGGACTTAAAGAATGAGAGCGATGGCGCCAAAGAGTATATACCGTACAGTTGCTAAGGTGGGGCCCCGACATGGGACACTCACCACACTCGGGGATATGAACACACACACAAAATGCGCCACACACTACCACGTGCTTGAACACATATACCACCCTCAGCACACATTTCACCACATATACACCAACCTCGCCACATAATCCCCCTAAAACACACACGTCTGGTATTATCCTTCAAAAATAAAAATCTGATTAATAAGCAGCCAAACTACAAGAACAACAAATGTACCATATAGGAAATACGGCAGCTGTCAGTCACATGACCTGTCTATTATGTGTATGTGTGAGCTAATATATACTGTCAGGGGGAGGGCTTTCTGTTGCCTGGAGATTTATCAGGCTGCCAATAGCAACCAATCACAGCTTAGCTTCTATTTTGCTACAGTTAATTAATCTGAGCTCTGATTGGTTAATATAGGAAACAATTTAATAATTACATTTCTATCTATTTGTTTTGTGGTTTTTGTGTGCAGAATACATTTTTGTTAATACATTCTATTTTGTTAACAGCAGTTACTAACCCGGGCGCAGCCGGGTAGTACAGCTAGTTATATATATATATATATATTATATATATATACACACACACAGTGCCTACAAGTAGTATTCAACCCCCTGCAGATTTAGCAGGTTTACACATTCGGAATTAACTTGGCATTGTGACATTTGGACTGTAGATCATCCTGGAAGTGTGAAATGCACTGCAGCAAAAAAGAATGTTATTTCTTTTTTTATTTTTTTTTTTTAAATTGTGAAAAGTTTATTCAGAGGGTCATTTATTATTCAACCCCTCAAACCACCAGAATTCTGTTTGGTTCCCCTAAAGTATTAAGAAGTATTTCAGGCACAAAGAACAATGAGCTTCACATGTTTGGATTAATTATCTCTTTTTCCAGCCTTTTCTGACTAATTAAGACCCTCCCCAAACTTGTGAACAGCACTCATACTTGGTCAACATGGGAAAGACAAAGGAGTATTCCAAGGCCATCAGAGACAAGATCGTGGAGGGTCACAAGGCTGGCAAGGGGTACAAAACCCTTTCCAAGGAGTTGGGCCTACCTGTCTCCACTGTTGGAAGCATCATCCGGAAGTGGAAGGCTTATGGAACTACTGTTAGCCTTCCACGGCCTGGACAGCCTTTCAAAGTTTCCACCCGTGCCGAGGCCAGACTTGTCCGAAGAGTCAAGGCTAACCCAAGGACAACAAGGAAGGAGCTCCGGGAAGATCTCATGGCAGTGGGGACATTGGTTTCAGTCAATACCATAAGTAACGTACTCCACCGCAATGGTCTCCTTTCCAGACGAGCCCGTAAGGTACCTTTACTTTCAAAGCGTCATGTCAAGGCTCGTCTACAGTTTGCTCATGATCACTTGGAGGACTCTGAGACAGACTGGTTCAAGGTTCTCTGGTCTGATGAGACCAAGATCGAGATCTTTGGTGCCAACCACACACGTGACGTTTGGAGACTGGATGGCACTGCATACGACCCCAAGAATACCATCCCTACAGTCAAGCATGGTGGTGGCAGCATCATGCTGTGGGGCTGTTTCTCAGCCAAGGGGCCTGGCCATCTGGTCCGCATCCATGGGAAGATGGACAGCACGGCCTACCTGGAGATTTTGGCCAAGAACCTCCGCTCCTCCATCAAGGATCTTAAGATGGGTCGTCATTTCATCTTCCAACAAGACAACGACCCAAAGCACACAGCCAAGAAAACCAAGGCCTGGTTCAAGAGGGAAAAAATCAAGGTGTTGCAGTGGCCTAGTCAGTCTCCTGACCTTAACCCAATTAAAAACTTGTGGAACGAGCTCAAAATTAAAGTCCACATGAGACACCCAAAGAACCTAGATAACTTGGAGAAGATCTGCATGGAGTAGTGGGCCAAGATAACTCCAGAGACCTGTGCCGGACTGATCAGGTCTTATAAAAGACGATTATTAGCTGTAATTGCAAACAAGGGTTATTCCACAAAATATTAAACCTAGGGGTTGAATAATAATTGACCCACACTTTTATGTTGAAAATTTATTATAATTTAACTGAGCAACATAACTTGTTGGTTTGTAAGATTTATGCATCTGTTAATAAATCCTGCTCTTGTTTGAAGTTTGCAGGCTCTAACTTATTTGCATCTTATCAAACCTGCTAAATCTGCAGGGGGTTGAATACTACTTGTAGGCACTGTATATATATATAAAAAAAATTAATGGGCTTCCCAGTATTTTGATCGCCAGTCAGGTAAGCCAGGCTGCTGGGGGTGGCAGCCCGTAGCCGTCTGCTTTATCTGCGCTGAGAATCAAAAATACTGCGGAGCGCTGTGTCATTTTTTTAAATTATTTCTTTTTATACAATTGTTTATGGTGTACATTATATATCCATCCATCCATCCTTCCATCTATCCATCCATCTATATACACACAGCTCTGGCTAAATTAAGAGACCACTGCAAAATTTTCAGTTTTTCTGATTTAATTGCTCTTTTATTCTATAAACTAGTATTTTCAGAAAATAAACAAAATGTATTGCTTGGAAATTCGGAGACAAGTCAGAAGTTTATAGAATAAAAGAACAATTTACATTGTACTCAAAAATATACCTATAAAAAGGAAAATCAGAAAAATTTAAAATTTTGATTTTGCAGTGGTCTCTTAATTTTTTTCTCTTAATATATAGTTGTGTAAAAATAATTAATTTAAAAAAATGACATAGCGCTCCGCTTTTTGATTCTCAGCGCAGTTAAAGCGGACGACTATGGGCTGCCACCCCATCTGCCTGGCTTTACCTTAGCTAGCAATCAAAATACAGGAAAGCCCATTTTTTTTTTAGTTATTTAATTAAAAAAAAAAAATAATAAGAAAAAAAAATGCGTGGGTTCCCATTGCATTTTCTTTTGCTAGCTAAGGGTAATGCTACGGGCTACTAACCCCCATTGCTTGGTGTTACCTTCACTGGCAATGGAAAATCCAGGGAAGCCCTTTTTTTTTTTTCGCAAAAAAAACAAAACAACAAAAAAAATGACGGGGGCTTCGCCATATTTATGTATGCTAGCCAGGTACAGCAGGCAGGTACGGGCTGCCCCCAACCCCCAGCTGCCTATTTGTACCCGGCTGAGAACCAAAAATATAGGGAAGCCCTTTTTTTTAATTATTTCATGAAATAATTAAAAAAAAAAAAAAAAAAAAAAAAAAAGACGTGGGCTTCGCCCAATTTTTGTGGTCAGACAGGTACATCTGGGCAGCTAGGGATTGGAATCTGCAGAGCAGGGTAGCCCAAACTGTGTGATGTGATCTTGTCCCGTCTCCACCGATAGGGGCGACGTGGCGTTGACCCATGTGTGCTTACACGAGTCTAACAAGGGTGTTGTAGCCCAACAAAACACGTAACAGGCGGTTTATAGTCCCCTTTCTTACCCATTTGGATGTTTTGGGGGCGTGTCTTTACACTGCAGCGTCTCTCTGAATGAAGCGAAGATGCGGCGGATCATGTGTCTGATCACGTGATGCTGGTTATACCACGTGATGTGGTCCAAGCCTCACTCTCGCACACACAACCCGGAAATGTGGTGCACAGCCGGGTAAATGGAGTCTGAATGACAGAGAGACGCTGAAACACGTGTAACCCACCTGGTACATAGTTACATAGTTACATAGTTACTAAGGTTGAAAAAAGACCTAGGTCCATCTAGTTCAACCTTCCTCCACCAGTTCTACATTTGGTCACTAAGTCATTTATAACCAACAATGTTGTGTGTACTGAGGAAATCATCCAGCCCTTTTTTGAAAGCTGGTATAGTATCTGCCATTACTACCTCTTGTGGTAGGGCATTCCACAGTCTGACTGCTCTAACTGTAAAGAACGATCCTCCTAAAAGAGCGGTGAGTGTTTAATGGCCTTTTTTGATTATGAATTGCACCTGAATGGAAGCTGTCTGGATTGGCTGTGTGGGCCCTGACCATATATTTATAGGTCGTAACCTATGGGGCTAGCGTCTTGCAGCATTTGGTGTATGGACTTTGCAGGTGCCACACCACTTTTGGCCCACTACATCTTTCTTCATGCTTGGTCCCCTGAGGAGTCACTAATTGTGACGAAACGCGTCGGGAGGCATGTGGGGCATCTGTGTACAAGGACATAGGTTCAGATGTGGACCGTCCATGTAAGGACGGGAGTCAAGGGGGTTTAGGGCAAATTATATCAAGCCTGGATTCCAAGCCCCGCTGTGACCCCTCCAATAAGAAATTGCTGTGTAAAGCATCGGAAGATCATCTAAATGGGTGAGATCCTTCCTTACTATTGCTTTGTCTGTGTGTTGAACATTTGGTAAAGGGGTTAAAGTCTCTTTTTGCCGTTGGTATTCTTAGGATTGGTCTATCTAGTATTCCATCCGTATCATATGTTGGTAGTGGGACCACTGTCCATACTAATCTCTTTGAACTACTTTGTATACTGACGGTCGGATTTAAATTGCCCAAACACACACACTTGCTATCCCCTAATGGTTTTTTCCCAAGGGTACCCTGACACGGTGTGGGATAACGTGCCTTTGGTTACCCGCAGGGTGATCCTAAGTGTATTTTTTAATATTGCACATTTTTAATGAATAAGATTAAAAGTTAAGTTTTATATTTATTTCCTCACTGGTGCTATTTACTATTCTAAACTGTGAGTACTGTCCATGTAGAAATACCAACTGGTGGTTCTTTTGCTATTATCCCCCCGCCCCATCCCATAACTGTAAAGTCCAAGATCACTGATCGGACGCAAGATCGTATTATCTCGATCCTGATCTCGACAAAATGATTGGGCGAGTCTCCCCGATTATCAGGGGGATCGCCCATCACTACTTGCAACTATTTAGCACGTGATTAATTATGCAGATTGTCACTAGTCACTGCATTATTACTGTTTTGCACCTAGAAATCAACGTTTTAATTTTTAGTATTTTGTTAGTATTTTGTAAATCGCCTTTGTTTTCAACACTGCCTGAATCCATCTGGGCATGCTCTTGATTGGATTCGAGCAAGTCTCAATTGAAATCTGATCCCAGGTCTTCTCAACATGATCCCGATGTTTGTACATACTGGTCGACTGACTTGGGTATGTATACAGCCTTTTCTTCAACTCTTCCCAAGTGTTTGATTGGGTTGAGGTTTGGGTACTGTGGGGGCCAATCAAGCACCTCTGTTTCATTGTCATTGAACCATTTCTTCAACAATATTGACGTATGCTTTGGGTCATTGTCCTGCTGGAATACTATTTCGTCCTTTTCATACCCATAGTACTCGAGTATATGAATAAACTCATGTAGGGCACATTATTCTGTATCGAGGACTATGTGGGGCCCATTATTCTGTATGGAAAGCTGTGTGGGGCCCATTATTCTGTATAGAGGGCTATGTGTGTCCCATTATTCTGTAAGGAGGGCTATGTGGGGCCCATTATTCTGTATGGAGGGTTATGTGGGTCCCATTCTGTATGGAGGGCTATGTGGGGCCTATTAATCTGTATGGACGACTATGT
This sequence comes from Anomaloglossus baeobatrachus, assembly GCF_048569485.1. Classification (NCBI taxonomy): domain Eukaryota; kingdom Metazoa; phylum Chordata; class Amphibia; order Anura; family Aromobatidae; genus Anomaloglossus; species Anomaloglossus baeobatrachus. The sequence continues at coordinate 138,320,784 of NC_134359.1, forward strand.
GGGCCCCCTTAACTTTGTCTAAGTTTTTAAGTTTGGCCCTCTGTGTATTTGAGTTTGACATCCCTGGCATAGAGGATGCCCCTTTGTCATTGTTGTAGGCCCCAGTGTAAAAAATATTGTACAGATTTCTGTACTGTTCTTTTATATATATTGAACATTGTAAGATCACCCCTAAAGCCTTCATTTACCCAAACTGAATAACCCCAATTTTGATGACCTGTCACACTGCATTCCACCAATTCCTTTAAAGGAAATCTGTCACCAGGTATTTGCTACCTCATATGAAAGCAGCATATTGTAGGAATAGAGATCCTGATTCCAATGAAGTATCACCTAGTTTACTGAGTGCAGAAGTTGAGACAAAATCAGAGTTCTTAGATGTATATATAGCAGAGCTCAGAAAGCTAAGCCCACCCACACCACTGCTCTCTGTATATATTGTTTATTGACAGTTAGCTGCTTATCAGAAAAGGGGGTGTGGTTATATATTATAGCAAAAACCTGCTTAAAGATTCAATTTCACACCTTTGGTAGCTCTTCCCTGCACTCATTCTAGTTTATTTATATCTTTCTTATACAATGAAACCCAAAATTGAATACAGTATTCTAAATGTAGCTTAAAAAGTGACTTGTAAAGAGGGAAAATTATGTTCCGGTCATAAACATCTATGCTTGTACATACATCCCATTATTTTATTTGCCTTGGCAGCAGCCTAGAAATGGTCATGACAGTTGATGATTTCCCCAGGGAGTGTGGGGCGAGTCTGTATTGAAATAAACAATTTTTTTCTGTGTGTTTTTCAACTCTATACCTGCCGAATTGGTAATGGGGATGTTTAATAGACCCCTATCCATTAGTAACTCCTGGGTTTGATACCATCTGTCAGTTCACAGCTGACATCAACCCCAAAAGCATTATCCCGATTTCTACTGCATGAGGGCAATTGTGAAGATCTGGGTAAAGCACCAGAATTGCTGTATCTAAAGGATGTACCACTTCTGGGGCGGCTGCAGGCTGCTATTTTTATGCTAGGAAGAGCAAAATAACCATGGGCCTTGCCAGCCTGATAATACCAGCCCCCAGCTGTCTTCTTTTCCATAGCTAGTAATGAAAAATAGGGGGGACCACAAGCTGTTTTTTTAGATTATTTAAATAAATAATAATAAAAAAAAAAGAAGATGTGGAGGTCCCCTCTATTTTTGATAACTTGAGAAAGTAAAGCAGACAACTGAAGGCTGCAGCGTACAGCTTGCTGCTTTATTTGCACTGTTTAACAAAAACAGAGTGTAGCCCATGTAATTTTTTATTCATTGTTTATAGCAGTGTACAAACATCTTCCTCATGCCAAAAAGCCTATTGATTGGCTGTGCTGCAGCCTCACAACAAACTTTATTAGCATACAAACAGCACCTGAACTCCGAACTTAAACACGGGCTTTTTTGAAAGTTTCATTTCTGTGTTTAAAGAGGGGCTAGAAAGTATAGACTAACAGGGACCCTGAAAGTGGCATAATGGGAGCTGCGGTGGGTTGCTAGGTAAGTATCAAGTATCAAGTTTTATGTTTTTAGTAGTAGCTGTAGGTACCATGTTGAAGAATACACATGCTACTGATATAAGAGAAAAACTATCTAAATATTTACAGTTACCGACATTTGAGAATTTTTGAACTTTCTGTTTTGACCTCAAGCAGGGCAGTTGCCGATACAATTGAAAGCAATGATGAGAGACGGAGCGGCGCGCTCCCTCTCTCATCATTCTCCCCCCTGTGTCTGGAGTGTCGGCGTTCTGACAGGACTGCAGCGGAGTGCGGTGGCGTCACCACCGCGCGCCTGCAGTGAGGTCAGAGTGAGCGACAGCAGTGGACGCGCCGAGGAGACTGGAGCAGCGGGGGAACGGGGAAAAGTCAGTTTGTGCTAGTTACTGTGGCCAGACGACCATGGGGGCTATATACTACATGACGGTGGCTAATGCTATCTGGGTCTGCACTGTCTATATGGGACTGTATACTACATGAGGGTGCCTAATGCTATCTGGCTCTGTACTGTGCTATATATATATATGGCTGTATAAAACATGAAGGTGCCTGATGCTACTGGGTCTGCACTGTGCTATCTAAGGCTGTATACTACATGAGGGTGCCTAATGCTACTGGGTCTGTACTGTGCTAAATATGGCTGTATACTACATGAAGGTGCCTGATGCTACTGGGTCTGTACTGTGCTATATATGGCTGTATACTACATGAAGGTGCCTAATGCTACTGGGTCTGTTCTGTGGTATATATGGCTGTATACTACATGAAGATGCCTATTGCTATCAGGGTCTGCACTGTGGTATATAGGGGCTGTATACTACATGAAGGTGCCTAATGCTACCGGGTCTGTACTGTGCTATACATGGCTGTATACTACATGAAGGTGCCTAATGCTATCTGGTCTGCACTGTGCTATATATGGCTGTATACTACATGAAGGTGCCTAAAGCTATCTGGGTCTGTACTGTGCTATATATGGCTGTATACTACATGAGGGTGCCTAATACTATCTGGGTCTGTACTGTGCTATATATAGCTGTATACTACATTAGGGTGCCTAATGCTATATGGGTCTGCATTGTGCTATATGAGGGCTGAATACTACATGAGGGTGCCTAATGCTTTATGGTTCTGCATTGTGCTACATGGGGACTGCCTAATGTTATATGGGGGTTGCATAGTGCCATATGGGGGCTGTATAATGCCATATCGGGGCTGCATAGTGCGATATAGAGGCCCCACCTCAGAGCTTTTTGTCCCCCCACCCCAGAGCCAACGCCCCTCTCTAGAGCTGTATACCCCCTTTGCTGTATACCCCTTTCCTCAGTAATATGTATCCCCCCCAAACTCTCTTGTGATGTATACAGCAGTGTTAGTGTTCTCTATGTGCGGCCACAGCGTGGCACCAACACATGCCCAGGAGGAGCTGGATGGACACAAGTGGGGAGGTGAATGAAGGCTGTTGCCGACTTCCCAATATTAGAAATATCTGTAATGTGTCTGTGTGCATATATGATCTGTATCTATGTATGTCAGTGTATATGACTGTGTCTAGATTTATGTCTATATATATGTGTGTGTGTTTTTGTGAATTTTTCTTTAAATCTATATGTGTACGTATGCCTGTATGTGTATGTATCTGTGCATGTCTATGTGTGGATGGGGCCCACTGAGACTCTTTCGCCCAGGGCCCACAAAAACCTGGAGCCGGCCCTGACTTCAAGAATAAAAATGCATTTTACCTGCTTGTGGAAGTTTCCTCAAAGGGATAGAGGATTTCTCCATTGTTACAGATCTCACAGATGAATCCTTTCTGACTGCAAAGGCTGCAGCTGTAGACATGAGATGTAGCAAACTTGATCACTTTTGTTAGAAAAGGAGACAACTTGCCTTCTACTACCTACACAAGATAAAAGAGAGGTAGATTTAGACATTTGGATTATATAAAGTGCATGGAGAAGATCCTAATAAATGTACTTGAACAAATACAAGTAAAATATATCTTTGTACCGTGCTAGCCAGTAGAGATAAAAAAAATTGTTTAAAAGAACTGAGAGTCCTCAGTGGTTGAGTAGTCTCGAAAGCTTGCAATTATTACCATCTTTTCAGTTAGCCATTAAAAGGTATCAACCACTGAGGACTCTCAGTTCTTTTAAACAAATTTTTTTATCTTGAACAAATAGAATTTTTTGTTGCAAAAAGCACTGTGAAACATTGAAGAGACAATACACCAGCATTGTCCAATTTAAAATAAATGTGCTACGGTATATAATAAGTCTCTTGTAATGCCTTTGAAGGTATACTCATTCCCCCAAAGATGAGACAGATCTGGAAATAAAATGTTTCAATATTTCAACTATTACAGTCAGGGCTAGATTTACATTTTAGGTCCCTAGAGGTGCATTGTACTGCGCCCATGAAGTAGTCTATTTGTTTTAAATGTTTGCTCATCCTACCAAAATTAAAGGGGCTGTCCAGCCTTGCGGTACAAGTCTGCAGACTTGTGAATCCTCTTAGCGCGTGCTGTCAGGAGTGTGCCAGGGCTGGGAAAGGGTGGTCATTTGACTGCAAATATGCGATTTGTATAAATTTGGCCACATTCAGACTAGACATATCTAGCCTTGCCTCAATTTATTTGAATCAAGTGTGGCTGAACATGTCTAGTCAGCACATGGCTGCATGTATGCAAATCACATACTTGCAGTCACGCTCTTGTCATCTCCCGATGCTGACAACTGAGGAATCCTGACAGCTAGTACTCTGTACACTGTTAGGATCCACAAGTCTGCAGTCATATAGATGAATGGCAGACTTGTCCCTTTTAAGCTGAATAATGTGGGGCATCTAGCACCCACTGATGACTTACTGCACTGAGAGTGCCCGGGTGCTCTCCTCTAACTACTCTAGAATAGTGCCTAAATACCATGCAAATGTGCATTATTTGCATATGAAAGCATCATTTTCTGTTTATTCATTTGTAAGGTTACTACCTTACTGAGCATATAATGAAATCTAGTCAGTCCTGATTACAATGTTACAGGGTCATGATAAATTTAATTAAACAAATACCAACAATTCAATACTATCTGGTTTCTCTAACAGCATTACCAAACTTTAAAGAGTTATCCAAGACTTTCAGAAATAGGCTAAATACAAGAAACTACTACTCGCCAATTTTAACCCCTGACAATTTAATGGCACCTCCCCAGTGGTCCACCTTTGACCTACACAGATGATGAAATGGTCAGAATTTATATGATCACTGTAGTGAAGCAGAGGTCATGAGAATGATGGACGTGACATAGCTACAGGATGGGCAAGGACCACTGATGATGGCGTTTGAGAGATGTGTGAATTAGTAAGTAATGGTTATTTTTGCACAGATTCAAAAATGGTAAAAAGTACTACCTTCATGTTTGTGTTATTACATGAGTGTAATAACAGGACCTGAATTGCAGGAGATAAATTAAAAAAATAATATTTTGCTTCTACCATTAGCTTGTAACGTGGGTCTGTCAAAGGTAGTCTAGCAGCGCTGAAATGGCTACCACATGGACAGACTTGGCACAAGAGACAGACTTGGCCCAGGGGTTGCTTTGACCTTCACCCTTTAATCCTGGTGAAGGGATCTGGACTTAGACAAGGGCCACTGGGTTGGGGCCTTAGAGTCAGCTGCATTAGCCAGGTCAGAAATAGGAAAATGGTGCAGAGAAAAAAAATATAGGGCAGGAGAGTAGTCGAAAAACGAGCCAAGGTCAAAATCAGGAATGATCTCTGGGAATACAGATGAGAGAGGCAATGAAGTCTATGAAAGCTAGTTATAAGGCTAAGTTCACACAGGGCATCTTTTGCTGTGTTTATGAGGTCACAAAGATGCACCAAAATGCATGCATTTCCTTCTCCCAGCAAAGTCTATGAGATTTCGATTTTGCTGTCCACTCTGGGCATCTTTTGTTGGCTGCATCTTCACTGCGTTTTTGAAGATGTAGTATGTCTATTCTTTTTGCGTTTTCCAGCATTTTTGAGCCCTTCCAGTCAATAGATTTGACTTAAAAAACGCATTGGGTAAAACACGGTATAAACGCGTAAAAAAACCCATTTTTTATGCATTTTTGCCACGGTGCGTTTTTTGGGACAAAAACGCTGCATCTCTGTGGTAAAAAAAAAGGTGCTGCGTGTGAACATCCCCTAACTGATAGTGGACAGGAGGACTTCAAGAGATTAAATAGCTTGCAGCCCTCTCAAGGACACAAAACACTGGTAGAATTTAACTATGGATTTCCCAGGCTGGATGAAAGTCCAAGTTCCAAAGGACACAGAACTAGAGTTGTCGCTTCGTGTTGTCTGCAACTACAGTATGGCACAACTCGGTGACAGAAGCAGAGACAAGAAGGGCAGACACCGATACAACAGTCACATAGCTAGGATCCATTTGATAAAAAAAATAAAATCAATACAATTATGATCTATAATTTGTCAATATTTTATATTACTTGTTATATGCAAGCTTTATACAGCTTTATATTATCATATTTTGTTTCAGCTAAAAGAAACCAAGGCAAGATCTGCAGATAGTTAAAATATTATGTAAGGTGTTGTTTTATACATAAGATATACTCACAGAAATGAGATGCCTAGGAAGTTAGAATGGTCATTGAGAACTAATAATTGTTTATGTGTTGCTTCTGAATTAACTCATGTTCATCATTCTGTGGTCAGGGCATGTGTAGAAACTCCATGGTTGCAAGCCACAATTTTGCTTTCAGTACTGCACCCTTTTGCAGTTCAGACACCGCCTCTCATATTCATAGGGGTTCTGTATACCTTTTTATATCTTCTCTGTATCTATCTTTTTTAATTGTAACACTATTCTAAATAAATGTTCCTTTTATTCTAGTCACATGTCATGACTGTATCTTTGGTGGCCTTTCAATATCTGTTTAACATAGGTTAAATAGATGGTATGACAAAGGCTCCATTTAATAAACACTTGGTCTAGAAGTATTTTAACAGTAATAGAATTTTCATAATTTTTCCCTGTTGTAGAGATTCAGGGTTTGTTCACACAGGGCTTTTGGGGTAAGTTTTTGCTGCATTTTTTAGCTGCAGATTTGCCTTAGTTTTATGCAAATCCATGCTAATAAAAAGCTGCTTTTTACAGTCCCAGCAAAGTCTATGAGATTTCTGAACTCTTACACACACACACAAACACACACACAAACACATGCAGATTTTTTTCCTGACTGTTTTGTCAAATAGCTGTGTTTTTGCTGCAGATTTCACACAATGAGCATGTCAATTTTTTGCAGCGTTTTTGCAACGTTTTTTTTCATGAATACAATCCATTTTGTAGAAAAAACGCACCAAAAACGCCACTAGCAAACAGCATAAAAAAGCACCAAAAACGCAGATGACTCAAAGGAGATTTCCTGCCACAAGATCAGGTTTTGGTCAGAAAAAAACTTACCAAAAAAGCCCTGTGTGAACATAGCCTTAAGGCCGCTTTACACGCTACGACATCACTAAAGCGATGTCATTGGGGTCACGGAATTTGTGACGCACATCCGGCCGCTTTAACGATGTCGTTGCGTGTGACACCTATGAGCGATTTTGAATCGTCGCAAAAACGTGCAAAATCGCTAATCGGTGACATCGCTTTGATTGGGTGGCCGCTTAGTGACGTTGCTGTGACGCCGCACGAACCGCCACCTTAGAAAGGAGGCAATTCGCCAGTCACAGCGGCGTCGCTAGGCAGGTAAGTAGTGTGACGGATCCGTGCGATTTTGTGCGCCACGGGCAGCGATTTGCCCGTGACGCACTAATGATGGGGGCGGGTACGCACGCTAGCGATCTCGCTAGCGAGATCGCAGCATGTAAAGCGGCCTTTAGGGTGCTTTCACATCAGCGCTTTTTTGCCGGTCGGCAAAAAAACGCAAACCGCATATGACCGGATCCTGTGGCTTGAATGTGCAATGCATGCATCCGAAATTGTTATTTTACCGGATTCTTCTACTTCTACTTGCGATGGATGCAGCGGGACACAGAATTTATCGTCCAGCACTGAAGTCAGCTGAACTCCTGATCTCACAGCCAGCACACGCTGCGATGGATGCAGGTTAAAAGCATCACCAAGATTACTGGTCTCGTACAGTGTGAAGTTATGGGCACTGTGCCCTTAACTTCACACTGTATGTATACTGACCAGTAATCTGGTATCATGGGCCACTTGTGATATTGCGTAAATATGGTGTATTTACTATGATGGGCACCTACTTTATATGTAATGGCCTATTGATCCTGGGAATGTGTTTTTATAAAGAAGTCCCCTTTATGTCCTGAATAAAATTTGTACTTTTATGCACTATAAAAACTCTTTTTTCCTTGCATTAATATGTTGATGAGTTTGTGCTACAAGTGGGGATTTGGTGTTTTTCACACCCACAAACATCATTGTATGGTTTTACGGAGCATTGTATTTATTGATTACTTGTTCTGCTTTTTTTCTTCAAATTAAAAAATAAAAAAAAAAACAGAAACAACCCCCCCCCCCCGAACACACAACCTTATGGGTAAAAAAGAAATGCATAGGCTCCCGCTGCATTTTCTTTTTCTAACGGTAACCCAAGCAGCTACTGGCTGCTAACCTCCCACTGCCTGGTTTTACCTTCACTGGCAATGGAAAATCCAGGGAAGTCCTTTTTTTATTATTTAGTTTTTTGCCCAAAAACTAAACTAAAAAAAAAAAAAAATAATGGCGTCGGCTTCGCCATATTTTTGTATGCTAGCCAGGTACAGCAGGCAGGTACGGGCTGCCCCCAGCTGCCTATTTGTACCCAGCTGGAAAAAAAACAAAAAAACAACGTGGGCTTCATAAAACTAGGCAGCTGGGGATTAGAATCCGCAGTGCAGGGTGGCACAAGCTTTCTGGGCCCTCCCGCTGCGAATTGCAGTCCGCAGCCACCTCAGAAAATGGCGCTTTCATAGAACTGTCATCTTCTGGAGCTGTATCCAACTCCTACCTGACCCTGGTGGCGGGTGGCATGCTAGGTAATAAGGGGTTAATGCCAGCTGTTTTACCAGCTAGTACTAAGCCCGAGATTGTTACCGTCAGTCTAAGTTTGACTCAGCCATTAAAAATCTCCAATAAAGGATTAAAAAAAAAAAAAAAACATCACACAGAGAAAAAATACTTCATTAGAAATAAATACACAGACACACTTAAGGACTCCATGTTTATTACTCCCTCTCACCCCTCCACAATCCTGGTCTTCTGTCACCATTCTAGCTCTGCTGTATCAGAAAACATGGGGGAGGAACTACTTTCTGGGCATGCTCAGTACAGAAAACAGGATCCTGCGTATTAGAATGCGGTGACTTCCGGTAGAGCAGGATCCGGCTCATTGAACTGCACTGCAGGTACCGCTGCAATACGAAGAATCCGGTGAGATGCAGTATTTTGACCGATGTCAAAAATGCAACAAGTAGCATTTTTGAAACACGGTAAAATACCGCAAAACACCGGATCCAGTGAGTGCCGCACGCAACCGCACGTTACAGCATATTGCCGCAATTCCATTGCAAGTGCATTGAAATGACAACGCATTTGTAAAGCATCCGGTTTTGCGGCAAAAAAGCCATTCATGCCGCATTTGAAAAAAGCCGATGTGAAAGCACCAACTCGCACTGCAGCGGTTTAAGTAGGCACAGGCATTGGCCTTAGGTCCAAACAGGTAAAGTTTATTACAGTATTAAACATCAGTGGACTCCAGACAAAACAAAACAGCATAAAAAGGTATAACAGAAGAAAACACAGTCCATGCAGCAAGTAGGGGCTCAACCATTCCAATCAGCTCTGTAGTTTGTCAGCCTTCAGACAAAACACTGACCAACACAACATAGGTCTTTCACTTCTACTTTCAGACAACTTCCAAGGCAGCTGAGCAGCCTTTAACCCCTTAACGACCGCGGGCAGTAAAGTTATGTCCTAGCGGCTATAGTATTAATCCCCACCTGCTGCTGCGGGCTGCAGGCAGGGATCCGTACACATCTCAGCTGGTTTATACAGTTGACATGTGTGCCTGCTAGGCGTGAGTGGAATTGCTATCCGCCCGTGCCTTTTAACCCCTTAAATGGCGCTGTGAAGATGTGACAGCACCATATTAACACCGATAACGGTAAATCCGTACTCACCGCCAGATGTCAAAAGTCATGTGACATGATCACGTAGATCCGGTAGTTGTCATGGTAGCACAGGGTCATGTGATGGCTCCGGTGCTCACGACTCAGGTCCTGTAAGAAACAGCCGAGTGCTTCTTGTTATAAGAGATGATGATTTCTCCCGGTCTGAGCTGTGCTGCTCTGATCGGGAGAAATGAATGAGCGATTAGACTGCTAATCGTTATAGTCCCCTATGGGTACTAGTAAAATAAAAAAAAAGTTAAACTTTTTTTTAAAAAAAAAATAAAATAACACTAAAAGTTCAAATCACCCCCTTTGAAAATGAAAGGGTTAAAAAAATAAAAAAAATAAACACATTTGGTATCGCCGCGTTCAGAAATGCCCGATCTATGAAAACATAAAATCAATTAATCTGGTCGGTAAACAGCGTAGCGGCAAAAAAAATCCAAATGACAAAATTACATCGCCACAAATTCAGCGCCATTTTGGCTGAAATCTATTACGTACACCATGCCACATTTGAAGATCCCACGACATGCCAAACCTGCAGAAATTCCCCACAAATGAACCCATTCTGAAAACTATACCTCTCAAGGGATTCATCTTGGGGTATATTGTGCTATTTTAACTCTCAGGTGATTCACATAATTGTATAACATTGGGCTGTAAAAATAAAATTTACCACAAAAATGTTGTTTTGGCCCTAAAGTTGCAATTTTAAGAAAAGGGTAATAGTAGAAAATGGACAATGTGTTACACAAACTCTCCTGAGTTCGCCAATACACCATATGTGGTCGAAAAAGTCTTTTGAGGTACAGTGCAATGCTCAGAAGGGAAGGCGCGGGATATTGGAGTTCAGATTATTTGGAATCAATTGGGGGTGCCATATCACATTGGCGGAGCCCTTGACATGCATGAAAAGCAGACCCCCATAAGTGACCCCATTTTACACACCACACCACTTAATGAATTCATCTATGGGTGTAGTTAGCATATTATTGACACCACAGGTGTGCCACAGATTTTTTTTTTTTACCATTGTGCTGTGAGGAAAGAATTTTTTTTCACTAAAATATTGTTTTAGCCCCTAAGTTTTTAAATTTTAGAAGGGCTGAAAAGAAAAAAATGGACACACAGTTTGTTTCATTTGTACTGAGTGTACCAATACCCTCTCTATGTAATTGGGAACTACTTTTGGAGGTACAGTGCAAAGCTAAGAAGGGAAAAAGCGCCATATTAGACTTCAAAATTCGCTGGAATGGTTTGCAGGTACCATGACACATTAGCAGAGCCCCTAAGGTGGCAGAAAAGCAGAAATCCCCCACAAGTGACCCTATTTTACAAACTGCACGCCTCAGTGAACACATCTAGTGATGCAATGAGGATATTGACACCACAGGTGTGTCACAAAATTTTATATTATTCTGTGGTGAAGAACTAATAATTGTATTTTTAACACTAAAATACTGTTTTAGCCCAACGTTTTTATTTTTTATAGGGGAAATGGCTAACAAAGGCCCCATAATGTATTACAAAATTGCTGCTGAATGTGGCATTGCCCCATATAAGATTGTATAGCACTGTTTGGCCACATGGCATGGCTCAGGAGGGAAGAAGCACTATTTGACTTTCACAGTGCAGATATTGCTAGAATAGTTTGTGGACTCAATTGGCAGAGTCCCTGATGTACCTAATCAGTGGAAACACCCATTACATGACCCCTTATTAGAATTTAAACCTCTCCACGGATTAATCTATGGATGTTGTGACTATTTTTATGCTCTGGGCAATTTCCAGAAACAAACAAGCAGTGGAAGTTGCAGAGTGAAAATTGCAAATATGCAATTGCAGTTACCAATACATTGTAGCGCCCAATACATTGCGCCCATCTTGTGCTTCTGGAGCCATGTACCAGTAAAATAAGGGTATATGTGCCTGCTGCAATTTGTGCAAATTTTCTGCACAAAGAAAATGCAACTTGTGGCAGAAAAATACACCAAAAACACGTGTTTTTGGCGCATTTTTTTTTATTTAGTGAATTAAATGGCTGGAAGGGATAAAAAAATGCAGGAAAAACAGAACAATTGGCATGCTGCTTATTTTTTTCTGCACCATAAACTAAAAGGAATATAGAAGCAAAGTGTGCACATCATTTCTGATTTAACTTTGCAGGGATAAGGATAGACATGCAGATTTGGCAAACAAACTGAATGATAAACTGCACCAAAAACTGCACCATGGGCAGTGGGCTCTACTCACTACGTTCATGTCAAACCTGTGCATGCATACTGTGATTTAGGCAAAATGTGGGGCTGAAAAGGGAGGGGGCATTTGGATTTAGGAGCTCAGATTTTGCAATTTTTTTTGTGGGAGCCATGTCGCTTTTCCAGGGCCTTTGTGCTACCAGTAACTTGGACACCCGCACTATCTCTGTTTACAGGTGACAAACCTGAGTGAGAACATGCTTTTTGTGGGTTGACTTGAAGCTTTTATCGGTGGCATTTTGAGGTACAAAACATTTTGGATCAGTTCACATGTATCCGGTGCCCTATGCTGAGCACTTATATCGGAGTAACTATCAAAATATCTGAAACAAGTGATTCACATGAAACCTCTGTGGATCTATTCACTAATGAAGCAGCAGATTTACTCCAGACTCCATTTGGCTCTATATAGTGGTGTCCGACTTTTCAGAGGTGCAGAAAGCTATGGCTGAACGTGCTTTTGTACAAACCTAAAAATAGGGACACCGCTGGATCATAAGCCAGATAGCGTCCACATGTGAGGGCTTATTTTTGCGGCACTAGTTGATGTTTTTACTAGTACCATTTTTGGGCACATAACTTTTTATCGCATTCTATTCAGATGTTTAGTAGGGGGAATGAACATAAAACAGCAATTTAGCAATAGTTTTTTATGTCGTTCTGCGTGTTATAAAAGTGATGACAGCTTTATTCTTCTAGTCAGTATTATTACAGTGATACCAGATTTATATAGTTTGTGTTTTACTGGTTTTGCACAATGAAAACTACTTTATAGAAAAAAAGAATTGTTTTTGCATTGCTATAATCTGAGAGCTATAGCTTCTATGTTTCTGGAGACTTTTGGTGGCTTGCTTTTTCGGGGCCAAGATGATGTTTTCATTTACACCATTTCTACTTACATTCGTATTTTTGATTGTGTTTTATTCCACTTTTTGTATGGTGGTTTTATGAATCTGTCCCCCGACGAAGCACATCTACGCGAAACACGTGTCGGGACGCTGGTACCCCCACGTGTTAACTCGGTACTCCACGGTAACTTGATTTGGGTAAGTGGCTTTACCTCTTTTGGTTTTGACTCAGGAACATAATGCGATTCCTTTTGAGCTTACTATTACTACTGATATAGCACCACTTTTTCCCTGGGCACTATGCCATAATTTACTCATAATTACCTTGTATTGGAGATAAAGGAAATTCCTTTTCTCCTCATTTCATTCCGGGACACGTCGGGTTCCTTCCCCTTCAGCACACTACTACTATGTATAATATATCCTTGAGCACTTTACTTCAATAAATATTTCACAATATTTCTGCTCGTACGGGTATGCTTTTGTTATTTTGCAAAACCAAAAACTCCATTTCTTGTCTTATGGTTTTATGAAAAGGCATATTTTTTCATTAGTTTCTTTTTCTGTTGTTCACTATAGGGGTTAATAGTTTGAAAATTGTATAGGACGGGTTTTTCCAGACATGGAGATACCAAATACGTGTACTTTTTTACTTATTTTTACATAAATATACATATTTATTGGTATACTATTATTTTCATTGTTTTACTTTCATTTGTGATTTTTTGCTATATTTTTACACTTATTTTAGCTTTTTTATTTTAGTCCTTTTTTGGGACTTTAACGTACTCTAATTGCTGATATAATGCATTACAATTTAACAGTATTGCAACACATTATACCAGTCAGTGCTGCTCTGGCAGAAGCCTCTTAGACCATGCTACTGGCATGCTCTAACAGGCTTGCCATAGCTGGCTGATTCGGATGTCATCATGATGACCTAGGGTTGCCATGGCAACAATCAGTCCATCACGATGACGAAATGGGGGCACCGATCGGATGGGAGAATTAGCTTCGTTCATATCCCAGCATCCTAAATGTTGCAATCGATATCAATTGCGGCATTTAGGGGGTTACACAACCAGGGTCAGTGAAGGCATTTGAGGCAAAACATTAAATATGTGATTGAAGTATAGCTTTAATTCAAGGGGGTTTTACAGAATTATTGCATCAATTGTTTCAAAAATACCGGATCTGAACACAGTCCTTCCATTTTTAATGGCTGAAAAGTAATCACGGGATAGATTAAATCATAAGCCATGTAACTGTCTGGTATGACAACTAGCTTCATTATACCATGACAAGTGTTGAATTTGCATTTGCTAGCTTTTCAAAGTAAAACTCTCAATATGTAGTACAAAGAGATGTTAATGTAAGTAAAGGAAGCCATCATTAGGTTGAAAAACAAAACTATTGGAGCAATATCTGGAACAAAAAAACGACTAGTGCATTGTTAACACCCTTACACCCAGGAAACAATAGCACTCCAGCATTTAAGTGTCACCATCCCAGGGAGGATTTTAGAACTTATTCCACCTTTAATGTCCCCTACAATCTGTACAAGTCAACTGAAAAAAACAAACAAACCTAAAAAAAAATTTTTCCATCTGAAAAGATTTTAGAACTAAAATATTGTGGTTGCACAAATATGCACACCTTTAATCTCGTAACTATATCCGCCGCACAGGTATGATTGCACTGGCTCACCTGTGGCGCCAGGGAAACTATCAGAGGGTGTTAGCTATGTATCATAGTTGACAACCTGCAGTATCTCCCATGATTGGTGCTAGCACCGTTCTCGGGAGTTTAACACCTTTGGTGCCCTTGTCAGTAGTGACAGCAGCATCGACAAACTTGTAGACGGAGGGGGCTCCCGCTCTGCTCGCATCACCACAACGAGATTGCAATCGCCTTGTGTCGATGGTCTCCATGGTGAACCAGAGTTGAAAAAAGTCAGCAGGGTCACCCAGGTATGGTGGCCTGTAAGGTCTTGCCTTGAGTAGGACCTGACACACCTGTCTATGTGCCAGTCATTGATTTTATGCCCTGCAATGTAAAAGCATTGCAGAGTATTAGATATGCGATTAGGGCAGGAAAAGTGGTCATAGGGGAGCAATCGTTGCCTTGGCAACCTGAGGTTGTTATGATGATCGCCGTGTAAAAAAGAAAGAGACTAAGTAAAAAAAAATATGTCAAATTTAAAAAATAAATCACAAAATAAAGAGCAAAAAAATTTTTCTACCAATAAATACTTATTTTAAAAAAACAAAACAAAAAAAGTACACATATTTGGTATCACCGCATGCGGAACAATCCAATCTATAAAACTGTAACACTAGTTAAC
Organism: Anomaloglossus baeobatrachus; assembly: GCF_048569485.1. NCBI lineage: Eukaryota > Metazoa > Chordata > Amphibia > Anura > Aromobatidae > Anomaloglossus > Anomaloglossus baeobatrachus. Next base: position 138,335,953 of record NC_134359.1, read on the forward strand.
CCCTTCAGTGATCACTGTAAAAAAAAGTGGTAAAAATTGATACCCATCACCAAAAACAGTGAAATAAAACGCAATAAAAAAGTCACATGTAAATAAAAATGGTATCACTGAAAAAAACATCATCTTGTTCTGTCAAAAACAAGCTGACACACAGCTCAATCAGCGAAAAATTAAAAATGCTATAAGCTCTCAGAATACAGCAATGCAAAAACAATTATTTTTTCTATCAAATAGTTTTTATGTTGTAAAAGCGGCAAAACATAAAAAAAATATAATGTGGTATCACTGTAATCATAGTGACGCGGAGAATAAAGCTGTCATCACTTTTATGACGCGGTGAACGGCGTAAAAAAAATAAATTCCTGAATTGCTGTATCTTTTAGATTCTGCCACATAAAAAGCGGAACAGAAAGCGATAAAAAAAATAAATCATGTGGCCCAAATGGTACCATTAAAAACGCCAACTGATTCTACAAGAAACAAGTCCTCACATGACTCTGTGGGCAGAAAAATAAAAAAAAAATAGCCTTCAAAATATGGTGATGCAAAAAAACTTTATTTTAAAAACCTGGTATCGCTGTAATCGTACTGACCTGAGCATCACTTATACCGCAAGATGAATGGCATAAAAAATTGTAATAAAACCAATTCTTCAACTGCTGTTGTTTTTTTTCATTCTGCCTCGCAAAGATTGCAGTATGGCGCGGCTCACATTTATCCTGCACTCTACGCTGTGCACTTATTTCGGGGTTTACGTGTAAATCTCTGAAAAATTTGATTTATACAAAATTGCGTCATTAGTGAATAGATCAGTCGGAGGTTTCACCTGAATCACGTATTTCAGAGATGTAGATTTAAACCCCAATATAAGTGCTCAGCATAGAGCACAGGATAAATGTAAACTGATCCAAAATGTGCTGTACCAAAATAGTCTCCAAATAGCATTCAACTCAACCTACAAAAATACAAGTCACCACTCAGGTTCATCATCTGTTAATGGGGCCTATGGGGGGGCTTCCATGTTACAGGTAGCACAAATGCTCTGGAAAAGCACTATGCCCACCCCCCCACCCAAATAACAAAAAAAGGAAATCTGTAAACTATGCTCCTAAACCAAATAGCCTCACCAATTCTAAGTGCCACAGTATGCCTAAACCATAGTTAATGTCCACATGTTTCACATTGTTGTAATGAGGAAGCCCACTTAATTTACTAGGAGCGTGTCTACAAAAGCAAGAGCTGAGCAAAATGTACGGGTACTACAAGGGCCAATTTTCAATGAATAATTCTGCAACATTCACTGCATTTGACATCATAGGTGTAATCCAGAGACAAAATCATCACTACACATGTAGATGAATTTGCAGCGGGGTATAAATATCAAAATTTGGTAACTTGAAGGGGTTTCTGCTTTCCTGGTACTTAGTGGTTCTGGTAATAGAGTCCAAAAACTCTTCTAGGAAAATATGTGCTCTAAAAATCAAATGGCACTGCTTCCCTCCCGAGCCCTGTGGTGCAGAAAACAGTACTGTACAGTCACATGTGGGGTATTGACACGTTCAGGAGAAATTGTGTAAGACATTATGGGGTCCCTTTTTACTCATGTTCCTTGTTAAAATTGAAAATCTGGGGTTAAAACTACATTTTAGCTGTAAAAAATGACATTTTTGTGTACTCACCGTAAAATGTCTTTCTTGGAGCCTTTCATTGGGGGACACAGACAGTGGGTATTATGATGTCTCCAGGGAGGCGTGACAGTAGATTGAAAAAGTGTTAGCTCCTCCTCCTACAGCATATACCCTAGCTAGGCAGGAAACTAGCTCAGTTTGGTGTAAAAGCAGTAGGAGAAGAACAACAAAACCACAAGGGTGGGAGCTGTGTCCCCCACTGAAAGGCTCCAAGAAAGACATTTTACGGTGAGTAAACAAAAATATCATTTCATTTCTCGCCTTTTCATTGGGGGACACAGACAGTGGGACGTCCCAAAGCAGTCCCTGGGTGGGAACTGAACTATTAACAGTGTAGAACATCAGACTAAAGCCTGCTTTACACCTTACAATTAGGTGTGCGATCTCGTATGCGATGTGACACGCCCAGGTCGCATATGCGATTGAATGAGATTGCACGTAGGTCGTTCATTTGCTGTCACACGTGCGTTAGTAGTTATGTTAAATTGATCAATTTTGTGTGCGATCCTTTAGATCATGTGTTCTGTGACGTATGCATTGGGCACCTTTTTTTTTTTTTTTAATTTATTGACTTGACAAGCGTGTGTAATGTGTAGGGATGCGTTTTTACTATGTCATCTGCCATTCAGCTCTGCTACATGGCCGCTGACAGCAGACATAGACAGCCATGTAGCAGCGGTGAATGGTAGTTGACAGCAGACACAGACAGAGCCGCACTGTCAGAATGAACTCGGGTGAACCTCACCCGACTTCATTGTCATGCTGCGGCTCTGTCTGTGTCGCGCCCTGATTAGCGGTCACCTGTGAAGGATTCACCGGTGACCGCTAAACTCCTGAGTAACTGAATTGAGCAGCCCTCTCTCATATACTCACCGATCCCCGGCGCTGCACGGCATTCTCACTGCACCGGCAGCTTTCACTGTTTTGAAAAAGCCGGCCGCCCATTAAACAATCTCGTATTCCCTGCTTACCCCACCCACCGGCGCCTATGATTGGTTACAGTGAGACACGCCCCCCACGCTGAGTGACAGATGTCACACTGCACCCAATCACAGCAGCCGGTGGGCGTGCCTATACTGTGTAGTGAAATAAATAATCAAATAATTTAAAAAAACGGCGTGCGGTCCCCCCTAATTTTAAAACCAGCCAGATAAAGCCATACGGCTGAAGGCTGGTATTCTCAGGATGGGGAGCTCCACGTTATGGGGAGCCCCCCAGCCTAACAATATCAGCCAACAGCCGCCCAGAATTGCCGCATACATTATATGCGACAGTTCTGGGACTGTACCTGGCTCTTCCCGATTTGCCCTGGTGCGTTGGCAAATCGGGGTAATAAGGAGTTATTGGCAGCCCATAGCTGCCACTAAATCCTAGATTAATCATGTCAGGCGTCTCCACGAGATACCATCCATGATTAATCTGTAAATTACAGTAAATAAACACACACACCCGAAAAAATCAGCTGAGCTGTCACTGAGGTTACCCGCTGTCACTGGATGCAGCGGTGGATGCAGCGGTGGCCGCGGGTAACCTCAGTGACAGCTCAGCTGATCGCGCGGCTGTCTTCAGTTGCTGTGTGGAGGTGACAGGAGCGGCGGTGTATTCTGCAGCTCCGGTCACCTCCATGCAGCAGCGCTGGAAGCGACGCTGGAGCATCCTGGATTACGCCGGACATGGAGGGCTTTTTGGGGCTGATTAAAGTGGTTAACCAGGGTATATGTTTGTGTTTTTTATTTCTAATAAATGATTTTTTCGGGTGTGTGTGTTTACTGTAATTTACAGATTAATCATGGAAGGTGTCTCATAGACGCTTAACATGATTAATCTAGGACTTATTGGCAGCTATGGGCTGCCAATAACTCCTTATTACCCCAATTTGCCAACGCACCAGAGCAACTCGGGAAGAGCCGGGTACAGTCCCAGAACTGTCGCATATAATGTATGCGGCAATTCTGGGCGGCTGTTGGCTGATATTGTTAGGCTAGGGGGCTCCCCATAACGTGGAGCTCCCCATCCTGAGAATACCAGCCTTCAGTCGTATGGCTTTATCTGGCTGGTTTTAAAATTAGGGGGGAACCGCACGCCGTTTTTTAAATTATTTAATTATTTATTTCACTACACAGTATAGACACGCCCACCGGCTGCTGTGATTGGGTGCAGTGTGACACCTGTCACTCAGCGTGGGGGGCATGTCTCACTGTAACCAATCATAGACGCCGGTGGGCGGGGTAAGCAGGGAATACGAGATTGGCTATTTCAAAACAGTAAAAGCCGCCGGAGCAGTGTGAACACCGTGCAGAGCCGCGCCGGTGATCGGGGATCGGTGAGTATGAGAGAGGGGGTAAGAGGGATAGACTGACATGGACAGAGAGAGAGGGACAGAGATAGTGACCGACTGACAGAGATTAGTGCATGACAGACATTGTGAGGCGCTTCAGAACGCAGCTTTTCAGCTGCGCTCTGAAGCGGACCTTTTTAAACCTGCGGTGCAGAGCGCACACCTGCGCACATAGCCTCAGACATCAAAATCGTATGAGGGATGTCACACGTTTCAATTGACTAGGTTCGTGCAACAAAACGTCCAATATATGAGGAATAAACAACGTGTATGCGATCACCGTATTTGCGTTCAATCTTGATCGCACGTAGGTGTCACACGCAAATACATCACGAACGATGCCGGATGTGCGTCACTTACAACTTGACCCCGACGACGGATTGAAAGATTTATTGAAGCGTGTAAAGCAGGCATAAGAGCTGACTAACAACTGCAACTGCAGTGAACACATATCAACACTGTCAAGAAACCGAGCAGTAGCCACTTATAAATGGGCTACTGCCGCCTGAAGGACTTGTCTTCCAAGAGCAGCATCCGCGGAGGCATGCGTATGCACGCTGTAGAATTTTGTAAACGTGTGCACACTGGACCAGGTAGCGGCCTTGCAAAGTTGGGCCGCCGAAGCCTGATGGCGGATAGCCCAGGAAGCACCCACTGCTCGCGTAGAGTGGGCCCGCACAGATTGAGGGGGAACAGAACCTCGTGCTTTGTATGCCTCACAGATGGCAGTCCTGATCCATCGAGAAATCGTGGATTTAGAAGCCTGGTTGCCCTTTTTGTGTCCTTCTGAGAGGACGAAGAGGGCATTGGACTTGCGCAACGGCGCTGTTCTGGAGATGTAGATCCGCAGAGCCCTAACAAGATCTAGAGTGTGAAGGGCTTTTTCAAAGGAGTGGACCGGGGCCGGACAGAATGACGGCAACACAATGTCTTCGTTCAAGTGGAAAGAAGATACGACCTTCGGAAGAAAGGCAGGGGAAGGTCGAAGGACCACCTTATCGTGATGGAATATCAGGTAAGGTGAGCGACAGGAAGGGGCCGCCAGTTCGGACACTCATCTGATAGAGGTAATGGCGACTAAAAAGGCAACCTTCCAAGAGAGACGTTGAAGAGAGATTTCTCTTAAAGGTTCAAAATGAGATTGCTGAAGAGCTCCGAGAACCAGATTCAGATCCCAGGGATCTAAGGGGTGGCAATAAGGAGGGACCAAATGCGCTACACCTTGAAGAAAGGTACGGACCTGAGGGCGAGAAGCCAGCTGCTTCTGGAAAAAAATTGACAAGGCAGAATCTTGACCTTTAAGGGTACTGAGGGCTAGTCCTGAGTCCAGACTGTCTTGCAGAAAGGCAAGCACATCAGGGATTGAAAAAACAAGGGGCGACCGGTGATGACGGTCACACCAGGAAAGATAGGTTTTCCAGCTCCTGTGATAGATACTGGCGGAGGAGGGCTTCCGAGCATTAAGCATGGTATGATCTACCTTAGAAGAAAGACCTGACTTGGCTAGAATCAAGGAATCAAGAGCCACGCCGTCAAATGCAGCTTTGCTGTATTCTGGTGGAATATTGGACCTTGCGACAGAAGATCCGGGCGGTCGGGGAGACGCCAGGGAGTGTCGCTGAGAAGTTGGAGAAGCTCTGGGTACCAGGCTCTCCTGGGCAAGTCCGGGGCCACGAGGATCACGGGAATTCCCTCCACCTTGATTTTCTTGATTACTCTCGGAATGAGAGGAAACAGAGGGAAGATGTAGGGCAGGCGAAACTGCGACCACGGGAAGTCTAGAGCGCCGGAGCCGAGCGCTAGCGGGTCTCTCGACCGGGATATGAAGGGATGTACCTTGGCGTTCATCCGAGACGCCATGAGGTCCACATCTGGGAGTCCCCAACGAAGAGTGATCTGATGGAACACTTCGTCGTGGAGGGACCATTCCCCTGCCGCTAGACCCTGTCTGCTGAGAAAGTCTGCGGCCCAGTTGTCTACTCCTGGAATATGGACAGCTGAAATAATGGGAATGTGCATCTCTGCCCAAAGAAGATTCCTGGATACTTCTTTCATCGCTGCCCTGCTGCGAGTTCCTCCCTGACGGTTGATGTAAGCCACAGCCGTGGCATTGTCTGACTGGATCCAAACAGGGAGACCCAATAGCAAGGGCTAAAAGTTCTGAAGGGCCAAAAATATGGCTCTGATTTCTAGAACGTTGATGTGAAGGGAGTGTTCGGAGGGAGACCAGCATCCGTGAACAGTGTGGTGGAGAAACACTACTCCCCAGCCTATGAGGCTGGCATCTGTCGTGACTACTTGCCAGTGGACAGGACGGAAGGACTTCCCTTGAGATAGGGATGAAACTTGAGTCCACCAGACGAGGGAGTGGAGCGCAGTCCGAGATAAGCGGACTGACCGGTCTAGAGAAGCTGGATTCTTGTCCCAGAAGGATAAAAGATCCAGTTGTAGAGGGCGCAGATGGACTTGGGCAAAGGACACGGTTTCCATGACTGCCACCATCTTGCCTAACACTCTCATCCCATTCTGAAGGGATGTGTGACGGCGGGAGCGGAGGGATTGGGCGGCCCAGATGAGGGAAGACCTCTCGTCTTCTGGAAGAAAAACCCGGGACTGAGCCGTGTCTATCAGCATACCTAAAAAGGTGATGCGCTGACGAGGAATGAGGGATGACTTGTTGACAGCGTGTCTAAGCATATCTGCATGCTTTCTGAGCAAACTTGAGGAGAGCTCCCCTTGACAAGTAGGTCCTCCAAATAGGGAACGACCAGAACGCCTCTGGAGTGCAAAATGGACATGACGGCCGCCATGACCTTTGTGAAGACCCGAGGTGCAGTGGCCAGTCCAAAGGGGAGGGCCCTGATGACGGTGTCCTAGGGCAAAACGAAGGAACCGTTGATGGGATACACATATGGGAATGTGTTATAAGCATCTTGAACATCTATGGAGGCTAGGAATTCTTCCGGTTCCATGGCGGCTAGTACTGCTCTCAATGACTCCATTCGGAAGGTCCGAATACGTACGGATCTGTTCAGTCTTTTGAGATCCAGGAGAGGGCGGACAGAGCCATCTTTTTTGGGAACGACAAAAAGGTTTGAATAGAAACCTTTTCCGCGCTGTTCCAGGGGCACTGGAATGATAACGTTTGCTTTTTGTAACGAGGCTATGGCCTGAAATAAGGCCTGGCTTTGTGTTTCGGAAAATTTCGGACTTTGGGAGATGAGAACGCAGAAACTGCTGGCCGGCAGGGAATGGAAATCGATCTTGTAACCTGAGGTGACGATTTCTCGAACCCACGCATCGTGAGTGTGGTCGAGCCAGATATCCCAAAAAAGCAGAAGCCGCCCTCCAACAGGAGTCGGATCTGAGGGATACCTGGGGTCATGCTGAGGGGGCCTGTGCTGGGTGAGGTCCCTTAGGTTTAGGTTGTTGGGAGTGGGAACGCCAAGAAGAGCCCCTTGAGGGGCCGGATGCTCAATCTGAGCGTTGGGACGATCCTTGTACTGAAGGTTTTTGGGAGACGGGCCGAAAGGACTGCCTGCGCCAAGAAGATTTTTTAAAATTCCTGGAAACAGGCCGCTTTTGTGGCAGAATGGTACTTTTCCCACCCGTCGTCTCAGATATGAGTTTGTCCAGGGATTCTCCAAACAGGCGAAGACCATGGAAGGTGAGTGTGGACAGGGATTTCTTGGAGGCACTGTCCCCGTTCCATATCTTTAGCCACAGGACTCTGCGGGCAAAAACAGCATTGGCTGCCATTAGGGCCGACAAACTAGCTGCATCTAGGGAGCCGTGAAGAAATAATTAGAGGCTAGGGAAATCAAATCAAGGATCTCAAAAGCCTCCGGAGGAATATTACAAGAGTGAAGCATCCTGCGTAGGTTCTTATTCCACACACCCATAGCTCTCGCGGCCCATGTCAAGGCAAACAGGGGGCGAAGAGAGGAGCCTGAAGTCTGGAAAATAGACTTGACCGCCGCATTACTGCGCGGTCGGATGAGTCCTTGAGAGACGCGCTGTCTGAAAAGGACATAACCGTGTGTTTAGCCAGCCTGGATACTGGCGGGTCCACAACAGGGGGTACTGACCAGGTCTTAACCATTTCAGATGGAAAAGGATAAGCGAATGAAGTGAAAGGTTTTTTATTAAACCTTCTATCAGGGTGATCCCACAGTTTAGACACGATTTGACGAAAAACCGGATCCTGGGCAAAGGACTTCGGAGGCTTCTTGACCCGCTTGATTGCCGACTGAGAAGTCGGGTACGGAGGCTGATCAGAAATCGACAAAGAGTGATTGACAGCCGAAATTAGTGTGTCTTCTATATGCCTAGACTCGGAAGGGACATCTGAATCAGAGTCAGAGTCTTGGGAATCGTGACTACTAAAAGTCACAGAGCCTGGGTCAGACTGACCATCGTCCGAGTCGGAAGAGGCGTAGAGGTTGCAATGGCGCCTCTTGGAAACAGCCTTTTTACGTTCTGGGGAAGAAAAACCAGACGAAGCAGGCGGGCTCCTCTGAAGGAGCTGAGCCGGGGGAAGGCTGCCTGAGGTTTGGGACAAGGTCATTATCGTTTTAGACATTAGAAGAGCCTATGCAGGAAGAACATCATCAGACGGGGGTGCTGCCTGGCCGGTGGCCGGGGCAGAATCCAAAACCTGCGCGGCCTCCTGGTCCGGCAACTGGGTTTGTTGTGACACGGTAGTAGGGGCATCGTAGCCCCGGTATAGTGGATAGCTTCGGCCATTAGAAAATGAGCGTCCACAGGTGGTACAAGCATAGTACAGGTCCGTAGAGGACGCCTGGGAAGCTTTATCACCCTTGCGGTTACGCATATCAGCAACAGAGTCCTACAGCCCTATATAGGGATAAGCCGCTGTTAGTATGAGTGAGGAGCCACTAGCAGTATTATAAAGTGACTGCTATGCAGAGCCGGCATATACCGATAGCAAAATGGCATATACTGTCAAACAGTCGGCATATACCTGCAGGCAGAGCCAGTATATACCGCTAGTAGCTGATATACACAGCTAGCCAGCAGGTACACACCGCTAGAGAGACAGCGGTATATCGCTGAGCAGAGCGGTATATAGTGTTGCAGAAGTGCAGAGCCAAGGAGGCGATCTCACCCGTGTCTGCTCCCCACGTGGAAAATGGCGTCCAGTGTTCCAGGCAGCCTGGAGGAGAGAGACAGCCCCCCCGGAGACTGATTAGTCTCAGGGCTGGGACTAAACGTGATGGCCAATCGGAAAGGAGCTGCTCCTGAGTGAGGGAGCGGCTTCAAGAGCAGTGAGAGGGGGCGTTGCTAGAATGCAGGCTGAAGCCAGGGGCTAAATTAATGATGCTCCCCGGGATCACGGCCTGCATTGCCCCACCGGCGCCTTTACAGGCGGCGGTTTGGATGCAGGGGACAGATGACTCGTCGTCTCCCTACCTGCTCCTGGCTCCGTCTTAAGACGCGTCTGTGATGGATGCGGGGATCTCCGGGACGCATCTTCGGCTCAAGGCTGAAGCAGGTCCTCGGCTCTGCTTAGCCCTCTGGAGCTACCTTGGTGTGAGGTGCTTCCAGGGAGCCTGGAGGGGTACGCAGACCCGACCACTTGGGTGCGAGGGAAGACTGACGGTTTGTGCCCCATATCAAAAATAGAATGAATAAGAAAAAACAAAATAAAAAATAAAAACAAAATAAGCTGGCCTGAGGCACCTGGTAGGGCAAGGCCAGAGATGTCAGCCTCCCTGCTGACACTAGAAAAAACTGAGCTAGCTTCCTGCCTAGCTAAGGTATATGCTGTGGGAGGAGGAGCTAACACTTTTTCAATCTAGTGTCACACCTCCCTGGAGACATTATAATACCCACTGTCTGTGTCCCCCAATGAAAAGGCGAGAAAGGAATAATTATTTTATTCTTCGCCACCCAATAGTATATGTTATGACACATCTGTGGTGTCAATAAGCTCACTGCCCCCCTAGATGAATTCATTCAGGGCTGCAGTTTGTAAAATCACTTGTGGGGGATTTGTGCTGTTCCTGGCACCTCAGGGGCCAAGCATTTCAGCAAATTCTTAAGTCCAATATGGCGCTCCTTCCCTCCTCAGCTTTGCACTGTATATGGAGGGTACTGGCGCACTAAGGAAAAATGACACAAAGAAACCTGTATGGTCCATTTTTTTTCTTTTTATCCCTTATAAAATTTAAAAACTTGGAGCTAAAAACATTTGTGAAAAAAATGTTATTATTGTTTCTTCACCGGCCAGAGGTATATAATTCAGTGACACACCTGGGATGTCAATATGCTCACTGCAGCAATAGATGAGTTCACTGACAGGTATGGTTTGTAAAATGGAATCACTTATGGGGGGTTTCTGCTTTTCTGGCATGTCAGGGGCTCTGAAAATGTGATATGGCACCCTAAAACCATTCCAACTAAATCTGCACTCCAATCTGGTGCTGCTACCCATCCAAACCCCGGCGTGTGCCACTATGTGCTGAGAATCTTAACATTAGTTTTCCACCACATACTGGGTATTGGCGTACTCAGAAGAAATTATTATTATTATTTAGATGGAAACCCCAATGTAAGTGCTCAGTGTAGAGCATGGGATAAATGTGGTTTAAAATTTTATGCAAATTCCCAGTAAAAGCTTCAATTCAATCTAGAAAAAAAACAAAAAACAAGACCCTACTCAGGAGTGTCCGTCATCTGGCAATGGAAACATAGGGGCATCCATGTTACTGATAGCACAAGGGCTCTGGAAAAGTGAAATCCAGCAAAACCTGTGCTCCTAAATTCACATGCCCTCCTCCCTTCGGAGCCCCGCAGTGTGCCTAAGCCACATTTAGCGTTCACATTTGGCATTTCTGTAGTGAAGAGAGCCCACTTAATTTACGGAGTACATGTCTCCAAAAGCACAAGCTGGGCATGATGTATGGGCACTACAATGAACTGGGCGCTACAATGACAGATTTGGTATCTTCACTTAGCAACATCCATTGCTGCTTGTTTCTAGAAAACAATCATGGAGTCAATATTGTTGCTACACCTGTAAATAGATTCCTAAAAAGGTGTAATTTCCAAAATGAGGTTGCATGAGGGGAATTTTGCTCTTCTTGCACTTACGGGTTCTGTATATAGAGTTTGCAAACTATTGTATGAAACCTTTGTACTCCAAGAGTTAAATTGTGCAACTTCCCACCTGAGTCTCACAATGTGGCTAAGCCACGCTCAACAGAAACGGTGTGACAAATTTTGCTTCCATTTTTACTCATTTCAATGTGTGAAAATGTAAACTCTGGGGCTAAAACAAATTTTTTGTGGCAAAAATGTAATAATCGTATCTTCACCACCCAATGGTATAAAATGCTTTGATACATCTGGGTTGTCAATATGATCACTGAATACTTTAATTCATTGTGGGGTGCAGTTTGAAAAATGTGGTCATTTATATCGGCTGTTCTGCTACCTCAGAGTCACTGCCAATGTGGTATAGCACCCAGAAACATTTAAGTGGAAAAAAAATGGTAATTATCATTTTCTCAGACATATGTTATACGATTCTGTTAACCCTTTAACGACCGCGGGCGGTAATATGTCCTAGTCATAGTGTTAATTCCCGCATGTCAGCTGACTTGTATAGCTGATGTGTGCCTGCCAGGCACGAGTGGAATCGCGTTCCGCCCATGCCTTTTAACCCCTTAAATGGCGTTGTCAATATGTCACAGTGCCATTATAATTATGATTGAGCTAAAACTTTACTTACAGCCCGACACCGGAAGTCACGTGACGTGATCATGTGGATCCGATGGTTGTCATGGTAGCACAGGGTCATCTGACGCCTCCTGTAGCTTACATGACTAAGGTCCTGTAACCAGGAGCCGAGTATTGCTTATTACAAGAGATTAGCTTTTCTCCCGATCTGAGCGGTGCTGCTCTAATCGTGAGAAAGGAACAAGCGATCAGACAGCTGATCCTTATTGCCCCCTAGGGGACTATTAAAAAATAAAAAAAAATGAAAAATTAAAAAAAAAATAAAACCTAAAAGTTCAAATCAACCCCTTTTCGCCCTATTGAACATTAAAGGGTTAAATAAATAAAAAACACACACATTTGATATCGCCGCGCCCAGAAATGCCCGAGCTATCAAAATATAAAATCAATTAATCTGATCGGTAAACAGTGTAGCATAAAAAAAAATTGCAAACTCCAACATTATGTTTTTTGGTTGTTACAAATTTTGCGCAAAATGCAACAACATTCATCAAAATGTAGCATCTGCAAAAAATGGTACCATTAAAAACGTCAGCTCAAGATGCAAAAAATAAGCAGTCACTGAGCCCCAGATCCTGAAAAATGAGAACGCTACAACTTGTGGAAAATGGCGTAAAACGTACGCCACTTTTTTTGGACACACATCTGATTTTTTTTTAACCCTGAAGAGTAAAGTAAACCTATAAATGTTTGGTGTCTACTAACTCGCACTGACCCGAGGCATCACACCAACACATCAGTTTTACCAGACAGTGAACACAGTGAATAAAATATTTCAAAAACCATAGTGCAATCACACTTTTTTGCTATTTTCACGCATTTGGAATTTTGTTGCCGTTTTCTGGTACACTATATGGTAAAACTCATGATTTCATTTAAAAGTACAACTTGTTCCACAAAAAACGAGCCCTCACATGCCTATATCGACGAAAGAAGCGCAAAATCGGACGGTCATGAAGGGGTTTCACCTGAAGGATAAAAATGCTCACTAATACCTAGATGAATTCCTTGAGAGGTGTAGTATCCAAAACAGGCTCACTTGTGGTTTGGAATGTTAGGGGCTCTTCCAATGTGACAAGGCATCTGTAATCTATTCCTTCCCTTCTGAGCCCTGCTGTGCACCCAAACCATATATAGGAGATTGGTGTACTCAGAAGAAATTGCTGAACGAATTGTATAATTTATTTTTTCCTGTTACCCTTGTAAAAATAAAAGTGGGGCTAAATCAATATTTTTGTGGGAAACATTATAGTTTTTGATTTTCACAGCTCAACGTCATAAAATTCTGTGAAGCACCTTGGGGGTTCAAGGTGCTCACCACACATCTAGATAAGTTCCTTGAGGTGTGTAGTTTACAAAATGGGGTAAATTGTGGGGAGTTCTCATTGTTTAGGAACACTAGGGGCTATCCAAACGCGACATGGCGTCCGCTAATGATTCCAACCAATTTTGAGTTTCAAAAGTCAAATGGCACTCCTTCCCTTACAAGCCCTGCCGTTCACACAAACAGTAGTTTTCCACCACATGTTGGGTATCAGCATACTTAGGAGAAACTACACAACAAATATGTATTGGCTATGTTTTCCTGTTACCCTTGTGAAAATGAAACATTTGGGGTTAAAGAAACATTTTTGTGGTAAAAAGTTATTTTTGTTTAATTCGCACGGCTCAACGTGATAGACCTCTGTGAAGCACCTGTGGGTTCAAGTTGCTTACCACACATTTAGATAAATTCCTTGAGGAGTCTAGTTTTCAAAATGGGGTCATTTGTGGAGCGTTTCCACTGTTTAGGCACATTAAACACGACATGGCATCTGCTAGCGTTTCCAATCAATTTTGAATTGAAAAATGTCAAATGGCGCTCCTTCCCTTCTAAGCCCTGCTGTGCGCCCAAACAGTAATTTTCTACTATATATGGAGTATCAAAGTACTCAGGAGAAACTGCACAACAAATTGTTTGGTGCATTTTCTCCTATTACCTTTGTAAAAAAACAAAACTTGGGTCTAAGGTAACATTTTTGTGGGAAAAAGTAAAATTTTATTTTTTTTCTTTCCTCAGTGCTTAAGTTCCTATGAAGCCCCTGAAGGGTTAATAAACTTCTTGGATGTGGTTTTGAGCAGCTTGAAGGTGTACAGTTTTTAGAAGTTGTCACTTTTGGATATTTTCGGTCACCTAGGCCTCTCAAAGTCTCTTCAAATGTGATGTGGTGCCTAAATGAATGGGTTTATAAATTTTGTTGGAAAAATGCAAAATTGCTGATAAATTTTTAACCCTTTTAACATCCTTAGAAAAAAAATTATGTTTTAGAAATGGTGCTAATCTAAAGTAGACATGTGGTAAATGTTATTTATTAACTATTTTTTTTACATAACTGTTTAGCGGCATTAAATTTAGAAGTTTGAAAATTGTGAAATTTTACTAAAATTCAGATATTTTCACAAATAAACAAAACATTTAAATATTGTCCTAAATTTACCACAAACATGAAGTACAGAATGAGTTATTACCTCATTGACACTGGTCAAAATTATGAAAATCTGTCTAGTCAGGAAGGTGAAAACAGGCTTCAAGGCGAAGGGGTTTATCTAATACTTTGTTAACGTACTCTTTAAATTTATGACCGCCTTCAGTCGTTATATAGGAGTCCTTCACCAAAGGTACATCTAGTATTGACAATTTTACACTCTCTTACTTGCAGTGGCGCTCTAAATCAATCAGATTGCAAGAGCATCTACAGGAATAATTCCAGAACTCTGATTGAAGCCATTCTTTTGGTGATTTGGAGGTATGTTTAGTGTCGTTGTGCTAAAAGGTGAATTTTTTTTCATCTTTTTTAGCAGAGGCCTGAAGGTTTACATGTAAAATAGGCTATTTGGAACTGTTCATAATTTTAGAGCTGTTCATAATCTGAAAAACAGAACCAAAGCATAATGCTGCCTCCAACATGGTTCACTTTGGGTATAGTATTCTCTTTGTGATGTGCAGTGTTAACTTTCAGGAAAGCATACCTTTTTGATTGTTAAAAGGTTCAATGTTGTCTCATCAAACCATAACATGTTTCACCACATGGTTTTTGCAGACTTGATGTATGTCTTGGCAAAACATATCTGGGCATGGATTTTTTTATTTTCTTAGAAAAGGCTTTTGTCTTGCCGCCCTACACTACAGACCAAACAAATGAAGAATATATAAAGAGACTGCAGTCACATGAGTACACAGCCAGTACTTGCCAAAAATTGTTGATATAGGCCTCTTGGCAGCCTGAAGAACCAATTTTCTTCTAGACTTCAATTTTTGAGGGACATTCAGCTGTAGGTAATGTCACTCTGGGGCCACATTTAAGCCCCTTCTTAAATGACTGTCTTCAGTGTTCCTTGGTATAGCTACTGTCTGAAATTCCTCAATGGATTTACATAAGTGACATTAAAGACTTGAAAAGTTTGAAGCGTTAAAAATTATTCTTTTTACTATAATATTTTTACATGCAAAAACCATGTATTATAACACGGGTGTGTAGACTTTTTATATTCACTGTATGTCATACAGTCATATGAAAAACTTTGGGCACCCCTATTAATGTTAACCTTTTTTCTTTATAACAATTTGGGTTTTGCAACAGCTATTTCAGTTTCATATATCTAATAACTGATGGACTGAGTATTATTTCTGGATTGAAATGAGGTTTATTGTACTAACAGAAAATGTGCAATCCGCATTTAAACAAAATTTGACCGATGCAAAAGTATGGGCACCCTTATCAATTTCTTGATTTGAACACTCCTAACTACTTTTTACTGACTTACTAAAGCACTAAATTGGTTTTGTAACCTCATTGAGCTTTGAACTTCATAGGCAGGTGTATCAAATCATGAGAAAAGGTATTTAAGATGGCCACTTGCAAGTTGTTCTCCTATTTGAATCTCCTATGAAGAGTGGCATCATGGGCTCCTCAAAACAACTCTCAAATGATCTGAAAACAAAGATTATTAAACATAGTTGTTCAGGGGAAGGATACAAAAAGGTGTCTCAGAGATTTAAACTGTCAGTTTCCACTGTGAGGAACATAATAAGGAAATGGAAGAACACAGGTACAGTTCTTGTTAAGCCCAGAAGTGGCAGGCCAAGAAAAATATCAGAAAGGCAGAGAAGAAGAATGGTGAGAACAGTCAAGGACAATCCACAGACCACCTCCAAAGACCTGCAGCATCATCTTGCTGAAGATGGTGTCAATGTGCATCGGTCAACAATACAGCGCATGTTGTACAAGGAGAAACTGTATGGGAGAGTGATGCGAAAGAAGCCGTTTCTGCAAGCACGCCACAAACAGTCGCCTGAGGTATGCAAAAGCACATTTGGATAAGCCAGTTACATTTTGGAAGAAGGTCCTGTGGACTGATGAAACAAAGATTGAGTTGTTTGGTCATACAAAAAGGCATTATGCATGGAGGCAAAAAAACACGGCATTCCAAGAAAAGCACTTGCTACCCACAGTAAAATTTGGTGGAGGTTCCATCATACTTTGGGGCTGTATGGCCAATGCCGGCACCGGGAATCTTGTTAAAGTTGAGGGTTGCATGGATTCAACTCAGTATCAGCAGATTCTTGACAATTATATGCAAGAATCCGTGACGAAGTTGAAGTTACACAAGGGATGGATATTTCAGCAAGACAATGATCCAAAACACCGCTCCAAATCTACTCAGGCATTCATGCAGAGGAACAATTACAATGTTCTGGAATGGCCATCCCAGTCCCCAGACCTGAATATCATTGAACATCTGTGGGATGATTTGAAGCGTGCTGTCCATGCTCGGCGACCATCAAACTTAACTGAACTGGAATTGTTTTGTAAACAGAAATGGTCAAATATACCTTCATCCTGGATCCAGGAACTCATTAAAAGCTACAGGAAGCGACTAGAGGCTGTTATTTTTGCAAAAGGAGGATCTACAAAATATTAATGTCGTATTTTATGTTGAGGTACCCATACTTTTGCACCGGTCAAATTTTGTTTAAATGCGGATTGCACATTTTCTGTTAGTGCAATAAACTTAATTTCAATCCAGAAATATTACTCAGTCAATCAGTTATTAGATATATGAAACTGAAATAGCTGTTGCAAAAAACAAAATTGTTAAAAAAAAAAAAAAAAAGGTTAACATTAATTGGGGTGCCCAAACATTTTCATATGACTGTATATAGCTGCCAATAGAACTTGGTCAAAAGTGTTTACTGTTGCTGTGACTTCAGGTACATGTACCAGAATATAGCAATTTACAGAACGGCTGGCTAATGACCAAAACAATTCACAAAAGCAACCAAACAGCTCTGCACAGTAAACTACTGGAATATTCTTCAATGGTCAAAGTTATCACCTCATCTCAGTCCGATTAGACATGCCTTTCACTTACTGAATGCAAAACTACATTTAGTTTAAACTAAGTACCCTATGTTTATATGCACTATGCTTTTATTTAGTTATAGTAGGGTATGTTTTCACAATTTTTTCCTTGGTTTCTCTTTGTCTTATGGCCAGTGTGAACATGGTTTCACAAGCTCCATGTATACCATCTCATACTCCAGCTCACTTTTTTGTTTTTATGTAGTTTTTTTTTGTATTCAGTACACACAGGGAGTGGCCCCCTTCTCAGTGAGCTGGGCATTTCATTCTGTGCATCCCCTGACTGTGTGTGTCCTGTTGGGACCCGGTCACTCTCAGCCCTTAGCCACATTGAGGCCTATTTTAGACCCATGGTAAGGTTTTAATATTAGAGAGTGTAGGTACTATCCCAACTGGGTACACCTTGACGTTTGGTGGGATAGCTTTATGTTTTTTTTGATCAAAAACAGTGTTTACTAAGTACCCTATGTTTATATGCACTATGCTTTTATTTAGTTATAGTAGGGTATGTTTTCACAATTTTTTCCTTGGTTTCTCATTCAGTTTAAACAAGCAGCAATTGAGGACAGCTGCAGCAGTATCTCAAGGTAAAACAATCTCAAGGAAGAGGACACATGCCATGTAGGGGACACAATTAGCAAGTAGAAGAAGGTGCTTTGGTCAGATGAGACCAAAGTAGAACTTTTTAGGCTAAATGCAAAACGCTATATGTATTTGAAAACACTGTACATTTCACTGAAAACACCAACCCCAACGTCAAACATGGTTGCAGCATCATTGTGTAGATATGTGTTTCTTCAGCAGGAACACGGAAGCTGGTCAGAGTTGATGGCAAGATGCATGGAGATAAATGCAGGGCAATCCTAGAGAAAAACCTGTTAGAGGCTGCAAAAGACTTGAGACTGGCATGTGGGTTCACCTACAAGCTGGACGATGACGCTAAACATACTGCCAGAGTTACAATGGATGGTTTAGATCAAAGCTAGAGATGATCGGACCCATGGAAGTTCGGTTCAGCTTGTTCAGCCAGACTTTAGATAAAATGCGGTTTGGGACCCAGACTTGACCTGAACCCCAATGGAAGTCACTAGTTGGGCAGTTCGGGTCTCTGCCCATATGCAGCTAGTCATAAACAGAACACTTACGGGGGAGGGTGGGAGGGGTTTACTATTTTATTTTTGGACAGACTAAATTCGATAACTCTGTTGTTACCATCAGTTCGAGCCACTGAAACACTGCAAGCAGCTCGCCCTAGGCTGAGCACCAAGCATACCCGAGCACAGCGATGCTGGCTTGAGTGATCAGCATATGTAAAGCAACCAACTGAATTATGTTTTTTTTTTAGTAAAGTCTGTGTTCAGTACAAACACCAAACGTCGGGTTCACTCATCTCTATTCAAAACATATTCATGTGTGTGAATGTCTCAGTCACAATCCAGACCAGTCTCATAGGGAATCAAGACTTGAGCATTGCTGTTCACAGACGCCTCCATCCAATTTCACGAAGCTAGTTTTAAAGAAGAATGGGAAAAATGTCAGCCTCTACATGTGCAAAGCTGATAGAGATGTAACCCAAAAGACCTGCAGCAGTAATTGCAGCGAAAGGTGGTCCTACAAAGTATTGACTCGGGCCTGAATACAAATGCACGTCACAATTTTCGGATTCATATAGACAGTGTTACAGTGTGCAAAAACAAAACATAAGCGTTAACATCCCACTGTTAATTTATTCAGAAATTTCTACTACCAATAATTCTCTGTTCTCCAGTCTGTTTGGATATTACATTTGCCTGGTCCATATTAATATGTAAACAGAATAAGTGATCCAATGCCTCATTTCTGCAAAAAGAAGCAGTGGAGCCTCATTGATTATTATGTGATCTATTAGGATTGGAATAAAAAGTTCAACATGCAATAACAGAAATGGAAAATAAAACGGAAGGTCCAAATGAACATGTGAACAGAGCCTAACTGAGGGATGGTACAGAGGACAGTACTAAGGAAACCTGCTCCAGAATGGAAAATAGAATTGAGTCCTGCTATTAATAAATAATTAAACTGCAAGTGTCATCGCAGAAAACAGGTGCCACAATAAACACACACATTGGTGTGCTGACAAGTGTTCCAGCGACCTGCGCCAGTAGTGAATATTTTGCAGCATTTCCAGTACTGTACAAAGTTGTAAACAATGAAAGAAAATCTATGGATTATCGCTGCCCTAGAAATTCAATGGTTTGCATAAAAAATGACTAACAAACTTGTTTCTAGAAAAGCACAGCAAACAAATGAAGTGGCCATACACACAATATTCCCAAAACACACACGCAGTTAACAGTTGCCCTTAATTAAGCAACAATTAACCAACTTTTCAAGGTTTCTTGCCTCATTTTCTTCAGACGTTGGGCATACACAAATCTATTATCATTACTTTGAGAAAGTAATCTCAGCAGGAGCAGACTGGAAGACTCAGAAGATGACACGACCTGTGGCCTAAAGGTCAGCGGTTCAAATCAGCACAGGTCAACAGTGATAGAAAGCGTCTGTGCACGGTGCGGAGCTTCATATGTTTAATGAAACGTTCATCCGAGTTTGTGTCACATTGGCCCTTTCACAGCATCCTAATAAGAAGAGGGAACTGCACACAATGTCTAGCTTTTTTTATTGTATTTTTCTTTAAAATATAAACTGGCGCTAATAAATTGTAATAAAACCCCACAAAATATGAGAACCCACTAGTAAATATAGTGTAACTGCACATGTACAGTACAGACCAAAAGTTTGGACACACCTTCTCATCTCTAGAACAACTGTTAAGAGGAGACTTTGTGCAGCAGGCCTTCATGGTAAAATAGCTGCTAGGAAAACACTGCTAAGGATAGGCAACAAGCAGAAGAGACTTGTTTGGGCTAAAAAACACAAGGAATGGACATTAAACCAGTGGAAATCTGTGCTTTGGTCTGATGAGTCCAAATTTGAGATCTTTGGATCCAACCTCCATGTCTTTGTAGAAAAGGTGAACGGATGGACTCTACATGCCTGGTTCTCACCGTGAAGCATGGAGGAGGTGTGATGATGTGGGGGTGCTTTGCTGGTGACACTGTTGAGGATTGATTAAAAATTGAAGGCATACTAAACCAGCATGGCTACCACAGCATCTTGCAGCGGCATGCTATTCCATCCGGTTTGTGTTTAGTTGGACCATCATTTATTTTTCAACAAGACAATGACCCCAAACACAGCTCGAGGCTGTGTTAGGGCTATTTGACTAAGAAGGAGAGTGATGGTATGCTACGCCAGATGACCTGGCCTCCACAGTAACCAGACCTGAACCCAATCGAGATGGTTTGGGGTGAGCTGGACCGCAGAGTGAAGGCAAAAGGGCCAACAAGTGCTAAGCATTTCTGGGAAATCCTTCAAGACTGCTGGAAGACCATTTCCGGTGACTACCTCTTGAAGCTCATCAAGAGAATGCCAAGAGTGTGCAAAGTAGTAATAAAAGCAAAAGGTGGCTACTTTGAAGAACCTAGAATATAAGACATATTTTCAGTTGTTTCACACTTTTTTAAGTATTTCATTCCACATGTTTTCATTCATAGTTTTGATGTCTTCAATGTGAATCTACAATTTTTAGAGTCATGAAAGTAAAGAAAACTCTGAGAGAGTTTCTTCTATGAGAAGGTGTGTCCAAACTTTTGGTCTGTAGTGTATATGCATATATGTGAACTTGCAGAAGCCAGAGGAACATTAATAGTAGATATCAGACAGTACATTTTCTGGAGTATACTATTAACCCTTTCACGACCGCGGGCAGTAAAATTACGTCCTATTTTAACGTGACTTAACGACCAGGGACGTAATTTTACTGCCTAAACTTCATTTGATTGCCGTGGCCATAGCAACGGCTTTCAAATGATGTCCCCTGCTGTTTCTTACAGCAGGGGACCTTTGCTTGACCCCAGGGGGAGCGGCATCGCCACCCCCTATCGACGATCAATGTGATTGGCTGTTCAAATCTGAACCACTAACCACATCGTTCGCACTAATTTCGGCAAAAATAATGCCCGAATTAGTGCGATACTGTAGCTACTGCAGCATATCATAGGTGGACCTCAAACATGTCGCCCCCAGCCCCTGCAGCACTGATTGGAGCGATCGTGCTATGACGCGCAATCGCTCCAATCAGTGTGCAGTGGGGCGGTCTGATCTGCCGGTGGCCGCCCTCCCCAGGCCTGTGCTGGTCTGGGGAGCCTGCCCCAACATGTCTGCAGCGTGCAGTGGCTGGTACTTGTGGTACCACGCCACCGCTGCTGCCGCCGCCGTAGCTGAGGTCACCGCTCCTGCTGCACGTGAGTACTGTGCTCACCTTGCAGCCCGTGCGCGCTCCCGTGGTGCCCCTGCGCGCTCCCGTGTTAGCCCCTGCCCGTGCCCTCCTGCGATCTGCCTCCCCGACATCCCGATCTGCTCCCCCCCCCCCGACATCCCGATCTGCTCCCCCCCGCGATCTGACTGCCTCCCCCATTATCTCTATTCTGCTTCTGCAGCTCCCTCTCCGGTCTCCCCCTCTGATCTCCCCCCTCCCCCTCTGCTCTCCCCCCTCCCCCTCTGCTCTCACACCCCCCTCTCCCCCTCTGCTCTCCCCCGACATCCTCTTACCTGTCTTCACCGGCCCGATCACATCTGCCTCCATCGCTGGGTCCTTCCTGGGCATTCTGCTGATCTGCCTGCTGCTCCTGTAAAGCTGTCCATCTCTCTGCCATCTGTTCCTCCTGCAGCTCTTCTGGTCAGTGATCCTCTGGGTACTGTGAGTATAACTTTTTTTTTTTTTTCTGTATCCCCATCCATTTTTACACCTCATCCTTCCGTGCGTCCCGCTGAGCGCTGATGAGGGATGCAGATAACGTATCTGCATCCCTGCTCAATTTTTGGCGGGACTTTTTTTTTCCGTATCCCCGACGCTTTTTGTATCGCATCCGTCAGTGCGTCCCGCCAAGCGCTGATCAGGGATGCACATAACGGATCGGCATCCCTGCTCAATTTTTGGCGTGACTTTTTTCCGTATCCCCAACGCTTTTTGTATCGCATCCGTCCGTGCGTCCCGCCAAGCGCTGATCAGGGATGCACATAACGGATCGGCATCCCTGCTCAATTTTTGGCGTGACTTTTTTCCGGATCTACGACGCTTTTTGTATCGCATCCGTCCGTGCATCCCGCCAAGGGTTGATCAGGGATGCACATAACGTATCTGCATCCATGGTCAATTTTTGGCGTGACTTTTTTTTTTATGTATCCCCGACGCTTTTTGTATCGCATCCGACCGTGCGTCCTGCAGCAGCCGATCAGTGCACTGCGTCTGTGCGTTTGAAAAGTCAAATGGCGTTCCTTCTCTTCTGAGCCCCGCCATTTGCCCAAACAATTACTTTCCACCACATGTGAGGTATCTACGTACTCAGGAAAAATTGCACAATACGTTTTATGGTGCATTTTTTCCTGATAGCCTTGTGAAAAAAAAAGCTACCTAGTTGAAGCAACCGTTTTGTGGTAAAAAAAAATAATTTTCTTTTCACAGCTCAACGTTATAAACTTCTGTGAAGCCCCCAGGTGTTCAAAGTGCTCACCAAACATCTAGAAAAATTATTTGAGGGCTCGTTTCCAAAATGGGGTCACTTGTGGGGGAGCTCCACTGTTTAGGCACCATAGGGGGTCTCCAAACGTGACATGGCGTCCGCTAATGATTCCAACCAATTTTGCTGTCAAATGGCGCTCCTTCTCTTCTGAGCCCCGCCATGCGCCCAAACAATTACTTTCCACCACATATGAGGTATCTGCGTACTCAGGAGAAAATGCACAATACATTTTATGGTGCATTTTTTCCTGATAGCCTTGTGAAAAAAAAAGCTACCTAGTTGAAGCAACCGTTTTGTGGTAAAAAAACAAATTTTTTCTTTTCACGGCTCAACGCTATAAACTTCTGTGAAGCCCCCAGGTGTTCAAAGTGCTCACCAAACATCTAGAAAAATTATTTGAGGGCTCTAGTTTCCAAAATGGGGTCACTTGTGGGGGAGCTCCATTGTTTAGGCACCTCAGAAGGTCTTCAAACCCAACATGGCGTCCGCTAATGAGTGCAGCTAATTTTGCACTCAAAAATTCAAATGGCGCTCCTTGCCTTCCGAGCACTGCCGTGTGTCCAAACATTTGATTTCCACCACATATGAAGTATCTGCGTACTCAGGAGAAAATGCAAAATACATTTTATGGTGCATTTTTTCCTGTTACCCTTGTCAAAAAAAAAGCTACCTAGTTGAAGCAACCGGTTTGTGGTAAAAAAATTTTTTTTTCTTTTCACGGCTCAACGTTATAAACTTCTGTGAAGCCCCCAGGCGTTCAAAGTGCTCACCAAACATTTAGAAAAATTATTTGAGGGCTCTAGTTTCCAAAAGGGGGTCACTTGTGGGGGAGCTCCATTGTTTAGGCACCTCAGGGGGTCTTCAAACCCGACATGGCGTCCACTAATGAGTGCAGCTAATTTCGCGTTCAAAAATTCAAATGGCGCTCCTTCCCTTCCGAGCTCTGCCGTGCGCCCAAACAATTGATTTTTACCACATATGGGGTATCAGCGTACTCAGGAGAACATGCACAATAAATTGTATTGTGCACTTTCTCTTTTCTCCCTTGTAAAAATGAAAATTTTATGGCTAAAGTAACATTTTTGTGTTAAAAAGTAAAATTTTCATTTTTTCCTTCCACATTGCTTTGGTTCCTGTGAAGCACCTAAAGGGTTAATAAACTTATTGGATGTGGTTTTGAGCAGTGTGAGGGGTGCAGTTTTTAGAATGGGGTCACTTTTGGGTATTTTCTGTCACCTAGGTCTCTCAAAGTCACTTCAAATGTGATGTGGTCCCTAAAAAAAATTATTTTGTAAATTTTGTTGGAAAAATGAGAAATTGCTGATGACCTTTGACCCGTTCTAACTTCCTAACGAAAAAAAAAATTGTTTCGAAAATTGCGCTGATGTAAAGTAGACAAGTGGGAAATTTTATTTAGTAACTATTTTGTGTGACATATCTCTCAGATTTATGGGCATAAATTTTCAAAGTTTGAAAATTGCGAAATTTTCAAAATTTTCCTAAATTTTCACAAATAAACGCAAAAAATATCGGCCTAAATTTACCACTGACATGAAGTACAATATGTCACGAAAAAACAATCTCAGAATCGCCAGGATCCGTTGAAGCGTTCCAGAGTTATAACCTGTCAAAGTGACACTGGTCAGAATTGCAAAAAATGGCCCGGTCATTAGGGTGTTTTAGTGGCCGGGGGTGAAGGGGTTAAATTGTGGTCTCTGTCCAGGTAGAGTATTTCTTAATAATTACAATACTATTTATATCAGCCCCATAAGTGCTTATAATAAGACCTAGGTTCTTCTGATATCACAGCTAAGGCGGTAAGTCATAAGGTACAGTTAGGTCCAGAAATATTTGGGCAGTGACCGAATCTTCAGGATTTCGCCTCTGCATGCCACCACTATTTATTTAAAATAAAACAACTGTTCTGTAATTTAAGTCTTTCAGGTTTAATTTAAGGGGTTGAATAAAAATCTATTGTGAAATATTGAGGCATTTCAACCATTTTTACACAAAGCCTCATTTCAGAGGCTCAAAAGCCATTAAATAAATTTACTTTACCATAATAAAATGTTAATTTTTAATACTTTGTAGAGAATGCTTTACATGCAGTGACTGCCTGGAGTCTGGAAGACATGGACGCCACTAAACGCTGGGTTTCCTCCTTTGTGATGCTTTACCAGCCTTTACTGCAACTAACTTCAGTTCTTGCCCGTT
The DNA here is from genome assembly GCF_048569485.1 of Anomaloglossus baeobatrachus. NCBI lineage: Eukaryota > Metazoa > Chordata > Amphibia > Anura > Aromobatidae > Anomaloglossus > Anomaloglossus baeobatrachus. The sequence continues at coordinate 138,360,983 of NC_134359.1, forward strand.
TGTGGGTCTTCCTGCCTTAAGTTTTGTGTTAAAGAGAACCTGTCAGGTGCAATATGCATCCACAATCACAAGCAGTTCTGGGTGTATATTGCTAATCCTTGCCTAAAGGCCCCGTCACACACAGAGATAAATCTTTGGCAGATCTGTGGTTGCAGTGAAATCATGGACATTTTGTTCCATTTGTACACAGCCACAAACCTGGCACTGATTGTCCACAATTTCACTGCAACCACAGATCTGCCGCAGATTTATCTCTGTATGTAACAGGGCCTTAACTGTCCCTGTATACACTAGCATAGCTAAAGAGATCTTTAGAAAAAAGTATTTCTAAAGATTCTTTATAATATGCTAATGAGGCCTGCAACTAGTTGCAAAGGCGTTACTTCCCTTGGCTAGTCGGCCCCTTACCGATGGCTGGTATTCTAGGATGAGGAGCTCCACGTTATGAGCCCCCCAGCCTAAAAATATCAGCCAGCAGCTGCCCGGAATTGCCGCATCCATTAGATGCGACAGTCCCGGGACTCTACCCAGCTCATCCCGAATTGCCCTGGTGCGGTGGCAATCGAGGTAATAAAGGAGTTAATGGCAGCAGCTCATAGCTGCCACTAAGTCCTAGGTTAATCATGGTAAGCGTCTGAGACACCCCCCATGATTAATCTATAGTGAAAGTAAATAAACACAAACACTGAAAAATTCTTTATTTGAAATAAAAGACAAAAAACACCCTCATTCACCACTTTATTAACCCACAAATACCCCTCCAGGTCTGACGTAATCCACTCGAGGTCCCACAATGCTTTCAGCTCTGCTACATCGGAAGCTGACAGGAGCGGCAGTAGTACAACGCCGCTCCAGTGAGCTACATGCAGCAACTGAAGTGAGTCACGCTATCAGTGGGGACGTCACTCAGGTAATGCCGGTGTGTATGCGGTGATGATAGGGGTTGTAGTGCTTGCGTGTGTGCGGTGATAGGGGAGGTAGTGCCTGGGTGTGTGCGATGATGATGGGGGTGGTAGTGCCGGTGTATGTGCGGTGATGATGGGGGCTGTAGTGCCTGTGTCTGTGCAGTGATGATGGGGGCGGTAGTGCCTGCATCTGTGCAGTGATGATGGGGGCGGTAGTGCCTGCGTCTGTGCGGTGATGATGGGGGCGGTAGTGCCTGTGTCTGTGCGGTGATGATTGTAGCGGTAGTGTGGGTGCATGTACAGTGATGGAGGCGGTATTGCCCGCGTGTGTGTCGTGCTGATGGGGGAGGTAGTGCCGGGATCTGTGCGGGGATGATGGGTGTGGTAGTTCCGGGGTGTGTGCAGTAAAAAATAATCAGTTTTTTGCTGGATCCGTCAGTTTTTACACAATCTGCGACGGATCCGTTGCATCAGGCACACGCCGGATTGTGCCTGATGCAAAAAAACTGATGTGTGAACTTAGCCTAATTGATGATGGATTATCGAGGGAATAGCCCATGCAGCTTTTGAGTTACCGTAATTGACCAATTGCTTTTGGGCCCTTGAAAAAGAGCTGAAATTTTTAAACCCTTACTCCAATTTTTTTTCCTTACTTCAATTATGATATGAATACCTTCAAAGTAAAGCTGAGAGTGCGTTTTAACCCCTTAACGACCCATGACGTTCTGGGTACGTCATGGATTGTGTGCGGTTAATCCCCACCCCCCTTCCGTGGGTGGGTTGCGGCGATCTGCACACATATCAGCTGATTTCAACAGCTGACGTGTGTCTGCTAGTTGCGAGTGGAATCTCTTCCACCCACGACTATTAACCCCATACATCTCGCTGCCAAAATCTGCGAGATGCGATATGCGCGCCGCAATTATGCTCACTTACCCCGCCCCCATCGGAAGTCAACGAAGTGAAGTGACAATCACGTGACTTCCGGAGGTTTCCATGGTAGCACAGGGTCATGTGAGGACACCTGTAGCTAACATGACTCACTTCTTCTCAATGCCGGAATACAGCTGGCATTGAAAGTAAAGCAGCATATCTGCAGATCTTAGCTCTGTAGCTGTGATCTGGAGATATGGCAGAGCGATCGGATTGCTCACCGCTATAGCCCCCTAGGGGTACTAGTAAAATAAAATAAAAAAAGTTAAAAAAAGGTTTTAAAAAATTTAAAAAAAAAATTAACAAAAACCTAAAAGTTCAAATCACCCCACTTTCACCCCATTGAAAATTAAAGGGTTAAAAAAATAAAAAATACACACATATTTGGTATCACCGAGTTCAGAAATGCCCGATCAAAATATAAAATCAATTAATCTAATTAGTAAATGGCATAGCACGAAAAAAATTTCCAAACGCCAAGATTAAGTTTTTTGGTTGCCGCAAATTTTGCGCAAAATGCAATAACAGGTGATCAAAATGTAGCATCTGCGGAAAAATGGTACCATTAAAAACGTCAGCTCAAGACGCAAAAAAATAAGCCACCACTGTTCCATAGATCCAGAAAAATGAGAACGCTACGTGTTTCGGAAAATGGAGCAAAACGAGTGCCAATTTTTTTGGACAAGCTTGTTTTTTTAACCCTTTTGATACAAGTAAACCTATTCATGTTGGGTGTCTACAAACTCGCACCGACCTGAGGCATCACACCCACACATCAGTTTTACCATATAGTGAACGCGATGAATAAAATATCCCAAAAACTATTGTGCGATCACACTTTTTTTGCAATTGCAATTTTGCGCTCTTGGAATTTTTTTGCCGTTTTCCAGTACACTATATGATAAAACTTATGGGTTCACTTAAAACTATAACTCGTCCCGCAAAAAACAAGCCCTTATATGGCAAGATTGACGAAAAAATAAAAACGTTACGGCTCTCAGAAGAAAGTGAGGAAAAAACAACAACGGAATCTGTCATTAAAGATGAGCGAACCCGAAGTTCGGTTTTCAAACCAAATACCAATATAAAAAAACAGAGTTCGGGTAAAGCCTGCTTTACACGCTGCAATTAATCGTGCGATCGCATTTACAATCGCACCCGTCCCCATCGTTTGTGCGGCACGGACAATTTGTTGCCCGTGTCACACAATGTTGTAACCCCCCCGTCACACGCACTTACCTTCCAAACGACCTTGCTGTGGGCAGCGAACATCCTCTTCCTTAAGGGGGAGGGACGTTCGGCGTCACAGCGACATCACTCATTGGCTGGCTAATAGAAGTGGAGGGGCGGAGATGAGCGGGTCGTAAACATCCCGCCCACCTTTTTCATTCCGCATTGCCGATGGGACGCAGATAAGCTGCAGTTCATCGTTCCCGGGGTGTCACACGGAGCGATGTGTGCTGCCTCGGGAACAATGAACAACTGGCGCGCAGAAGGACGTTCGATATTTTGAAAATGAGCGACGTGTCAATGAGCAACGATAAGGTGAGTATTTTTGCTCGTTCACACTTGCTCGTAGCTGTCAGACGCTACGATATGACAAATGATGCTGGATGTGCGTCACTAACGACGTGACCCCGACGACATATCGTTTGATATATCGTAGCGTGTAAAGCCCGCTTTATGTGTGAACACCACTCGTGGGAGCATTGTTGTGCTCAGGCAGAGTTGGTGCTCAGCCCAGTGCGAGCCTCTTGCAGTGTTTAATTGGCGCACACTGGGGGTAAGAACAGCGTTGTCGGATGTAGTGTGCAACAAAGAAACAGCCCGCCCACCGTCCCCTGGAAATGATCTGCTTATGGCTGGCTGTATGTGGGCAGAGACTCGACCTGCCAATCAATGTTTTTGAACCGGGCCCAAGCCAAGTTCGAACAAGTGGCGGTTCGGTTTGATAGCTGCTAGCGAACCGAACCTCCAAAGATTTGCTCATCTCTGTCACCCTGTTTTTGCCACCTAATCTGAGAGCAGCATAACATAGGGGAAGAAATCCCGATTCTAGCGATGTGTCACTTACTGGACTGTTTAGTGTAGTTTTGATAAAACCACTGTTTAATTAGCAGTAGATTATCATTAGAGGACTACTTGACGTGCTGCCAGGTAGTTAACATATTCATGAGCTCCTTATAACTGCTAGATCTGCAGCAGAGAAACACTAATTTTTATCAAAATGACAGCAAACAGCTCAGTAAATGACATCACTTGGATCAGGGTATCTGTCTCTACATTATGCTGTATCGATTATATAACCGTATCTTGAATATGTTTTTTGAACAGTTAAAATGCCAAAACTTGTGTCGCTGTCCAAAACTTTCCCGACCTAATTGCATGGCTATACACTGATGAGAAAAAGGGTAACAATGTTTTGAACTTTTGACTTTCAGACTCCATATCTCACCATCTTCTACAGCTTTGAACATGAGACTACCTTCATTTTATAGACAATCATCTTGGCTATCTCATACATAAATCTGACTTGCAACTATTTAGCATATGATTAGTTATGTAGATTATTGCCATGTGACTGCTTTGCTAACGTTTTGTTCCTAAAAATCGAAATGGTAATTTTAATTATTTTGTAAATCGACATTTGGCTTTCAACACTGCCTGAGTCCTTCTGGACATGCTTTAGATCAGATTAAAGCAAGTCTCAACCAACATCTGATCCCAAGTCTCTTCTACATGATCCTAATGTTGGTACATGCTGGTCAACTCATTTAAATATGTATACAGCTTTTTCTTCGAATCTACTCACTCTATGAGGATTAGGTCTGGGGACTATTGGGCCCAATTCAGCACCTCAACTTCATTGTGATTGAACCATTTCTTCACCAATCTCGATGCATGCTTCAGGTCTTGTTCTGCTGGAACACCATGTTTCCTTTTCATACTTGAGTGTAAGAAGTAATTTTTCTTGTAGGATTCTCACATGTAGCTCAGCATTGAGAACACCATCAATCATGGACAAGTATCCAATGCCTTTGGCTGTGAAACAACCCCATATCATCAGGCGTCCTCCACCAAACTTGACCATTCCTTCAATTTGTTGATCCATTAGGACACTTTTTCCCTTGTTTCTGCCAGTCAATTTGCACCCATGAGAGCCATCTATTGACTTTCATCTCATCGCTTCAAATCTCCTGTTTCAAATCTTTTACTATCCACTTTTCACACTCTTGTGAACTTGAGCCAACACTTCTTATGACTATATTGAAGTTGAGGCTTCTTCCCTTTTTTTGGGTCACCAGTCTAGACTTGTGTAACATGCGTCACACAGTGCTTGTATGCATGTCTTTGATCTCACCATTACGAAGCATATGATCCACCTCCACTGACATGTGTGTCGCCTCTGAACCGATAGACCTTGAGATGAGCAGACTTGTTGACTTTGACATTTTGCCTGAACGTCCACCTCATGGATGGACTTCATTTAGTATTCTTCAAACTGTCATATGGCACTCACATGATGCAGTTTGGCAATTTTCTTGGCCAACAGACTGCTATCAATGAGCTGGGTGATGCAGTTTCTCTGTTCTTGGGAAATCTTCATGTCTGCTCCTCAAGTCGAGCCAATGATCTTTTGTTTGGGAGTCAACCTAATAACACACTGAGCTATTAGGGAATGTGAGAAGAGATTGTAATTTGGAATAGACAGGAAGGAAAAAAAATGCCACCACAAGAAGCAAAACAATAACAATGAAGTGATATGACAATAATCTGCATAACTAATCATATGATAAAAAGTACCAAGTCAAATTTATGTATGTGATAGCCAAGATGATTGTCTATCAAATGAAGGTAGTCTCATGTTTGATGCTGCAGTGGATGGTGAGATATGAAGCCTTAAAGTCAAAAGTTCAAAATATTGTTACTCTTTTGCTCGTCAGTGTATGATCCAAATACTTTCTTTTATTCTGCCATAAACTTAATTAAAAAGGGAGCTAGAAAGTTTCAGCCCACACATGTGTAGGTTTTTGTGAAATCATTGCTGTTCCTGTTTCTCGAATTTCTATAGCACAATTTTAATAATGGATTAGATTTGGGTGGGTCGCTGTTTTTCTGTGTTGTACTAACTTTGAGACCTCCTTTTGGATGACATACATACATATAATAAAGTTTAATGTGGTTTAATCTTTTTCTCTTATTCATAATTAGTGGAGGTATCATTTGTCTAATTGTACTAAGAATGGTGCTTGCATCATGTCAGCAAAAAAAACAAAACAAAAACAAAACAAAAAAACAGTAGCAAGAAGTTGGACACACCTTCATAGCTGAAATGCATATAGAAACATATGAAAACAAAGATTATTATCCCAGAATTTGTAGCAGATCTACGAAACACCTATATTCTATATTGGGGCTTCTCATCCTTTCTTTCTACTAAAGTCTTTTGAGTCAGCTCACGGTGATACATGGGCTTCAGCTTTGGTTTAGGACAATGTCAAAATTTACAGTTTATCTTAATGTCTTTTAAGGCCCCTTTACACACAGACTTTCTAGCGATGCCACTGAGACTTTCTAGCGATCCCACCAGCGATCCTGACCTGGCCGGGATTGCTGGAAAGTCTCTAAAGAGTCGCTGATGAGCTGTCAAATAGGCAGATCTGACCAACTACGCAGCAGCGATACGGACCTGCAGAACGACCTCGCTGGTTGTTGGGGATGTGTCACATAGCAGCTATTTGACGACTCACAGCTATGTTAGGGGCGTGGTGTTTGGCGCTGAAGACACGTAGGTGTCCTTTTTACACGACCCCCTCAGCTCAGATTGGTGATTGCTAGTTCATTCTTATTGGTGACCCCGATCAGAATGCAACAGCGACTACCAATCGGAGGTACAGGGGCGAGAAAGGGAACGCTAACACGCCTACGGGCTGGGTTCTAAGTCGCTAACGATGTCATTGTAACGGTGTCAAACACAACGATGCTTGTTGTGCAGCGGGAAACAAAGGATCAAAAAATGTTCCTGAAAGATTTGTAGCGATCAGCGACCTCACAGCGGGGGCCAGGTCGCTGATGCGTGTCACACACTGCAATGTCGCTGGGGAGGTCGCTATTACGTCACAAAACCGGTGACGTTAGAGCGATATCGCTAGCAATGTTGCAGTGTGTAAAGGGGCCTTTATTTATCTTGGACCCAATGATATTATTATTACCGTAGTAGTAACACATTTTCATTTGTTAGCAAAATGGGAGATTAGTGGAGCCGGAAGAAAGTAGTACTGTGTCCCCAGCTGCTCCTCACCACCAGAAGGTGTCTCTTTGGTAAGAATTCGCACACAGTTTGGGAAGCACTCTTCTAAATTCATGTAGTTTATGATCATGAAATATTTCACATTTAGCAATCATGGTATTGCTTGATTTTTGTCACCAAACTATAGAGAAAAATCCCAAACATTACCATCTGTATTGTCTGCAATCACTGCTCAAACTAAAATCGACAAGTTGTTAAAATTCTATTAGCTATATTTATATATTTTCAAATTTGAACAAAACTTTCTACTACTTTTATAAGTATACATTTTATCTAGACCGTTAAGAGATAATGCAAAGAGTAATTAAGGGAGTTATCCACTAACTCACCATTGCAGCTCTGGCAAGAGCATCACATAAGCTCTGCAGCCAATCAGAAGCCTCTTTCGCATTTAGTCTGAGCCAGAAGGAACAGTAAATGCCTGGAGACCAATAGAGGAAGCAGGGCTGCGTAAGAAACAACATCACCAGTCTGGCATTTTTCACCTCCCTCAGCACATCAAAAAGAGGTCTTGAGATAGTGGACCTCTAGGAGAAATCTAAGGACCTGTACATCTTCGCCGGGATATGCATGTTTTGAAGGGGCAGAGGAGATCAGCCCACTTCACACAGCTCTGTTATACAGCCGTCATCTGCCTATAACAGCAGCAACTGGAGCTAACGCCAATTGATGGGAGTGTACCCATTTACATTCCACTGTTCCTCACTGACAAAGGCATTTAAGTGTGTGTGTGTATTATATATACAGTGTGTCCACCCATATCCTGTCCACCGCCATTAACTTGAGAACGGCGGCAGCTATAGGCAAAGAAGTGGTGTCTAGCTATGGTTAAGTAGCCATGCGGTACGCAATGAAACCACCTATAGCGCCACCTGGTGGAAAACAACGGAGTTAGCATTTTTATCTCGAAAACTGAACGAGATAGAGAAAAAAAAAGTGAATTACAAAGTTGTAGGGCATCATCAATTCAATATGAATCGACACCTTGCATACAGAAATGCTATGATTAGAACGTGTAAAACTCACAAGGCTGCGGACGTGAAGCAATACCTCATGGAGACCTTCCTACAAGGAAGGGTATGGTAGCAGAGTGGCCTTCACGCTCACCTGACCTGACCCCATTGGACTTCTTTCTGTGAGGTCACATCAAACAGCAGGTGTATGCGACCCCTCCACCAACATTGCAGGACTTACGACGACATATCACAGATGCTTGTGCTCAACATGTCACTCACCATATTGCACAACATGCAGCAAGATACAGTATGCTGTCCAGAGTCCAGATGTGCATTGCAGCTGAAGGTGGCCACTTTGAGCATCAGTTATATGATCGCCATATGCGTGACCAGCATTTAATGTTTTAAGGGGGTGACATGGGTTTCATATCATAGCATTTCTGTATGCAAGGTGTCGATTTTTATTGAATTGATGATGCCCTACAATTTTTTAATTCACTCTTTTTCTCTCTCTCGTTCCGTTTTCAAGATAAAAATGCTAACTCTGGTGTTTTCCACCATGTGGCGCTATAGGTGGTTTCATTGCTTAGCGCATGGTTTACTTTACTATACCTAGACACCACTTCTATGCCTATATATACATATATATAATTATATGGAGATAAGGTATGCACACCAGTGACTATGCAAGGGGAATACATGTAATAGCAGAAACTGCTGTGTGAATACTGACATGAAAAATTCAATAGCTATATGTGAGAATGAAATGTGAAAAATGGAATCTGCATTACTGCCATGAACGAATGAACAAAGAGAAATTTAGCTACTGAATTGATCAATGCAATAGAGCCCCAACACTACGCCAAAGTATTTCTCTACGTTGGGGTCCCTAGCTTGTATGTGTCCTCTCATGCAGTTAAAAAACTTACCGTGTATGGGAAGCTGAGACCCAGGCTATATATACGTATCATGTGGATTGGCAATAGGTGTGAGTGGGGAGGGTTCACAAACGAAAAACTACTAACAAATAAGGAATAACGTTTGGAACTCCATTCTATGTCTGAACTGGGTGCAAAAACCTTATTTGTTAGTAGTTTTTCGTTTGTGCATACCTTATCTCCATATAGTGATGTTTTTTAGGTTTTTGCACCCAGTTCAGACTTAGAATGGAGTTCCAAACATTATTCCTTATTTGTTAGTAGTTTTTCGTTTGTGAACCCTCCCCACTCACACCTATTGCCAATCCACATGATACGTATATATAGCCTAGGTCTCAGCTTCCCATACACGGTAAGTTTTTTAACTGCATGAGAGGACACATACAAGCTAGGGACCCCAACGTAGAGAAATACTTTGGCGTAGTGTTGGGGCTCTATAGCATTGATCAATTCAGTAGCTAAATTTCTCTTTGTTCAGATGTTCATGGCAGTAATGCAGGTTCCATTTTTCACATTTCATTCTCACATATACAGTTAGGTCCAGAAATATTTGGACAGTGACACAATTTTCGCGAGTTGGGCTCTGCATGCCACCACATTGGATTTGAAATGAAACCTCTACAACAGAATTCAAGTGCAGATTGTAACGTTTAATTTGAAGGTTTGAACAAAAATATCTGATAGAAATTGTAGGAATTGTACACATTTCTTTACAAACACTCCACATTTTAGGAGGTCAAAAGTAATTGGACAAATAAACCACACCCAAACAAAATATTTTTATTTTCAATTTTTTGTTGCGAATCCTTTGGAGGCAATCACTGCCTTAAGTCTGGAACCCATGGACATCACCAAATGCTGGGTTTCCTCCTTCTTAATGCTTTGCCAGGCCTTTACAGCCGCAGCCTTCAGGTCTTGCTTGTTTGTGGGTCTTTCCGTCTTAAGTCTGGATTTGAGCAAGTGAAATGCATGCTCAATTGGGTTAAGATCTGGTGATTGACTTGGCCATTGCAGAATGTTCCACTTTTTTGCACTCATGAACTCCTGGGTAGCTTTGGCTGTATGCTTGGGGTCATTGTCCATCTGTACTATGAAGCGCCGTCCGATCAACTTTGCGGCATTTGGCTGAATCTGGGCTGAAAGTATATCCCTGTACACTTCAGAATTCATCCGGCTACTCTTGTCTGCTGTTATGTCATCAATAAACACAAGTGACCCAGTGCCATTGAAAGCCATGCATGCCCATGCCATCACGTTGCCTCCACCATGTTTTACAGAGGATGTGGTGTGCCTTGGATCATGTGCCGTTCCCTTTCTTCTCCAAACTTTTTTCTTCCCATCATTCTGGTACAGGTTGATCTTTGTCTCATCTGTCCATAGAATACTTTTCCAGAACTGAACTGGCTTCGTGAGGTGTTTTTCAGGAAATTTAACTCTGGCCTGTCTATTTTTGGAATTGATGAATGGTTTGCATCTAGATGTGAACCCTTTGTATTTACTTTCATGGAGTCTTCTCTTTACTGTTGACCTAGAGACAGATACACCTACTTCACTGAGAGTGTTCTGGACTTCAGTTGATGTTGTGAACGGGTTCTTCTTCACCAAAGAAAGTATGTGGCGATCATCCACCACTGTTGTCATCCGTGGACGCCCAGGCCTTTTTGAGTTCCCAAGCTCACCAGTCAATTCCTTTTTTCTCAGAATGTACCCGACTGTTGATTTTGCTACTCCAAGCATGTCTGCTATCTCTCTGATGGATTTTTTCTTTTTTTTCAGCCTCAGGATGTTCTGCTTCACCTCAATTGAAAGTTCCTTAGACCGCATGTTGTCTGGTCACAGCAACAGCGTCCAAATGCAAAACCACACATCTGTAATCAACCCCAGACCTTTTAACTACTTCATTGATTACAGGTTAACGAGGGAGATGCCTTCAGAGTTAATTGCAGCCCTTAGAGTCCCTTGTCCAATTACTTTTGGTCCCTTGAAAAAGAGGAGGCTATGCATTACAGAGCTATGATTCCTAAACCCTTTCTCCGATTTGGATGTGAAAACTCTCATATTGCAGCTGGGAGTGTGCACTTTCAGCCCATATTATATATATAATTGTATTTCTGAACATGTTTTTGTAAACAGCTAAAATAACAAAACTTGTGTCACTGTCCAAATATTTCTGGACCTAACTGTAGCTATTGGATTTTTCATGTCAGTATTCACACAGCAGTTTCTGCTATTACATGTATTCCCCTTGCATAGTCACTGGTGTGCATACCTTATCTCCATATAGTGATGTTTTTTAGGTTTTTGCACCCAGTTCAGACATAGAATGGAGTTCCAAACGTTATTCCTTATTTATATATACATATATATATATATACACACACACACACACACACACACACATACACATACGTAGGTACCGTAAATGGTGCCAATGAAAGCTACAACTCATCCTGCAATAAACAAGCCCTAATTCAGCTAATCACCTCCTAAGCCACCTCCTAAGGTCATAGGCAGCTGAATAAAATAATATCCTGATATCTATGATCTGATGTCTTATTCCATGGAAAAAAATGTTTATCTTATATGTAAATGAGCTGTTCCAGACTATGGGCCGGACACTGATCTCCATGAGAATCTGCCTTCAGAGCTTATTTTAAATAAAAGGGGATATAGTGTGATGTGTGATGGCCACTCTCTGGATCTCACTGCAGAGCTGTGTGTGATTATAACTGACACTTCTGCAGGTTCCTCGCAGCCTCCATCTCACAGGCAGACAATGTTACAATATTACCAGATTAATGGCCCAATCACAATAGTGCCAACTCTAGAGCCTAAGAATACTGATGAAGTAACCAGAGTAGATGGCAATAAGATCAAGATAATTTTATTGAAGACATAATTTATAAGGCATTTATTTAAAAAAACCAGAACAATAGAGGGGATTTTGCCAACAAACAGTCCTTCCATTAACCACTTTACTCCACGTATGTGTGTACCACAAAAAAACACAGAAATTCTCTTAGATTTATAGTTTTTTCAATATGCAAAAAAGGATAAAAAGATCTCAAAGAGTATAATACAACCCCAAGGGGAGTATTGCACAACCCCAAAGTAAAGGAGGTATAACCCCAGAAGGGAATATTGCACAGCCCTAGAAAAGGTGGGGAAAAAGAAAAAACAGTGGTTTATAGAATCTCAGAATAATAAATAAATATTGCACTCCCCCTTAGATGTAGAAAAAATCATTACTGGCAAATACATGTTATAGAAATTATTGCCAAAAATGGCTTATTTAGACAGAAAGACATTTTAGGTCAAAGATTTATATATTTATTTGCCCAAATAAAAGGAAATAAGAATACCCAAAAGGGAAAGATATAGTGGGGCAAGTAAATAATGCTGCCTAGAAAATATTACCAGTTTAAATGAACGGGAGCGTGCCAGCCAAAAGATGTATAGGGAGGAAGAAGCTGGATACACAGGCAGTCATATAAGGGCAAGTGCCAGACTGCAAATTATCATACAAAAAGCGGGTGGAAGGATTGATACCCTGACGGCCGTTTCGCCTAGGGCTTCTTCATGAGGGTAACGGGGGTTGTATGGGAGTGGATTTATATAACACTCACCTAGGCAGTAGCGTCGGCGCTCATGTCCACGATTCCGTACCGGAAACACATGCTGTGGCGTCCGATGTCACTTCCGCCCGCTCTAAAATCAGAGGGGAAGAAAGCAAGTGCAGGACGCGTAAGCATGGTAACGATCACGTGACTCGCGGCCAGAGCGCACACTGCCGGAAGATCAGTGTGCAGCATAAATCGCTGCCCCACTCCCAACAGGGAGGGACGCAGGGAAACAGGCAACACAATGTCTTTCTATATAAAACATAGGACAGTAGAAGGGCGACACACAATGTACAGACCACATAGGAGAACAACCAACAATTATACAAGAATAATAATGTAAAGTGCAATTCATATTAAGAAGAGTATATAAATATATAAATATATGTGTATGAATAAGATAAAAAGAAGCGTGTATGAGTGATGATATAATAAAATTACGAAGTCATAAGAATCTACATGTGTTATTTCATAAGTAAAACTCCCTTAAAATAGAAATTCATGTGATAATCATATATACGAATGAACTATAAATATACGTAGTACATGAACACATATGCATGTGCAAGCATAAGCGCACATACACATACCCCCATACAAATGTACACATATACCCACACCTGTATGTATACACACATGTACATACACACACACACACACACACACACACACACACACACACACACACACACACAACTCCTTCCCATTTTTTTTTAATGTTACAATATTGTTGTAATACAGCAGAGCTGTGAGAGCAGCAGCTGCTAACATGTTTATAAGAAGACAGTTCTCCTGTTCTGATATATACTATATGTCTCACATTGATAACTCCCCCTTTTATTTAACGTGTGTCATGACTATCATGGCCATCTTCCCGTTTTTGAAGACTACTGCAGCTTGAGAACTAGAGCCCCTTTTCTCTATTTGAGACTTTGCATTTAAATGTTGTTTCATTTCCTTTGGTTCTGAAGTAAGTTACATGTTAGTTTTTCTGCTAGCAGCTTTCCTGCAGTTACGGTCAGCTGCACCTGCTCGATAGCCACTCCTCCTTGTGATTAAATAGCCAGGTCTCCAAGCAAGCTTTGTTGTGGATTTTTCTGAAGTTGTATCCTCTCCATTTTGGTGGTTTATCCCCTGTTTGTCTCCCTTAACCTCTTGTCTTATTAGTGCAGCAGTGGGTCTAGTGAACCTCATCTGCATCTCACTAGTCATGGCATCTATAGGGTTTCCCATGGTCTCCGGGTGCTACTCGGCAACAGTTGCGGAAACTGTATAGGGACTGGCTAGGAGGTAGGGACAGCAACAGGTGAGGTTCAGAGGTGTCCATCTACACTCTTAGGCTATGTGCGCACGTTGCGTTTTTTCCCACGGAAACGCTGTGTTTTGAACTGCATGCGTTCAGCTTCCCCAGCAAAGTCTATGAGAAAGCCGAAAAATCAATGCACACGCTGCGTTTGTAAACGCAGCGTTTTGCATGCCCAAAATCGCTGCGGAAAAAAAGCAGCATGTCACTTTTGTGCATTGTAGCTGCGTTCTCCACCCATTGAAATCAATGATGTGGGTCAGAACGCAACCAAAATGCACTTGGACTGCATTTTTGTTGCGTTCCGCATGCTTTTTTTGACAAGCAAAACGCAGGTCTTTTCAGTCTCTGTGATGTCGGTCAATTTCTGTCTGTGGATGTCGGTGAATCTCCCTCTGTCTGTTGGTCGGTCGGTCTCTCTCTCTGTCGGTAGGTCTCTCTGTCTGTCTGTCCCTCTCTCTGTCAGTCGGTCAGTCTCCCCCCTCTCTCATACTCACCGTTCCCCGATCACCGGCGCGGCGCTGCACGGCGTTCACACTGCTCCGGCGGCTTTTCCTCTTTTGAAAATGCCGGCCGCTCATTATTCAATCTCGTATTCCCTGCTTTCCCTGCCCACCAGTGCCTATGATTGGTTGCAATCAGACACGCCCCCACGCTGAGAGACAGCTGTCTCACTGCAACCAATCACAGCCGCCGGTGGGCGCGTCTATATTGTGCAGTAAAATAAATAAATAAAAAAAAACGACGTGCGGTCCCCCCCAATTTTGATACCAGCCAAGATAAAGCCACACGGCTGAAGGCTGGTATTCTCAGGATGGGGAGCGCCATGTTATGGGGAGCCCTCCAGCCTAACAATATCAGCCAGGAGCCGCCCGGAATTGCCGCATCTATTACATGCGACACTCCCGGGACTTTACTCGGCTCATCCCGAATTGCCCTGGTGTGGTGGCAATCGGGGTAATAAGGGGTTAATGGCAGAAGCCCATAGCTGCCACTAAGTCCTAGGTTAATCATGACAGGCGTCTTCCAGAGATACCTTCCATAATTAACCTGTAAGTGAAAGTAAATAAACACATACACCTGAAAAAATCATTTATTTGTAATAAAAGACAAAAAAACACCCTCTTTCACCACTTTATTAAAACCCCCAAATACCCCTCCAGGTCCGGCGTAATCCAGAGATCCCGCGACGCATCCAGCTCTGCTACATGAAGCCGACAGGAGCGGCAGTAGAACACCGCTGCCCCTGTGAGCTCCACGGAGCAACTGAAGTGAATTGCGCTGTCAGCGGGAACGTCACTGAGGTAATGCCGGTGTGTGTGCGGTGATGATGAGGGCTGTAGTGTCGGGATGTGTGCAGGGATGTTGGCGGTAATGTCAGGATGTGTGCGGGGATGTCGGCGGTAATGTCAGGACGTGTGCGGGGATGTCGGCGGTAATGTCGGGACGTGTGCGGGGATGTCGGCGGTAATGTCAGGATGTGTGCGGGAATGTCAGGTTGTGTGTGGGGATGTCGGCAGTAATGTCGGGATGTGGGCGGGGATGTTGGGATGTGTGCGGGGATGTCGGCAGTAATGTCGGGATGTGGGCGGTAATGTCGGGATGTGTGCAGGGATGTCGGCGGTAATGTCAGGATGTGTGCGGGAATGTCGGCGGTAATGTCGGGATGTGGGCGGTAATGTTGGGATGTGTGCGGGAATGTCGACGGTAATGTCAGGATGTGTGCGGGAATGTCCGGTTGTGTGCGGTAATGTCGGGATGTGGGCGGTAATGTCTGGATGTGGGCGGTAATGTCAGGATGTGGGCGGTAATGTCGGGATGTGGGTGGGGATGTCGGCGGTAATGTCGGGATGTGTCCGGGAATGTCTGGTTGTGTGCGGGGATATCGGCGGTAATATCGGGATGTGGGCGGTAATGTCAGGATGTGTGCGGGAATGTCGGGTTGTGTGCGGGGATGTCGGCGGTAATGTCAGGATGTGTGCGGGAATGTCGGCAGTAATGTCGGGATGTGTGCGGTGAAGATGATATTCGGGACGCCACACACAGACAGAGCTGCGGTATGACAATGAAGTTGGGTGCAGTTCACCCGAGTTCATTCTCATCGCGCGACTCTGTCTGTGTCAGCTGTCAGCCGGCATATAGCAGAGCTGAATTGCCGTGGGAACGCATTGTTAAAAATGCATCCAAAACGTATGCAAAATGCATGGAAAAAGCATCCAAAATGCATGCATTGTGGATGCATTTTATTTTATAAACGCAGTGTCCAGTCTGCCAGAGAGTGCGTTCATTTCCGCACTGCAGAGAACGCAACGTGCGCACATAGCCTTACTAGGCTCTAGGCCCACCGCTTTTATTGTTTCCCCGGTGTCCCTCATGTCTGTGGTGTTTTTGTTTTTCGTTTTGCTTCAAACTTCAGTTGGTCTGAACACACTCGCCTTGCTCGTTGCATGACATTCTGGAGGTAGAATCTCATGCAGATCAGTGTCTGGCCCATAGCCGGTCGCAGATATCAAGGAAACGTTTTATTTTGCTACCAATGACTTACATGCCAATATAAACAGCTTAAAAGTGTTTAGGTTATTGACAGATTCCCTTTAAGCAGTTAAACATTCACACCATTATGGATGTGTAATTGCTTTATTCATTTTGCTTGATTTGAACATATAGCACTTGAGGACACCACACTTTTTCATGTCCATCCACTAGGAGTTGATGCTGTCCTGCGTATAACTTTGAGTTAGACTTTAGGGTATGTTCACGTTGCTTTTTTGCGGTGTTTTTTTCTTCGGCCAAAGCCTGCTCTCATGGCAGTAAAAAAAGTTTTGCTGTTTTTGCTTTTCTTGTGTCATTTGTCTACAGTTCATACGTAAGGCCCTGTGTGCACTAGAAAATGGAATGTTCTTAAAATTCCTCAGGCTCAAAGATTTCCGCACTCGCGGAAAAAAACGCAAATAAAAAACCCACACCGAAATCTGCATGCGTTTTGCTGCGTTTTTTCCGTGGGTTGGTACATTTAATGCAATAAAGCACATTGAAAAAAAAAAAAGGTAATTTCCTTCTGCGATAGATAGAGAGATAGATAGATAATGGATAAATAGATAGAAGGGTAGATAGATAGAAGGGTAGATAGATGATAGATAGGTAGATAGATAGATAGATGGATAATCAATAGAGGACAGATCAACCAATCAATAGATAGAGTCCCTGTGAGGACACACTGTGGTTCTCATGAGCGGTAGTGTGTTCACATTACGGACCGTGAGAAATGACCTGTAATTACCTCTGCAGTCTCGTTACGAGGCTGCATTCAGTACAGTGTTAAGAACCAAAACCAGTAAGATAAAATGCATTTTTTACATTTCACAATGTGCTGTATAGCATATATATTAGATTCGGTAGTGAAGTAGGACTACATCTAATAGGGCATAAATCGTACAAATTACTTTAAGAAACAAAGAGAGAGAGAAACGATCAAAGCCCAATAAGATAGAGAATCAAAATTGTACAAAAGCAATGATTTCTTTATTTTTCATGATTATCACAAGTGAATGTGTGGACACAACATATACATCCTATATATACAGCGGGATTTTACGATTTATAATTGTTAATTATATAACTTAAGGCCACAAACTCTAGTAATACATCCAATCTCCCACACAGAAAACACCATTAGCAACATATACATGCCCATATCAGCACATAATATATGCTACTCATTGTATGATCCATAATTTTAACAGAGACTATGTATATACCGTTGTGTCTATGCCAGCATAATAAGAGATCTCTCAATGATATCCAGCACATATATCTACAAATGGATAGCTGGCAGGCATGTATATAGCTCATCACATATAGTTAGATATCATATGTCACACAACATAAAGGGCAATAATACATAATATATGTACTGGGATCAAAAAGTCAAAAACCAAATAGATCCTATCACATGGATGTAGTTACCACAAGTGGCCAGTAGATGTCACTATATCATATATCTTCACAGAGTCAATGTGTAGCCAAAAGAGGCTCTGTAGTGTATGCCAAGAATCTTATAGTCGTAGACATAAGAAAGCCGATCATCACTGCCACATATTGCGGCATAGGTTAACAGTGACTACCACATATTGCGGCATACTAGGACAACAGGCCACAGAGTTATAGAATTATAGA
This sequence comes from Anomaloglossus baeobatrachus, assembly GCF_048569485.1. Lineage (NCBI taxonomy): Eukaryota > Metazoa > Chordata > Amphibia > Anura > Aromobatidae > Anomaloglossus > Anomaloglossus baeobatrachus. The sequence continues at coordinate 138,379,125 of NC_134359.1, forward strand.
AGACAATGTAGGTTGTATATTTACCGCTGTATAGGGGACTCCCGACACGTGTTTCGGCTTCTCAACCTTCGTCAGGGGGCGTGTCTAATCACCCGGAGTGCAGGCATTAAATAGTGCATGCCTCCAATCACCGTCTGCCACCTAAAGTGACGCGCGCGTTGTCATGGCGTCTTGCCGACGCTAACACAGCCACCGCGTCACCAGTCATCCACCCCCGGACGTTACGGCCCGAGAATGGAGAACCAGTATAGACGCAGCAGGCTGAATCAGTACCGGCCGCCAATGACAACCGCGCGTGCAGGTATCAGGTGAATATTAAATATATGTGCAATTACGTGATAATTGTATTATACAGACAAACAATGTTTGTGAACAAACATCACCCCATGGAGAGGGAAAATCTACAATATATATTCCCCAATTATATTCAAAGCACATATATGCCATAACGGGGGGAGGAGACAAAAATATGTTATTACTATACCACCGCTAATTATCAGTGTAGACGTTGTTAAAGCACATGTAACATAACATACAGGTATATGAAAATACCATAAATAAATAATCGGGGCATTTAATAATAGGGAGTTGGATATAGTCCCCCATCATCTCAACACCCGTCATGATCACTGCTTAGCTTCCTCATATATCCGCAGAATGATGTCTTAAGTAAATATCAGTTCAGTGTTCATATGGTAAGTTGAGGTGGTCTATCCTCAGTATTTTCATTCATTATCCTCCATTCATAGATAAATTCCCCTTTCATGAGAAAGGTGTTCACTAACACTAAAAATTAAAAAGAAGGGGTTAATTAGACAAAAATTAATTAACACCATTAAAAATTAATGCATACAAGGCACATAGAATATGGGGCATTAAGGGCCATGTACGCCGGCACGACATGTTCACTATCATTATAAAAATGACGCAAAACTGATATTATCGTTGAGGCCAGATGGATGCACAGTGCCCAATGTGTAAATCCATCTGGCCTCAAGTTGGGCCAATCTCCTACTGATCTCTCCACCTCTTATCCCCAAGTCGATTTGATCGATACCCTTCACCTTCAGTAGACCACTATTGCAAGAATGAAATTTGAAGAAATGTTTTGGAAGGGTTTTGAGGCCTTCGATGTCAATAGCATTACGCGCAGCCTCAATCCCCAATACATGTTCACGAGTACGTACCTTTAACTGACGCGTTGTGAGTCCAATATATATCTTAGGACATGGACATGTCGCATAATATATAACAGCTTTGGAATTGCATGTTATATATTTCCGTATTTGATAGATTTTAGAATTATTCGCGTCAGTAAAGGTACTCTCGCGGCATATATTGGGGCATGCAACACACTTTCCACATGGAAAGCATCCCAATTTCGCACTGGGTTTCAATTTCTCCAAAAAGGTTGAATTTTTATCATTGCTCACATAGTGGCTACGGATCAAATGATCACGAAGGTTTTTACTTCGGCGCATGGTAATCGATAACTTCTCGGGGATAATTTTATTAAGGGTGGGGTCAGCTTGGAGTATAGGCCATGCTTTCTCCAGGCACTCACGTATGGATGGAATCTGTGCACAATAATTGGTCACAAAACGGATTTTATCACTCGATTCAAACTTAGGTTGAGAGTACAGTAGTGAATTCCTAGATGCATGTTTAGCTCTATGGTATGCTTTTTTTACCATTCTCCCACTGTAACCTCTCTCTCTAAATCTTGCCATGAGATTACGGGCTTGTTGTTCGAAATCCACGTCCGTCGAGCAGATCCTCCTGAGCCGGAGAAACTGCCCGACCGGTACTGATCTAATCATGAATTGAGGATGTGCAGAAGATGCATGGAGGAGCATATTGGTTGATGTGGGTTTTCGGTATAAATTGGACTGCAGACAACCGTCAACATCCTTCTTTATTATAACATCCAGAAACTCAATCTGTTCAAAGGACCACTTGAATGTAATGTTGATGTTGCGTCTCCCCGAATTAATTCCCTGCATAAATAAATTAAGTTCCTCAACCGACCCCTGCCAGATCATAAAGATGTCGTCGATGTACCGCGCCCAAAAAAGGACGCGGTCCATCAACGGCTGCTGATCTGACAGGAGAAGGTCCCTCTCCCACAGCCCCAGGAATAAATTAGCATAGGAGGGGGCAAAAGCCGCCCCCATTGCTGTGCCCTGGAGCTGTAGATAGAAGGAACCCATAAAAATAAAAAAATTATGTGTAAGGGAAAACTCAAGGAGACGCAACACCAACACACGAAGATCAAGGGGCATATCAGCCATATCAAGGTAGAATTTAGTGGCTTCAATGCCATCTTTGTGAATGATACTAGTGTACAGGGACTCAACGTCCCCTGTCACTAGTATCGTGTCACTGCCCACATATAAGCCATCAAACTTGGATAATCAATAGAGGACAGATCAACCAATCAATAGATAGAGTCCCTGTGAGGACACACTGTGGTTCTCATGAGCGGTAGTGTGTTCACATTACGGACCGTGAGAAATGACCTGTAATTACCTCTGCAGTCTCGTTACGAGGCTGCATTCAGTACAGTGTGTCAGACGTGGCTGCAGCAGTCTGCAAGTGTCGTGGGACCTCGGTGGATTACGCCGGAGCTGTGGAGGGGCGAAAGAGGGGGCTTTTTTGCTTTTTTATTTAAAATAAAAGGATTTTTCGGTGTGTTTATTCACTTTACTTACGGGTTAATCATGAAAGCTGTCTCATAGACGCTGCCATGATTAAGCCTGGAGTTAATTGGCAGCGATTCGCTGCCATTTAACTCCTTATTACCTGGATTGCCACCGCATCACGGCAATCTGGAAGAGCCGGGGACACTCCGGGATTGTCGCATAATCGATGCGACAGTCCCGGGGCAGCTGTGGCTGATATTCTCGGCTGCGGGATGGAGGGGGGGTTATTAACCATAGCCCTTGCCCTCCGCAGCCTGAGAATACTGGGCCGCCGTGTGTTTTTAGCTCGGCTGGACGGTAAAAATACGGCGGAGCCCGCGTGTTTTTATTTTTATATGTACGTTTGATTTGTATGTGCGTTCTATATGTCTGTGTCTGTGTGTGTTTACTCTGCTCCGCTTCCTCTTCCTGTCATAATGACATCACTTCCCTGCAAAACGCAGGCAGTGATGAACATTAAGTCCCGACAACGCGAAATACCGCAGGGAATAAAGCAGGAAAACGCAATGAAACGCACAGAATTTGCTACCTGCATTATTCCCTGTGGGATTTCACGATTACATTACAGTCAATGGAGTGAAATCCCGCAGCGACGTGCGGAAAAGAAGTGACATGCAATTGTTTTTGCTGCGGGAATCCTGCAGCAAAACATGCAACTGTCGAAATCCGCCTTGTGCGCACAGCATTTTTTTTTCCATAGAATTTGCTGGTGAATCACCGCAGAGATGTTATGAACATTTTCTGCAGCGAAACATGCAGCAAATCCGCAGGAAATCTGCGGCAAAAACCGGCAAGTGCGCACAGGGCCTAATGGTTTCATTTACCACAAAAGCAACAAAAAATGCAACAATTGCGTTTTTGCAGGTTCATTTTTATTAGTGGTGAAAAAAACACGTTCCTTCTTTCAAAAACGCAGAAGTTTTCCATCCCGGTCAGGAAAAAAAGCAACTGTGTGCATACGATTTCTGAAATCTCATAGCTTTTACTAGAACTGTAAAAGAAGCTTTTAATTTGCATAAAAGAATTGAAAAAAAAGTAACAAAAAAATAAGAAATAAAATCAAAATCATCTAACTGAAATGTTAAGAAATAGTATATTATAGTAGTTGTTTTTATAAGTACTGTCATAGCTCTGTCTTTGTTATGGCCACGGGGTAGTGGTTAGCACTGTAGCTTCGCAGTGCTGGAGTCAATACATCTGCATGGAGTTTGCATGTTCTCCCCGTGTTTGCGTGGGTTTCCTCCGGTACTCCAGTTTTCTTTCCCATTCCAAGACCTACTGATAGGGAATTTAGATTATAAGCCCCAATGTGGACAGTGATTATGATGTCTATAAAAGGTTATGGAAATTAATGGTGCTATATGAGAGAGTTAAAAAAAATAAGTAAACTAACTTTGGTACTATTGTTATGGCTAGTGTGTGGAAACCATCATGTGGATGGAGCAGCTGCATGAATAATGCACCATCTCCCTAAATAGATCACAAAAAATGTTTTTTGTGACGGACAGAAAAAAAAAAAAGAAAAGCGAAAAGAAGCCCCAAGGATACTATGTTGCGTTTAGTTGTGGCGTTTGACTGTAATTTATTGTAACATGTTACTCTGATATTACCGTCATTACGATAGTATTGTTCTGCTCCAATACATTGACTATGCCTTTTTTGATGGTTAAGAGTAAACTCTACAATGATCCAGTGTTAATTTAGAACAAGTCAAAACATACTAGAGTTTTCAGCAATGGCATAGCCTCTGGTGATCACATACATTGCTGTATCAATGCGGTTATTTTATTGTTAACCTGAGACAACCGCACATAAATTAGCTGAAGTGCTCAAGTACAAGCTCCAGTCTTGTGTCAAAACCCACTTCACTGACATCTAAGCAAGCGGGATAACCAGTTATTCAATGCGACGATGTGTGTAAAATGTTTCCCATTCATGTAAACATCTATTAATTGCTCTGAAAACATTTACATCAGAGGAGGAGATCAATAGATGGTATAGACACATGCTAATCATGCGGTTCTCTTTCATCTTTTGTGCTGTTCTTCAGGTGCCAGCTTCACTGTGGTTCCCAAGGTTCACAATGGTTGGAACCCAACATAAGTGGGAGCATCACAAAATAGAGAGTGTATCAAAGTCTATCTGCACAGCTGCACTACCTTGGTTGGCTAACAGTATATAGGAGACGCTAAGCCATTGCTACACTCTACAGATCTGTTATAACAACAAGTCAACATGGCACATCATAGGCAATTAAAGGGGCATTATTATTACAAAGCTTTTCACTGCCTTTTGTGTGGTTAGCCAATGTATGTAATATGGCTCTAAATACAACACAAGTCAAGCTCTATCGGGAAGTATAGCGGTAATGGCTTATTGGACCTTTTCATGTATCAATGATGTTAATTTGGTCATTCAGTCCTACAAATAAGAATTCTCATTTATAATCATGAAGATTTGCTTGTTTTAATGAATGGTGAGAATTAAATAGTTTCAGATTTTTACCTGCGGAATGATTTGCAGTGAACGACAACATAAGGAAAGTGAGTGAGATCTTATAAATTTCATTCACATAAAAAATGAGGTACTGTATGTATTTCTACAAATCCGCAGCACCCTACTTCTATTGCCAATATTGAAAAGCCATGAAGACGAAATGAGCTTTATCTCTCAGATTTGATAGTTTACCTATAATGGAGGATATTTATTATGCTGAATATTGCACAATTTAAGCCAAAAGACTTTCTTTCATTACTTGAACCACACTTATGTTTGTTGTTCACCTTGCCCATTAAGGTGGCATGGCTTGACTTGTACGGAGTGCAATCTGCTGGGCAAGGTCTAATGCAATGAATATGAACAGACTTCAGTACTAGTTTCAGGCCATTCACATTTTTTCCATGGACAGACAGTAATTAGGAGCACGTATATACAATAGAT